>NW_020954556.1:44677903-44729366 GCF_900497805.2 Vombatus ursinus | reverse complement strand
AAAAAAAAACAAAAAGAAGAAAGTGAAAATAGTATGCCTTGATCTGCATTCAAATCTTTCTCTGGATGTGGCTAACATTTGCCATCATGAGTCTTTTGGAATTGACAATTGTCTCCTTGCTATTCTTTGTACATGGAATTCGATCTCCTGATTCTTTGCTTTTTCATTGGCTGTCTCATGCATAGAATGTTGTCTCTCTCCACCTCCATCTTCAAGACTAACTCAAACCCTACCTTCTGTTGGAGGCCTTTTCTGGTCCCCCTCATTACCCTCCTGGTTTCTTCTTTCTGGGACCTCCTCCTTTTTACACTCTGTATCTTGTAGGTACATAGTTGTTTGCACATTGTCTTCCCCATTAGAATGTGAATTACTTGAGAGTAGGGACCATGTTTATGACTTTGTATTCCCAGAACTTAATAAATGCTTGTTAATTGACTAAAAGGGGTCCATAGTCTTCACCAGATTTCCAAAGGGGTCCATGACACAGAAAAGTTAAGAACCCTTGTGATAATCTCTAATATCCTTTTCACTTCATATCTTAAGTAGCAGAGCCAAAATGCTATCTACTTCCAAAATTCCGCTTCCAAATACAAAGTTTGATCCACTAGCCTTTATATAATGCTTTAAGGTTTGCAAAACACACATGTTATCTTATTCATGTTTAACTCATGTTTATATCATGTTTATGCACATGCTATCATACATTATTATCTTATTTACCGACTCTGTGAAATGGATGTGATTATCATCTCCATTCTACAGATGAAGGAACTATGGCTACGGGAGGTTGAATGACTTGCCCAGTATGATACAACTATTTAGCCAGGATTCAAACTTAGATCTTTTTGACTCCAAGTCCAGCATTCTGGTCCCTGTATCATATATGTCAGGCAGACCTTCAGTTTTTATATACTACTTGACTCTGAATTACATCTTTTTCTTCTTCCCCTTTGCCTACTCTACTCCTTCTTACTCTTATTTTTCTCTGTCTTCCATTTCTCAAACTCCTTCATCTCTTTTATCCATACCTTAAAGGCTGATGATAAAGGAAGAATCTTTTGTTCCATTAACTCCATAGAAGTCCTCCTCTGATGACTGCCAACATAGAAGGCTCCACACCCTTAATCCTTATGGCTCCACAGCTAGCAAGTGCTCCACACTTAATCTTACTTGCCTTAGTATCCTCATTTGTAAGATGAGTTGGAGAAGGAAATGGCAAACCACTCCAATATCTTTGCCAAGAAAACCCTAAATGGGGACATGAAGAGTTGGACATGACTAAGTAACTAAACAACAAGCACAACAACATCTTAGCTCAACCAAGAGAGACTCAGATCTTATTTTAGAGGAAATTCCCCAAAGTCTCTAGTATAGCAAGTTGAGGAAAGGGACTTGATCAAGGTGCTGGGTTCTCTATGGGTCACCTTCTTCCCAGGATCTTTCTCTTTCTTCAGGGACCTGAAGAGAATCTGGAACATGAATCTTTTTTTTTTGAAGCTGGAAGCCTAAAGAATGAGGATCTCTCTTCCCTCAAACTCTTGCCAACTGCTTCTCTGCCCTTTAGATAACCCTGGAGCATCGAATAATCAATCTCTGTCAATGGAATCTTACTCAAATAGGCTTTGAGCTGCGAGTTACATGTAAAAGAGAGACAATAACACTTCTAGTATTTTCGTCATAACACTGTTGTAAAGGTCAAATGAGACTGTGTTACATAAAGCACTTAATGTTATGTAAAGCACCTTTAAGCACTTCATAAATATCAGTTATTATACTCCATCTCCTGCCTCAGTGACTTTGCACAGACAGGCTGCCCCCAATACCTGGCATGTACTTCCTCCTTACTTCTGCCTTTTAGAATACTTCAAGACTTAGCTCACATTCCATTTTATACAGGATACTTTCCCTAATCCCTTTAGTTGTTAATTCTTTCTCCTTCCCCATGGCCTAGCACAGGTGCCTATGGATTGGATTCGAACAGACAAACAAAAACCTCTTAGGTTGGATAGTTATTTGTATCTTTCCCAGTATGTAGTATATTGTAGTATATACTTAAATTATTGAATTGAAAGTACATTCCATTTCTTCCTTCATGATGATAGTCCTAGGACAGAGATGCACTCTTGTTCCCATTACCTTGGTAAAGATGAGGATTAATTGTTAGACCATAGTTATTACTTAGTGTTGTTTTGTTCCTCTCATCCAACAAGCTCTGTAATTTGTTCCTGTCCAAGCCTCTTTATGAATTTTGACTTTACCTCAAGGGTCATGGAGGTCATCAAAAAAAACACACAAAGAATCTCTTCTTTTCTGCGCACCAGTTGTCTCTTCCTGACTTGGGATTTTATTCCCAGAACCAGGAGGAATTAGTAGAAGTTGCAGAGGAGTAAATTTTGGCTTGGTGTCAGCAATTGAGAATTAGAGCTCACCAAAAGTAGAATGGGCTGCCCTGAGAGCTGGTGGTTCCTCCTCCCCGGAGTCCATCAAGTCAGAAAAGAAGTCAAGTCAACAAGAATTTATTAGGACCTTATTATGGATCCACTGTACTAAGTGATGGGGGTGCAAAGAAATGCAAAACAAACAGCAGTAAAACCTAAAACAAAACTAACTTCTAGCTGAGGCTGGACAACTACACTTTGTCCATGGTATGTTGGACAAGACAGCTGCGGGGATCTCTTCCTGCTCTCAAATTCTTTGATTCTGTGATATTTGTCAATAGTGAAAGCTCCCTCTTCTCTCTAATGCCTCAGCTCTTTATCAGAGAATGCTGAGGAGATGACTGGGGATATGGCTACTATAGAGTAGGGCATGAAGCCCAAACTGCCTTCCCAGAACCATGAACCATACTAAAAATGCCATGTGAAATTTCATACCAAGTGCTAAGGAACTTAGTTGGGGACTGAAATAAAAAACTCTATACCTTCAAACCAAGATTCAAATGAATTCAATTCAACTTTGTCTTAAGCACCTATGATGTGGAAAGCATTGGAGATACAAAAACATAGCCAAAGTAGTCCCTGCCTTCAAGGTGTTTACTGGATTGCTTGGACTTGAAGAGAAGGCCACCAGCTGTACCATTTGCACAACCCTGAAGGGGTTGTTCTAGGCGGGGTGGGCACTCTTTCCTGTTTGTTAGGTGACCCATGGCAATCAACCGTCCTCAGTCTGTCTCTAGTCTGAGATAAGTGAGCTTCATATGTTTTCGCTGCATTTTGAGTCATTACTGGCATTGAATAGGGACAAAGTGATTGCAGCCACATGCCAATGCAGCTGATGCCCGCTATGCCATGAGCGGCACCATTGCCAGGGCTTCCTCCCCTCCCTCACTGTGTGACCACCCTCCAAGTTACAAGTGTCTGGACCTTTCTCCCAGGTCTGACACTCAGTTTAGTATTTCTTTGTATGTGAGCAGTTGCTGTGGAGATTTTTTTGGTTCTAACATTAAAATTTTTGGGGTGACTTTGTAAAATGGGTGATAAAAAGAAATGGAAGATCAAATCAGAACATAGAGTGTTTAAAAGAGAGAACAAATAGATACTTGTTTACTTACACGAGAGACAAAATATTGTACCTTGTTTGCGGAGAAGTAATAGCTGTTCTGAAGGAATACAATCTTTGTCACCATTTTGAATCAAAACATCCTGACTTAAGCAAATTGAACACCAATGAAAAACAAAGCGTCCAAATGGTTGAAAAATCTCAGTGAGGAATAACAGTTTTTCAAGAAAGTTAACTCAGACAATGAGGTGGCTACTAAGGTTAGTTTTCAGATTTCTAAAGAAATCAGCTTCAAACATGATTCTGGAGCTCTTTCAAAGACCAAGCCTTAAACCCAATTCACTCTGGAGCTCATAGATTGGACAACAATAGCTCCCCACCCAAGCACCACTTAATGGTTACTCTTTGGGCCCTCCTGGCTCTGAGTGAATGTAAATCCCTGATCTGCCACTTACAACTTCCATGGCCTGGGGTGACTCACTTCACCTGTTAGTGCCTCAGTTTCCTCATTTAAAAATGAGGCAGTTGGACCAGACTTCCAATGTCACTTCAAGCTCTAGAATTAAGATCCCTTTCTTCTTTGATGATTGAAAGTGTTATTTATGCAAAGCACTAACTAATCTCAAAAACTGATCAATAAAAAACACGGCCATTTAAAATATACAAGTTAAAGTTATAGGATTTTCAAGGTTTTTTTTTTTTTTGTAATGTTATTATAGCTAGATACTGTAAGCTAGGAATTCTAAATTTACAGTCTAGTAACCCTCTCTCCCCCAAGAAGATAAGTGGATCTCACCATTGGTTGTAAGAAGAAAGATTGCACAGTGTGGATTTGTTTGGAATATTAAAAATCAAATTGACCATTTGCTGCACATAGCAGAATGGATTTTTTTTGGCTTGGTTCTCTTTTTTCCTTTTTTTCCCCAAGTATTTCCAAAGTCCTATTGGGTCATCTTGAACAAAGTCAGTCTGTGGCATGAGGGAATAGAATGGTCAGATTGTGCAACAGATATGAACTCAGCATCTGTTCAGATACAGCAAGGAAGAGAGGATTTGGTTGGTGAGGTTTAGTATTTATTGAGCTACATCACCATTTTGTAACTCCCCCCCCCCCCTCCATTCCAGGTACTAACTGTCTTGTAGGACATATGTTTCCATCTTGTAAAGATAAGCCTAAAATCTTTCTACCTAGAGGGTCCAAAAGAGAGCTACCATCATGTAGCTTAACCCTTTCATTTTTCAAATGAAGGGACTGAGGCCCAGTGAGGTTAAGTGCAGAATAGGTAAGAGAGTTATTTTCCATGTAACTCTCCATTTTACATCAGCAGTTCAGCTTGGTTTTGACTCGAGGGAACCCCGTCTCCCCTAGGATAAGCTGATCACCTGATATCTCATCACTATGCAGAATGACTCAGTTTTTGAGACTCAACACCTCAGCTCCCTCAGTTGTCTTTTCTCCCTGATTGGAAGTTTGGAACAGTAAACTTCTCCCAAAGTCTTCCTTTATAGAGGACTCAGAACTTTCCGAGCATTCAACATAGCTCTCCCATTTCCATCAATAGCTCAACTTGGTTTCAGTTCAACCAAACATCAGGCTCTTGTGCTGGATACCACTTGGTAGCCTTGCCCCCCTTTTCAGCTTTCTTTTGTGTGTCTTCCTTTGTAGCTTTATAAGCTACAAGTTAGCCTGTAAACTCCTTGAAGGCAGGTTCTGTTTTTTTTTTTCTTATTTGTATCTCCAGTGCTTAGCACAATGCCTGAGTGGTAGGTACTTAATAAATGTTTACTGAATTGAAGCACAACACAGTGGAAAAGCCATTGAATTTGAAATCAGAAGACTTGGAGTCAAATCTTTATTGTATCTCACTAGCTGTGTATATCTTAACCATTTTGGGCCTCAGTGTCCTCATCTATTAAATGAAAGAGCAAAACTTGTACTAACTACTTTGCAGGTTTGTTGTGAGGATCAAATGAGATACTGGATATGGAATGTATTCATAAAGTGCTTTATAAATATGAGATTCTAATATAAATGATTTAGGTCCACATAACTATTCTGTGGCAGAATCAGGAGCAGAACTTTGTGATTTGTAGTTTACACCAAGCTTCAAAAACCCTAAACTAACCATCAATGTCATCCTCTTTTGTTTTTTACACAAGTGGTAGCCAGGGAATAGTATATAGTGTTACGCAAAGTGAGGGCTTGCAACCTGTTTCTTGAGTAAAAAAAAATAAGTTTACTGGAGAATTGTTCTAAGGGCTCAGGCTGGTCAGACAGAAGGATATCCTGCTGATAGTGGAATGACAGACAAGGTAAAGAATGTCACAGTCGGCTCTCAGCAAAATTGTAAAGTAGTCACTTTCCCTGTTGATGTCCCAGCCCCCGTCTTTCCGGTTACCTTAATATTACTTTTAGTCAGCTGTCACACAATCTCAGATAAGGTTTTAGCCAAGAGCTATTTAAACTATTCTACTTCCAGGATTATTTCCATGATCCCTTGGAGACTGGACAATCTTTCAGAGCTAAAGGAATGAATTTTTAAAAATAATATTTTATTTCCTACCCCATTAAAACAATTTTTAACTTTTTTTTAAAGTGTTGAGTTCCAAATTCTATTCCTCCTTCCCTCCCCTCACCTCTCTCTGAGACAGTAAGCAATCCAATATAGGTTATACACATGCAATCGTGTGAAACATTTCCATATGAGTCATTTTGTAAAAGAAGATTCGAACAAAATAAAAGGAAGACAGAAAGAAAGTGAAAAATAGTATATTCCAGTCTATTCAGACAGTATCAATTCTTTCTCTGGAGGTGGATAGTATCATGAGTCCTTTGGGATTGTTTTAGATCATTTTATTGCTGAGAATAGCTAAGTCATTCACAGTTCTTCATCAAACAATTTTGCTGTTACTGTGTACAATGTTCTGGTTCTGTTTACTTCACTTCATATCAGTTCATGTAAATTTTTCCAGGTTTTTCTAAAATCAGTCTGCTTCTCATTTCTTTTAGCACAATAATAAAGGAATACGTTTTTACTGGTAAAAATTTCAGATATTGTTCCCACCTTCCTTTTTGAGCATCCCAGCACAAAATATCCCCCACAACTGGAAAAACTCAAAATACTTCATTGAGGGAGGGTTCTTTCCACGTAGGATCATAGAGTTTCGAATTGAAGGGAATCTTAGAGATTATCTAGCTGAAATATGTTATAGTTGAGGAATAAACCTAGAGAAGTTAAGTGACTTGTCCTAGTCACAGAGGTAGGAAGGATCAGAGAGAGAATTTAAAATGAGGCTCTCTGACTTAAAATCTCTTAAAAACCACAACAGGGGCAGCTAGGTGGTCCAGTGGCCCTGGAGTCGGGAGGACCCGGGTTCAAAACTGGCCTCAGACATAGCACTTACTAGCTATGTGACCCTGGGCAAGTCACTTAACCCCAATTGCCTTGCCAAAAAAAAAAACCAAACAAACCAAAAACAAACAACAACAACAACAACAACAAACAACCCAATAACAATACTTTCTATGAAGGCCAACGAATATTAAAGAAAAGAATTTGAGTTAGGTTCCATCTGGCTCAAATCAGGTTGTTGATCTAAATACTTGTATATGTTATACTGTGAATTCCTTTCATGTGTGAGTTGGACCAGGTAGCTGCTGAAATCCCTTCCGGGTCTCAAATTCTGTGATCCTGTGATTAAATCATAGTTGTTCTCCAGTCCATATTTATCTCCCCTCCTCTGGGATCCTAATTGCTTCATTTCTTGTACACATACTATAGGGCATAGTTAAATATGTTTTCTGACCTCTTCTGCTTCACCTGTTATCGCTTTGTCTGCTTGCCCAAACTGTGAACTCATCAATGGCAGCCCTGAGTCTTCTCTTCCTCCTATATCTTCCACAATGTCTAGCACAGCGTAGACACTCAGCAGGTTCTTAATAAAAGCTCGATGGTTGATTGCTGCATTGATTGAAATGGATAATTTTCTTTTTCTCCTCTGGAAGGAGAAGGAAGGGATGTGGACATCTAACACTGCTCGCTGAGAGGGTGTGCCTTTTAATTTTGCTGGTATTCTTCTATTGACACCATTTTTGTTGCTCTCCATTTTTAAATGCAAATATTAGAAGTTTATGTAGAACACCGAGCCTCTGAATGGGAGCAGTTCTTAAGAAAGATTCCTTGTACACCTAGGGAGCCTAAAAGCATTTATTTATTAAAGTAGGATGTTAGCAGAGGAACAGTGCATGAATGATACTTAATTGTCAATTTGTTGCTGTAGCAACCCCACAAACAGCAAAGCACAATGGGTGGTAGGAAACCATGTTACAGAAAGTCATGCAAATACCTATTTTAACTAGTTCCCTGCTGTCCGGTGTCTGGCCGGGAACAAACTGGGCAATTTCATGTCTCTATGAATATAAAGCCCAGGAAAGCTATGAAATGGTAACTGGGAATAGATATTCCAGTTTATAGGCTTAAGTACATGAACTGGTTAATATCCATTGCCTACTAGCAAATTGGACAATTGCATAGAAATTTCTGTTGGCAATACAAAGGTTTGTTTGCAGTTGGATAGATAGCCTACTGAACTGGTCTATCAGAACACCTAACAAGGACAGATACTATAGATGCATGCAATGTTGGGCTCAAAATTGGATCAAAGAAAAAACAAAAATAGGTTTGCATTAAGAAATTATCTCAAGGTGTTCTATGACACAAACCCCTTCTTTTTGCTAGCAACGTTCTTCCAGGGATGTTACATAGCTATAAAACATGGACTTCCATAGTTTCCAAAGAATCAAAATTCTGGGTGATCCACAAGATTGAGGGGCTGGTTGGTTGTTGTCCTTTGTTTTTCAAAAGGACCAGAATAACATCACTATAATGGAGGGGTGCATGTACTATGAATATAGGTTTCGGCTTATTTACCAATTGCATGCAAGAGGTGCCAAAAATAGATTTTATTCAGGAGATACGTAACTAGAAAATGATATGGACTCATTTGTAGTGGAATGAAGGGATTATTGAAGGACAGTTTGAGTGTTGGCCTTAAGTGAGTGCCTACGAAATGTTAAAAGACCCAGACAAATTCTACCACATTTGGTGGACTCATTATGGAAATTCTTGCACAAGAGCCACATACAAAAGGAAAGTGTTCATGTGTTGTGTTTTGATGCTACTTTAAGGAATTTCTACCTTAATGAGTTCATAGATATGCTGCTATATTAAAGGGTATTTAAAAAAAAAAAACTGTTGTCCTTTTGGTGCCTCAGGTAAGTTGTTTTTCAGTGCATACATACTAAGATGGACCAATGATAGTAGTAGTAGGAACAGGAAGAGGAGGAAGAGGAGGAAAGGAGTAGGAGTAGCTATGTACCAGGCACTATGCTAAGCACTTTATCATTGCTGTCTCATTTGGTCCTCACAACAACCCTGGGAGGTAGGTGCTATTTTTATCCCCATTTTTCAGATGAGGAAGCTAAGACAAACAGGTTGAATGACTTTTCCCAGGGTCACATAGCTAGTAAGTGTCCAGGGCCAGATCTGAACTCAGGTTTTCCTGAATCCAGACCCAATTCTCTAGCCATTGTAATCACTTATCTGCCACAATGTGGGTATTTCTCTCATAATGTGGGTATTCCTTACCTTGGTGAAAATCTCTACCCATTCATGCTTTTTTATCCTGTATATTTTGCTTTTATGTTCATATTCTTCTAAAAAATCAACTAGAGAGGATCTGCCCAGTGTTCTGCACACTTTCTATACATTCTATTAATTTGTGGATATCAGGGAAACACTTAGACTGTGATCTGTTCATGAATAAAGAGTGCTTTATAAATTTTAAAGCGCAATATATAAATATGGTAATATTTATAAGTATGTAGTAACTAGGTAGCACAGAGCACTAGGCTAGGATTCGGGAAGATGAGTTTAAATTTGGCCTCATACTCTTACTAGCCATTTGACCCTGGGCAAGTCACATCACCTTTGACTTCCCCAGTTTCCTTATTTGTAAAACAGTGATAATAATAATAGCACCTGCTTCCCAGGATTGTTGGGAAGATCAAATTAGATGATATTTGTAAAATGCTTTGCAAGCCTTAAAGCTCTATATAAATGCTAGATCATTATTATTGTTATAAATATCCATTTTTATTTAGTGGAATTCAATTCAACAAGCATTTACTTCCCTGATATATACCATGTATTGTACTAGATGTTAAGAATTAAAAACAAAAATGAAGCAGCCACTGCCCCCAAGGAGTTTACATTCTTCTGGAAGGAATACATATGCATGGATAAGGAAATGAAAAAAATAAAAAAAATAGATCTACAACATTATTTTTTACTATCACTCTTATCTGGTTTGATAGAGTTTAGTTAGAAGCAGTCTTAGAACAAGTTGCTATCCTTAATGTTATCTAAGAGTTCTTACCTGGGGTCTGTGGCCTTGTTTTTTGTTTTTAATATTATGATAACTTTAAAAAAATCCTACCTAATTAGTTTGCTTTGTATTTTATTTTATTCATTTAAAAACATTATTCTGAAAAGGGGTCCATAAATTTCACCAGTACCAAAAGGGTCCATGATATAAGCAAAGTTAAGAGACCCTTCTGTGTCAATGGGCATACAGGGGAATAAATGGGTGTAACTGAATAAAGTATTAAGATATATGGATATCTTTTGCAGGATCACTAAAAACAGTCTTGATACAACTCCAAAAGTGAATGGGATAAAGAGGTGGCATACACCTAATCCTTTTCTCAAAGGATTTTGATGTCCCCCTCCCCAAATCCCTGGCCTCAGAAAACTATCTGACCTAGTGTTAGAAATTCATTTTAATTCTTGCTAAATCTTTGTTGGTTTGCATCTCCAAAGCCCATTTTTAGTAATTGACCCAACAAATCCCCACAGCAGCTGCTCCAGGATTGGAAACAATGAGCATCCCCTCAGATCTCATGATACTTCCTGATTAATATGAAAATTAATCAATGGGTAAGAACAAAATACGAGATAAGGCTGCTAAAGCCCTGGACCTTCCTCCCAGTTCCACATTCCCGCCTTTATTGTGTGTGCTGTTGTTCCAATTAGTCATGTCCGACTCTTTGCGACCTCATTTGGGATTTTCTTGACAAAGATACTGGAGTGGTTTGCCATTTCCTTCTCCAGCTCTTTTTATAGGTGACGAAACTGAGGCAGACAGGGTTAAATGACTTGCTCAGGGTCACACAGCTAGTAAGTAAGTATCTGAGTCCAGATTTGGATTCACGTCCTCTTGACTCCAGGCCCAGCACTCTATCCAGTACACCACGTGGCTACTCCTTTATTATGTGCATCTACCAGCATCATAGTCACTGCTCTTTGTTTTGCCTTCTGGAGAGCACAAAATACTGGTCGCTTTTTAGCTCTCAGGCAGTGCAAGTCTTGTATTTCTGTTTTACAGATGAGAAAACTCAGGCTCCAGAGAAATTAAATAATTTGTTCCTGGTTACGTAGGAAACTGCAGAGCTGGAACTCCAGGACCCCAGGTCTCCTGACTCAGGTCCAGTGGTCTTTCTACAACACTACACAGATTCCTTTCTGCCTTGGATCTTGGAGAGGGACACAGTTTTTATTGGCTAGATTTTTGCTGGTTTGCATCCTGTAAGTCCTGTGGAACAATGGAAAAAGTGTTGATTTGGAGTCAAAATACCAGTGTTGGAATTTCTTAACTTCTTGGATCCTCTAATTGTCCTATACGCCTCAAAGTTGTTGTGAGGATCAAATGCAATCACACACACACACACACACACACACACGTACACCCACACAATTTTGTTAATAACAAAGGGCTATAAATATGAACTATTAATTATTATTATTAAGCATCCTCTTTATTTTCTGTCTCTTATATAGAAGGTATAGGTTTGACAAATCTCTGGAAGCCTTGTTGGTGAAGACTCAAGGTGGGAGTGGGGTGCAGAAGGCAAACTCCCCTGCACATCTTTTAAGGCCCTCCATAATTTGGCCACACTCTTCTCTTCATCCTCATCTTCCATTATTCCATCACATACCTTCTCCTCCAATTAGATTGGCTTCCTCATGGTCACCCTCATGTCTTGTACTTTCTTAATTCCATGTTTTTTTTCTTAAGCTCTTCATTCCTTTACCTGAAATATTCTTCCCTCAGTTTCCTCATCTATAAAATGGGAATAATATTACCTGCCTCTATATACCTTGATTACCCTGAGGCTTATGTGGGATGATGCATATAATGTATTTTGCCATCCTTAAAGACCTATAGAAACATCAGTTATTGTTACAATGTCCCATTGCCTCTTTTAAATTTATTCTGAATCTTTTCAGGAAGTCTTGAATTGCTGCATGCATGAAGCGCTAGGACCATAGGCTGACCATATTTTCTGTAACATCTTGTTACAGGAACAATTAACAGACAATTATATCTCTCAGAACTGAGCATTCACTCTGAAGGCTCCTGGACAAATCTCCAGGTATGCCAGGCCCCTGGGTAGAGTTACATAGGGGAAGGGAAGAGGGAATCTGGTCACTTCTGCTCCTTTTATTTTCCCAACTGGAAAATTGCCACCAGGCAAATGCCTAATTGCTCTCTGAGGAATAGGGGAGCTTTACCAGAGCCTCAGTAATCTGATATTTCTCTAATAGAGCCCTAGGGGGAATCATTCTCAGTCCCTGAATTGGTTTTGAAGGCCCAGTAACAAGTGAAGGAAGAGTTGACATAATTTCTGATCTGAGCATCGTTGACCTTGAGATTTTCTGGAGCATCTTAACCTATTATCCATTATCTTTCCCTGGGAAAACAAGAAAGAATTATGGAATAGAGTCAACTTAAATATCTGAAAAGGGAAAGGAAGAGGCAACTGCCTTGGGATATGAAGGTTTGAAAAGTGACCTGTTGACCACGTGTGACTTTGTTTTGAATGTTATCTCTTATCTATAGAGATTCGTTTCTATGAGGGATTACTCAGACTACCTGATGTAGAATGACCCTAGTGTATGTACTGGTTATAACTGGAAATCACTCTAGCTAAGCCCTTGAGGGAAACTTTTATTGTTCATATTCTTTTGAAAACTCAGAGTTTTCTTAGTTCTCTTATTGCCTTGAAACTAAAAGTACTGGGCTAGGAATCAGTAGACCTGGTTGCTAATGCTGGTTGTGCCTAACTCAACCTCAGGTCAGCCCCAGCTGCCTTGTCTATAAATGTGATGTGATAATGATATTGTTAGTGCATAGGATAAATCTCTGGGCCTGGAGTCAGGCTGATCTGAGGTCAAATATAGCCTTAGACATTTACTAGCTGAATGGCTTTGCTTAACTTACTTAAATCTTTGTCTGCCTCAGTTTCTCCACCTGTAAAATGGGGATAATAGCCTCTCCCTCAAGAGTTGTTGTAAGACTCAAATGAGACAATATTTGTAAATTTTAAAAGAGCTTAACACAGTGCTTGGCACATAGTAGACACTTAAAAAATGCTCGTTTCCTTCCTTTGTTCTAATAGAACCTTAGCCTTAGACGCCATCTAGTGTAACCTGCTGACTGAGGGGCAGCATGATATAGTGGATGGAGTAATGGACTTCAATTCAGGAAGACACAGGTTCAAATCCTACTTTTAGACATTAGCTATGTAACCCTGTGCCTTGGTTTTCTCATCTGTAAAATGAAGGGGTTGAGATCAGTGGCATCTAAAGCTGTTTCAAGCAGTCAGGGAAATGGGACAAAATCACTGAACTTCTCTGGGCCTCAGTTTGTTGTTCTGTAAAAAGAGGTGGTTGAACTTGATGACCCCTAAGGTCCCTTCCAGCTCGAGTCTATGATCCCAAAATCATGTGAATATCCTCTACAGCAATATCTGCCCTGCGTACTTTAGAGGGTGGTTAAGAGAAATATAAGACATAATAGATTAGACCATTAGGTCCTTAAGAATTTTTCTTGTTGTTCAGTTGTGTCAGGCTCTTTGTGACTCCATTTAGGGTTTTCTTGGCAGAGATACTAGAGCGGTTTGCCATCTCCTTCTCCAGTTCATTTTACAGATGAGGAAACTGAGGCAAACAGGGTTAAGTGACTTGCCCAGGGTCGTATAGCTAGTAAGTGTCTGAGGCTGGATTTGAACTCAGATGTTCCTGACTCCAGGTCCGGTACTCTATCTACTGTGCCATCTAGCTGGCCCTTACAAATGGGGGCTCTCTTTTGCCCTTCTTTGTATCCCCAGAGCTTAGCACAGCGCCTGGGACATTATAGGTAGTTAAGAAATGCTTACTGACTGACAAATATATGTGACAATGTCTTGGAAAGTTAAAAGCACTGCATAAATATACTTAAATATTTTGAGCATCTATGGTTTTGTTGGTGTGGGTGAAACCTCTGCCAGTGTAATTTGAAATCCCTCTGTGATCTCATAGCCGGTATTCAAAATTTGCCATGTACAAAATAATTCATCATCTTGCAAGTAACATGGTAGTAAGCTTCTCTAAACTTAGCCAGAATGGTCCTCAGACAGTAGACATACTGTCCACGCCTGGGCCCAGATTCAAAGTCTTTCTATCTCATGGAGATGCCAACTTAACTTAAGCACTTCCATTTTGAAAACTGTCCTCTATTAGGTAAGGATAAGATGGTCTGATTTCCTATGCCCAGCTCTACAAGGTAGATTGACCTCAGTGACCCTTAAGTGATCCTTATAGCAGTTTCTCCTTACTTCAGACATCACGAGAAGTCCTCAAATATTAGCCCTCAGGAAAGTCTGGATCCCAGCAGGGACCTGACACTGAATGTCCCTATATGAAATGTTTGTGTTCCCTTTTTTTATAGATGTACAACAGCATTTGAAGCGTTAGAACACTTTGAGCAGCTTTTCTGACAGCGTCTCTCTCAAACTCCTCGGTTTGTCTAATAAAGCTTTAACCAATTTCCTACGTGAGAATGTGAGCATCTGGAGAATGAAGGACTTTTTACTTTTTTATTTGTATCTTCAGTGCTTAGCATAATGCTTTGCATAAAATAACTGACTAATAAATGATTCATTCATTCATTCAATTCAATCATTCATTCAATCTTGCCTGCCAGGTCCACATAAATGGTCTTTATTCTGTGACATTTGCTAAGACCTGCAAGAGCTTGAACTCACCTGGCATGACCTCTGAGAACACAGGGTGTCCTCCATACCACAATCACATATCAGGTTAGGACTCTGAGTACAAGCTATAGAAATAGAACTTAAACGTAATAATAAATGCAAACTTATTATTAAATGGGGCTAAAGATATATACTTCAACAATATGTTATTTTTAAATCTCTTTCTTAAAATAGATACCAGTTAAGAGAGTAAATATTTAAAATTTATCTCAAATAATAGAGTAGATCCCGGAAATTTCTGTGGAGAATTTATCTCAATTCAATTAAATAAATATTTATTAAGCTCTTAAAATGTAAAGTCACTGTGGTAAGTGCTAGAAATACAATATAGAAGAAATCGCAATCCTAATCCTAAAGATCCTGGGAATCTGATAATGAAGACTGGTCATGCACACAAATATATATCCAAATACGAAAGAGTATAAGATAAATTGAAAGGGAAACAGGCTGATGCTATATAGACAGAAATAGATTTGGAATCAGAAAACTTGGGTTAAAATCCTGGCACTGTCACTTACTATATGTGTGACCTAGGACAAATAACACAACCTTTCTGGGCCTTTATACATCAATAAAATGAGAAGGTTGGACTAGATGATCTCTAAAGTACCTTTCAAACCTGCATTTTTAATTCTATGATTTGTATAGAAGATGGACAACATACAATGAAAGTTTTCAGAAGAAAGATTATTTTTATCCCAGGGAACAGATAAGGCTTAATGGATGAAGCTAAGCCTTTAAAGAATGGGCATGTTTTCAAAAGGTAGAAAAGGATGGTGAGGAAGAGGTATAGGGGATGATTTGAAAAACACATGAAGGCCAGAAAAGCAGGCCAAATTAGGAGAGTAGCAAGCTGTCCAGTTAGTTAGGATTTTAGAATAGTTGAAGGGGAGTAGTATGAGCCAAGATTGGAAAGGTAGGCTGCAGCTAGGTTGTGGAGTTTGGAAAATCTTCTATAAGGAACAGGGAGCCATTGAAGATTTTTTAGCAGGAGAGTAAGGTGTAATGAAGATTACTCTAGCATCGGCTTGCTTGTAGGAGAGAATGGAGCAAGGAGAGAATAGAGATAGAGAGGCTAAGAAGAAGGCTATTGCAATAGTCTAAATCAGGGCTTCTTAATCTTTTTCTACTTGTGACTCCATTTTGCATTTTGGCAGTGTTCGTTGGCTTTGCGTGGCATGATGGCATGCACAGTGCAAAGTACACATGCTGTGTGTTCAGAATGAAGGCTGCAGTGAAGTTGCATGATGCAACACAGACAAGCGCTGCCAGAAACACCTTGGATTCATCATGCATTTGATTTTTTACTTAATTTTTGGTCGTTGCGCATTCAGAAACCTTTTACTATTGCCAAATTTTTCATGACCCTATATGAGGTTGCAACCCCCAGTTTAAAAAAGCGCTGGTCTAGATGAGATTTTATTAAGCTCTGAACTGGAGTAAAAGCTGTAGGGATGGGAAGGAAAAAATGTATTAGTGTATTATGTATGGGATTAGAAATAATAGAACTTGGTAACTGATTAGATGTGGGGGACACAGGAGAGAAAAGAGTCAAAGACTAGTGCATGAATCTTGGGCACTGAGAGAAACGTGGAGCTATCAAAAGAATTCGGGAAACTAGGGGGAGAAGGAGAAGATTTGGGGGAAGGAGATGAATTAGGTTTGATTCATGGCAAGCTTGCTGTCCTGGTAGGGAATCCCATTGGAGAAGTCTAGCTTGCAGTTGGAGATGTTGGAGTCCAGCAGAGAGGTTAAGGCTGAAGAGATACTTTTGAAAATCTTCTGGATAGTGGTGACCTTTGATGTCAAAACAAAAAAGGAGAGAGATGAAAGATCACTCAGAGGGAAAGTATAGAGAGGAGAGGGCCAAGGAGAAAGTTTTTTTTTTGTTTGTTTTTGTTATTGAAGGAGAGGTGATTCTTATGTTTGGGAAGGGCGAATTAGAAGGGAAGGAGATAGAGAAGCATCCAACAGAGTTATAGAAAGAGAACCTTGAGATAAAACGTTGTTAAGGAAGCCAAGAAAGGAGAGAGTATCAAGAAAAGAAAGCTGTAAAGCAGCACTAAGAATTTACTGCACACTAGGGGCTTCCTTCTTTTTAGGTAAAAGCATAGTATAATGGAAAGGGGAGAAGGAAAGGGACCAGACATTTATTAAATGTCAACTATGTGCCATGTGCTGTGCTAGGCATTTTACAAGTATTTCATTTGATCCTCCCAGCAACTCTGGGAGGTGGATGCTATTTTTTCCCTCTCCTTTTTACAATTGAGGATACTGAGGCAGACAGAGGTTAAGTGACTTGCCCAAAGTCAGGGCAGCTAAGTAGGCAGGGCACGGGGATTGGAATCAGGAAGACTCATGTTCATGAGTCCAAATCTGGCCTCAGAGGCTTACTAGCTGTGTGATCCCGGGCAAATCACTTAACCTTGTTTGCCTCAATTTCCTCATCAGTAAAATGAGCTGGAGAAGGAAATGCCAAACCACTCCAGTATCTTTACCAAGAAAACCCCAAATGGTGTCATGAAAAGTCAGACGTGACCAAGATGACTCAACAACAAATACATCTTGTAAGTATCACTCTGGGCCCATCTAGCTGCCTCTAAGCTTATTTGACAGAGAATCAAAAGACCCAACTTTAAGCCCTCGTTCCATATTAGTTTGCTATGGACCCATAGGCACTTAACTTTTTCATTTCTCTGAGCTTCAGTTTCCTTGTCTGTAACATAAAGAAATAAATGTGTGACCACGTCAATTTGAATGGCCCAGGGGGATGATGAATATTATAATCTACATATGCCTACCTATCCTGACCATATTTTGTGCCATAAACTCATCACAGGGGCCCATCCATTGTGTTGGAAGCTTTCCTTGATTTCCATTGACATTGCAAGGATATCAAGAGTCCTGTGGTTGTCCCTCACTCTTATTATATAACTCTCTCATCTTCATTTTCTATAAAACTTTTTCCTAATGACATCTTTTATTCTTTTTCTTCCTCTGAGTTGTTTATTATCATTGAAAAACTCCAAATTTGTATTGCATTGTGTCTGAAAATGCATGTTTCATTCTACATCTGCAATCCATCACGACTCCACCAAGAGGTGGGAGTCATGCTTCATCATCATTCTTCTGGAATTATGATTGGCCCATTGATCAGTTTTTAAGTCTTTAAGTTGTTTTCATTTTCTATGTTGTAGTCATTGTAGTTCTGATTCTGTGCATTTTACCCTGTAGCAGTTCATGCAAGTTGCCCCAGGGTTTTCTGAATCTGTCCCACAATAATATTCCATTAACATTCATGTCCCTTAATGTGTGCAGCCATTCCCCAATTCCTAGGCATCCATTTTATTTCCAGTTTGTTGCTACAATAAAGTATGGAAATAAATATTTTTGTACAAATTGGTCCTTTTCCTTTTTCTTTGAACTCTTTGGGAGATAATACTTAATAAGTAGTTTGGGTTGTATGCACAGAATGATTAGACCAATTCATATCTCCAATCAACAATGCAGTCAGTGTCCCTGAAGTTCCGTATCTCCTCTAGAAAGAGCCATTTTGTGTTTTTGTAATCTTGCTCATTTGATAAGTGTGAATAAAACCTCAGAGTTATTTTAATGTGTATTTCTCTTATTATTATTGATTTGGAACATTTTTAATGTGACTGTTGATAGCTTGTTTTTCTTCCTTTAAAGAACTGCCTCTTAATATCCTTTTGACCATTCATCTACTGGGGAATGGCTTTTGTTCTTATGGATTTATATCAATGCTCTATATATTTAGAATATATTTTTAGAGAAATTAGCTTTAAAGACTTTCTCTAGCTAAGCATTTCCCT
This sequence comes from Vombatus ursinus, assembly GCF_900497805.2. NCBI lineage: Eukaryota > Metazoa > Chordata > Mammalia > Diprotodontia > Vombatidae > Vombatus > Vombatus ursinus. The sequence goes on along the minus strand of NW_020954556.1, from coordinate 44,710,880 downwards.
TCTGATTTTAACTATATTGTCTTATTTTTGAATTTTTATATAATCAAAATTGTTTTCTTTTCTGTGTTCATGTACATCCTTTGTTTAGTAAAGAACATTTATTTTATCCATAGTTCTGAAAGGTATCTTCTTTTACTCTGTTTAGGATATAAGACCTTTTATATCTAGGTCATGTCTATATTTGGAGCTTATTGTGGTCTATGGTGTGAGATATTTATCTAAGTTTCATTCCTTCCAGATTACTTTCAAATTTCCCCAGCAGTTTTTGTTGAACAGTGAATCTTTACCCTAGTAGTTTGTGTCTTTGGATTATCAAACGCTGTTCTACTCTCTTCAATTGCTTCTGGCTCTTGAGAGAACTGAATCCGTTCAACTGATCAACCATTCTATTTTTAACCAGTATCAAATTATTTTGATGATGATGTTTTTGTAAAATAATTTAATACATGGTACAGCCAGGACCCTTTTCTTTTCTTCCTTCCTTCCTTCCTTCCTTCTTTCTTTCTTTCTTTCTTTCTTTCTTTCTTTCTTTCTTTCTTTCTTTCTTTCTTTCTTTCTTTCTTTCTTTCTTTCTTTCTTTCTTTCTTTCTTTCTTTCTTTCTTACCATTTCTCTAGAGATTTTTGATATTTTGTTCATCTAGGTGAATTCTGTTATAATTTTTTCTAGTTTGTAAAATAATTATTTGGTTCTTTGATTTGCTTGACTTTGAATCTATAAATAAATTTAGTTAGTACTTTCATTTTTATTATGTTATCATGGATAAACCATGAGCAATTAATTCTTTCCCAATCATGTAGTTATTCCTTTGCTGATGTGAAGAATGTTTTATAGTTATATTCATATATTTCATTTTGGGAAAAGGGTTATCATATATTTTGATACCTTATATAGTGTTTTTGAATAAATTTCTTTTAAAATCTTTTTTGTTGGTACTGTGTAGAAAAGCTAATAATTTTGTAGGTTTATTTGATATCTTGCTACTTTATTAAAGTTGTAAATTATTTCTGTTGCTTTAGTTGAAAGTCTAGAGTTCTCTAAATGATCATGTCATCTATAAAAGGTGATAATTTTGTTTCTTTTTTTGCCTATGATTATTCTTCAATTTCTTTTTCTTGTTTTATTTATTTATAAAATTATAATAATCACAAAAGTCATCCTTGCTTTTCTCCCGATCTTACTTTATTCAATATTTTTGCATCTGTATTTATTAGAACATACCCCACGGTATGTACTTTTTTATTCACATTCCCTCCCTTCAACCAGTTTTAAATAATCTACACACATTTGGGAGACCAAGAACAGAGATTTAGTTTGTAGTCACTGGACAGTTTTTCTCTCTTTGAAATTAATTGACTCATATTTAGGTTGAATCCGCATTCTTAGACTCCTTAATTAACTGATTGCAACCAAAATATTCTATGTGAAATGACTTCTCTCCCACCCCCAGTGAAACTTTGGGTTGGTAGGCTTGCTTTCACACTGTTATTTGGGTTCATATGCTGACCACAAGCAAATACAATACTCCAAATGGAGTCTAATTAGAATCAAGTACAGTAGGAGTATCACAGAATAATTAGAAGTATCCCAAAGTGGAATTTCGTTTCTTTTCAGGAGGTCATGGATTCTTCCTGACTGGTGGTGTTCAAATGAAAACTGGATGATAAATTGTCAGAATTGTTATAAAGGGGCTTATATTTCTGGTATAAGTTGGATTAGATGGTCTCTGAGGTCTCTTACAACTCTGAGATTATGTACATCTGTGATTCAGGGTTCACTGTTAAGCTTTGCCTGTGGCTTAGGTCCTTCATGTACCTAAGCATCCAGGCCATTATTTTTTTTCCTCTCCCTGCTGTAAGCTGTGTTATCTGTGTAGCTGGTCACACTGACCCTGCGTTTGGAGGATCTGAAGGATAAATGGCATTACAGATAAGGGATAATATTTCCTGCCTACTTTAGCCCTGTACTTAACCTTGTGACTTTGGAGATTTTTTTTTTCTTTTCTTCACTTTAGCAGAGAGACAGGAACTCCTTCTGGCTGGTACTGGAAGTAGCTAGTCCGCAATCCCTTAGGACACTGAGTTTTGCTCTCAGTAACTTTTGATACAGCTAGATTGTCATAGGTTCAGAGATTTAGAGAAGGAAAAGATCTTAAAGGGATTTTGTTTAACTCTCTTAATTTACTTGTGGGGAAACTGAGGCACAGAGATGTGAAATGACTTGCCCACAGTCTTCAACTCTACCAACTCTTTTATTTGCATCTCCAGGGAGAAACTATGAACCATCCTCCTATTTATCTTCAACATCCTTTTCTTTTTTTTTAGCCCTTAAAGGTTCCCTGGAGGATTAAGTATTTGCATCCCTCGGAGGGTAGGACTGCCAGTGACTAGGAGTTTGGCACAGAAGCTGGTTGTATTCTTTTTTAAAAATCACGTTTTTGTTGCTACTCTTGGCTTTTGCTTTGATTTGGTAGCCCTGTTAGAGGACAGCTATAGTATAATGAAAAGAAAATGCACTGATAGGTAGGAAATGGGTTTCTGGTCTTCCTTCTATCGCCAGATAGCTTGGCCAAGTCACTTCTCTGGGCCTCAGTTTCCTTTTTGGAAAAGTGAGGTTAATATCTGCCCTATGTACTTTGAAAGGTTAATGGGAGGATCTAATAAAGAGAATTGGAAGGCAGTTTAAAAACATATGGCATTATTAATAATAATAGCTAACATTTACATAGCACTTTAAAGTATAGAAAGCACTTTACATGTTATTTTATTTGATCCCCACAGCAATCCTATGAGGTAAGTACCATTATTTAAGGGCTAAAAGAAAGAAAAGGATGTTGAAGATAAATAGAAGTATGGCCCATAGTTTCTCCTTGGAGGTGCAAATAAAAAAAAATTGGTGGAGTTGGAGACTGTGGGCAAGTCATTTAACATGTCTGTGCCACAGTTTCCCCACAAGTAAATTGAGAGAGGTAAACAATGTGAGCCATTTTACGTATGAGGAAACCAAAGCATAGTGAACCTAAGTGACTTGCCTAGGGTTGAAGAGCCATTGAGTGGCAGAGGCAAGCCTTGAACTCAGCCTTCCTGATTCCAGGTCCAACACTCTACCACGCCACCTAATCCATCACCACAAAGTGAATTAATCAGATATTTTCCAAGCTGCACTTAAAACAAATTTGTGACACCCAGGAAGTGAGAGGAGAGATAGGTGAAGAGCCTATGTTGGGTGGGGAAGTTCTCAGCAGCCATGAGTATACAACTGGAAAAAAGGAGGACAGAGAATCTTTCCAACTTGAAAGCTGCTGAAAGGAGAGAATAGCGACTTTGAAATGTGCCAATATACGCTTGTCTTGTACTATAGAATCATGTAATCATAGAATAATATAACTAGAAGATCATCTAGTCTAATACCTTATTTTGCATGTAGGAAAACTGAAGCCCACAGAGGAAAGCCATTTGTGTGTATCAGTTAAAAAGAAAAAAATTGGGTCAGACAATTCTGCAGCAAATAGGGGATCCTGTCCCTAAGCCAATGAATTTGATGAGTGACCTATAGATTCCTCAACAAAAAAGCCTCGGAGAGGGAGAAGACTTGCTGGGGTTTGGGATGCATATCATGTGTATAAGTTTTTGGAAGAAGCTTGACAGGCAAAAATAGCTTGGTGTTGGAGAGGCTGCTGAAAAAAGTATTGGACAAAGAGTCAAGCGAATGCCGGTCTAGGCTCTGGCATTAACAAGCTGGACGACCTTGAGTGAGCTCCTTGAACTTCTGAGCCTTAGCTTTCTCATTTCAGGCATTTTTTCCCCACAGGATTGCTATGAAAATCAAATGAGATAACATATCTGAAGTGCTATCTATGTGCCAGTGATTACAGCGTGGTGATTATTATCCTTGGACCACCTAGCTCATGAGGTGTAGTGAAGGAAATGCTTTATAAGACTTGAAATATTTTGCAAATGTGAGTCATTATTATTATTGCTACTAATAATAATTGCCAGAAGAATAAATTGGGCATGGGAAATGGGAACTCCATTTTGTCCTCCGGGCCTCAGTTTTCTTGCTGGGAAGAGCTGGGGAGCCAAGACCCAAGGATCTAGCTTTCTAGCTTCTGTAGAGGCAGGCAGGGTATGACAATGGAAAGAATACTTACTACTTGTGGGAGCTCAGGCAAGCCCCTTAACCTCCTTGGGCCTCAGTTTCCTCATCTGCAACCTGAAAGGGTTATACATACTATAGATAGATAAAACACTTAACAAACACTTACTATGTGCCAGGCACCATGCTAAGCTATTCCTTTACCAGACAGCTCCCAGTTATACAAGTACAAGTAAGCAAACCGTTCCGAGAAGAAGTAATAATGATAATGATGATGATGAGGGCTAGTATTTACTTAGTGCTTTAAAGTTTGTAAAGTGCTGTATATATTTTATTTCATTTGATCCTCACAAATGAAGAAACTGAAGCTGAAATAGATTAAGGAACTTGCTTTCAGTCACACAGTTAGTAACTATCTGAGGTAGAATTTGAACTCAGGTCTTCCTGACTCTAAGTTCGGGACTCTTATCCACTGTGTTATCTAGGTGCCTAGATAACACAAAAGTGGTGCTAGATGGGATTTTCTATGCACAGGTGGCATAGCAGGAATTAGGCTTGGATTCAGGTAAGAGAAGGTGAAAGCTCACCTATTAGAGCCCAAAATGGTTCCAGGTGGGGAGTCTTAGTTTCAGGAGGGGAGGAAGTAGGGATAAAGGAGGTTGGGAGAGCAGGCAGCATTTTCTGGATCCAGGCAAAAGAAGCCTCAAAAATGAGGTCCAACTAGCCTACATCTAGGATGCTTTCTTTCCTTTCCCTTCCTTTCCTTCAATTAGGAAATACTTATGAAGTGTTTACTATATATAAGGTACCATGCGAGGCACTATACATAGAATTCTTATCTTTGATTTTGTTTGGTTCTTTGGAGTGGAAAAAAAGATATTGCCTCATCTGGTCTGTCCTGGTAGTTTCTGGCCTTTGATGCTTCTGGCTTAACCCCAAATAATTGGCAACAATCTAAAATGCCATTCCTGAAGCTCCCAATCTCAAAGTTAGTTACTTTCCTCTTGACTTAAGGGGCCTTTCACTATACCAGTGGTTAAAAATAACATCTATGAACAAAACAACTAAAGTGACCCTGTTGAAAAGAGCATTCCTAGAAGGGTGGGCTTTGTTTTGTGGTCTGAATGTCCAGTAGCTGGGCTAAATTAGCACAGAGTAGTGGGAGATCTATATCAGGCCTCCTCCTTAGAAATCGCTTGCTTCGGATCTGGGCGTGGGAGTCAGCTGAACAAAGGAGCTGAACAAGAGGGTTCTGTCCAGCAGGGCTGCCTCTGAATGGCTTCAAACGCTGCAACTATATTAGCTCAGTAAAAGCTGCCTCCTTTTCCTGCCCAGGAGAGGACAGAAGAAACCTTTTCTTCCTTTTATAGTTACCTTTATACTTCAAATGAAGCTGAGGTAGCTGTATTCCATGGTTCAAATGCTTGTCTTTTTGGCTATAAAATGATTGTTAAAATTCTTCTTAGGAACTAAAGTTCCTGTATGAGGATAGCAAAATGGCCCTGAGGGGGTTTAAATTCCTAAAGGGCACCACGTGATGGTAGGGGCTGGGGGTGAGGCAAAGAGTGCTGACAGGAAGAACTTCATCTTCCAAGCTCTACTGCCCCTACCCATGTCCTCATTGTCTCCTTTTTCCAGGTATTGAAGGGCCCCAAGATAATGGAGACCAGAAAGAAAAACAAATTGAATAGGGAGAAGGCCTTTTCTAGCTGTTTTTCTGAATCCTTGATATCAGGATTTAAACTAAACCTGGTGTATATGAATGGTTTTCTTTGACTGACCTATTGGTTCAGGGAGCCCAGTGTGTGTGTGTGTGTGTGTGTGTGTGTGAGAGAGAGAGAGAGAGAGAGAGAGACAGAGACAGAGAGACAGAGATAGAGAAAGAGAGAAAAGGGGAAAGGGAGAGGAGATGTGGAAGAGGGGGAAAAGAGGAGATGGGAGAGAAAGGACAGGGAAGAGAGAAAGAAGAAGAAGAAAGGGGGAGAAGAATTTGTAGGAAAGCAGTATGGTATATTTCTGCCACTATTTGTATGATCTTGCACATAATTTTACCTCTTTGGGACTCAGTTTTGTCATCTATAAAATGAAAGTGTTGGAGTAGATGACTTCAAGACATCCCCTGCAGGCTCATGTCTGTAATCTATGAGTCATATATTCATTTGTAGGTTGGAATCAAGTCAATAAGCCATCACTAAGTGCCTACTAAATGACAGGCACTAGAGATAAAAAGAAAGGTAAAAAAGGCTCTTGCTCTTAAGGAACTCACAGTCTTATGGGGAAGACAACATGCAAACAACTGTGTACAAACAAACTATATATATGATGAATAGGAAGTAATCTCAGAAGAAAGGCAGTAGAAAGAAGATGGATCAGAAAAGTCTTCTTGAAGATAGTGAGATTTAATCTAGGACCTGAAAGAAACCTTGGAAATACAGAGAAAGTGACAAGAGGGAGAGAATTCCAAGCTTGGGGAACAGCTAACAAAAATGCATGGAGTTGGGACATAGAGGAAGGAACGGTAAAGATGTTAGTGTCAATGAAACATAGAGTGAAGGAGAAAGGTTGTGAAGGTAAGAGGGCATCAGGGGCTTTAAAAGCCAGAGGATGGACAGGAGTGGAAGAGACAAAGCAGGGAAAACAACCAGAAGGTTATTGCAATAATCCATATGTAAGATGATGAGGGCCTACACCAGTAGGATAGCAGTATCAGAGGAGAGAAGGGGGCATATAGAAAGGTACAATTACAAACACTTGACAATTGATTGGATATGAGAGGCTAGAGAGTGAGTTGTTGAGGATAACACCCTAGTTGCAAGACTGGGAGAATGGTGGTATCTTTCATAGTCATAGGGAAGTCAGGAAAAGGGGAAGGTTTGGGAGGAAAGACAAATTCAGGTTTGGATATGTTGAGTATAAAATATCTAGGAGATATCTAGTTCAAGATAACCAAGAGACAGTTGGAGATGCAAGACCAGAGGACAGGGGATAGGTTAGGTCTGATAAACAGATCTGAGAATCATTGGCATAGAGATCATAATTGAATCTATGGGAACTACTGAGAGCGCCAAGTGAAACAATATAGAGGGAAGTGGTCCCAAAAGCAAGCTTTGGAGGATACTCTCAGTTAGTGGGTGTGATGTGGATGAATATCCAGCAAAGGAGACTGAGGAGTGGCCAGACAAGTAGGAGGAATACTAGGAAACAGAGGGTGATTGACAGTATCAAAGGCTGCAGCAAGGTCAAGGAGGATGAGGGAGAAAATAATTGAGAATTAAGAGATCTTTGGTAATGTTGGAGAGTGCCTTTTCAGTTGAATGGGGCTAGGCTGTGAAGAGTTAAGAAGAGAGTTAGAGGAAAGGAAATGAAGGCACTGGTTATAGACAGTCTTCTTAAGGAGTCTAGCCACAAAAGGAGGAGAGATATGGGGTGAAAACTAGTGGGAATGGATGAAGTAAGATTTGGGTCAGTAGTGGATGGGGGAGACATGGAAATGTTTATAGATAGTAGGGAAGAAGCCAGCAGACAGGGAGAGATGTAAGATTAGTGACAGTGTGGTTGAGGGTGATGGTGGGGCAATCTGCTGGAGAAGATAGGTTGTAATGAGATCACTTATGCATGAAGAGGGATTTATCTTGACAAGGAGGACCATCTCTTCACGTGAGAAAGTAGTAAAAAGGGAGATAGTGGTAGAGGCACCTGAATGATGTGAGGTGAGGAACAGGGTATGAGAGGGAGCTCTTGGCAAATGGCCTCATTTTTTCAGTGAAATTTGGAGCAATGTTCTCAGGAGGATGTGTTACTACAGAGGAAATATAAATTCCCAAATTATTCATTCTTTGTCTTTACTCTAACACACCAACCCTATAAGCTTTCCTCTTACCTCTTGTTTAGAAATACTGTATACAAGAAAAGGTTCTATATAGCAAATTGCAATGATATAATCTTTTCATACTAGGAAGTGATCATTAGGGGTTTGAATTAAGAGGCAGGGTAATACAGTGAAATGAATCTAGGGATATAGGAGACCTCACTCTCAATAAATGTCTAGTTTTCCTTTTTCTATCATATATCTCTTTGATGTTATTTTTAAATAGCCTTTTCTGCACAATTCATTGTTACTAATAAGCTATGTCCTAATGACACGCACCATGTGTCCCTTTATTTTTCTTTAAGTGACTTACAATTTAGTTTCTTTGAAGACTGTGACATTCTATCTTTCACAGTCATATAGAATCACTGGAGTATTTTTACTGTTAAAAAGATGTTTTTCTGTTTCAAGAAGCCTGGGTCTTTGAAAGTGTTGAGCTATTTCCTAAATACAACTCAGCCTTCTCTCTTCCCCTGTTTAATCCCAATGCTAAGTTCATTTTGTCTGTTTGCCGTTTCTATCCAAGATATACAAACCAGTTTAATGAGTTTTTCATTTAACTGAATATCATAATCTAGACAACAGGCATCCACTTGCTTTTCTCTATGAGGATAGATTGAATTCTTTTGAATGATTCCAAATCTTATTTAGGAAGCTCTGCAGTCTTTGGAAACGATGCAACTAGCACAATGCCACCTACAAACAAAATTATCTGGAGGACTTCATCATGTAGTTCTTAACAGAGGGATTGTGAACTTGTTTTCAGAAATATTTTGAAGACTGTATTTCCATATAATTGGAAATATTGGTAATTACATATATTTTATTTTATGCATTAAAAACATTTTTCTGAGAAGGGTTATGTAGCTTTCACCAGACTGCCAACGGTGGCCATGACACAATAAGGGTTAAGAACTCTTGCTCTTTACAAAGTTTCTCTGTCTTTTGGACTGTGCCCTGTACATTGTCTCTAAGAGAGGCAAATACCTTTGGGAATGATACATATCCCTATTTTATGCTTCACTTGATGTTAATAATCAGAGAACGATCAAAGCTATTCTTATTGTAATTTATCAGTTAATCTTTTATGATCCTAATAAATGCATGGAAGATACCTAGTTTGAGGGAAGCCTTTAAGGTTGCGTTTTACTTTAGTGGATTAGATTTTTTTTTCTTCAGTATAGAAAAATAAACACAGTGGGACTTTGCATTCTCTATATCTTTCAGGCAATCAAACAATGGTGCAAATGTAGCCTGCTGTGAATATTGTTTGTGAATGCTTGTCTATCCTGGTCTCGTGTTTTCATCAAAGATGGCCTAGATTATGTACAAACTATTCTAATAAAGATTTTTAAAGATGACAAAGTGAGCGCAGGGCCTGGTAGCTAATGATACCTCCACACTTGTTTTCCCCTGGCCCCCAACATAAATGTTGTTCATTATTTGTTTTCCAGGCACTTGGTATCTTCATTTTCAGACATAAATGAGAATCAATCCTGCAGTTCCCTCAAATTTGTGTCTATTCCAGCTTGGATCTCCTCTCTGTATATTTGGTTTGGTCCAGCTGCTATTCCCTTCTTGGTTTTTTTTTTTTTTGGTGCCATTTCTACTTGTGCAGCACACTGGGGACTGTGATGTGAGACTAAATGTGGTAGCTCCGTTGTCATTGACAGAGGATATTTTGTTGAAGAAATCTTGACAGACCTCTTCCATTTTCCATCTGTTTGTTGTCCTCCTACTAGTTTCATTCTTAAATGTTATCAGAATGATCTGGCTTAATTGAGTCTCCTGCCATGTTTTGAGTATAAATTCCCTTTTTTCCCCTCTACCACTTTAACTATTTTATGAGGCAGTACCTTTCATAATCTTCCATCAACCTCCTCCATAAAGTTTTTTTTTAATTTAAAAACAAATGTTATTGCTACCTTTGTTTTTTATGCAACATTTCCCAAAATCTGCCCCTTCCCATTAGAAACACTAGCTCTTCACTTTTCACAGCTTTTCACAAAGAAAAACAGTTAAGCAAAGCCAATTGACAAAGGGACTATCTTACAATGTATGTAACATTTGACACTCATAGCCCCTATATCTTTTCTGAGAAGAAGAAAGTGTGTTTCATCAAATGTCCTCTGGAAACCGTACTGCCAATTCCCCTAATATGGGTTCATCTACTTTTGTGGATTTTGTTTGGCTGGTTTTGTTTTCTTTACTTTGTGCCAGTTCACATAAATCTTGTCTTTCTTTGAATTCTTCATATTTTTCATTCATACATTATAAGAATGTTTCATTATGTCCCTGTACTCCACTTTGTTTAGTCATTCCCCAATTGACAGGCACCTGATTTATTGTCAGTTTTTCTTTTTGTTACCGCAAAAATCTGCCATGACTGCCTTGCTAGAAATGGGACCTTTCTTCCTATTTGGACATCTTTGAGGTAAAAGCCTAGTTTTAGCACCATTCATTTGGGCTATGATTCAGTTAGTTCACTCCAATATGCCAGTGAAATAGAACATTGGTCTTTTATTAGCCTGATGAACAAATGTGATCTGATAGGTAATCCTAGTATGACCAGTATAATAAATACCCTATAACTTCTTTTCCCTTGTTGCTTCCTGGGGTCAGCAATTTGCCAGGTTGATAGATTTTCATTATGTTTTGCTTCCAAGTAGAATAGCAGAAATTCATTTATCTTGGGTTTGCTATTTGTAAAGTAGTATGATACTAACTTTAAATATGTACCTGTAGATTGAATCTTCTGTCAAAGTATAACCGACTTATGCAAGAATGAGGGTATTAAGCCAATCTGGATTGTTTAAGAGATATGAATACCAGGATGCTTATCAAGACTTGAAAAACACTTTTATAAATTAGTGGGCATAAAGGCCTCAGGAGAAAAAAATAAGAGAACTGCTTTCTATTTCCAATTTATCCAGTATGTAGCTTGTTTGTATATAATTATTTTCATGTTATCTCTACCATTAGATTGTGAACTTTTTAAGTTCAGGGACTGTCTTTTACCTTTCTTTGTGTCTTCAGTGGTTAGCACAATGCCAGGCACATGTAGACATTCAATAAATGCTTTTTGATGAACTGTCAATAGAGATTTTTGAGTCAAACTGTAACAACAGTTTAAAAAGTTTTTCCTGCATAATTCCAAATTATTTTTCAGAATAATTGGACCAATTCTTAACTCCACCAATGGTTTATTGTATTAGTAGGTCTATCTTCATGCAACCACTCCAATACTATTGTTTATCATCTTTGCCAAGTTGATAAGTGTGAAGCAAAAACTCATTACTGGAGATTTGGAGGGCTCCATAAAGTTTTGCTAGTGAGTTCATATTCTAAACTAGTGTTTATATTGGCTGACCTATTTCTCTACTTGGCAATGAGATCAATGCTGGCTAGGGTTGTTTCTAAGTTTCTTTCTCAATGTTAGTCCAAGTCAACCTCTGTTCTTTTATGTATTTAACATTTCTCAGGGTCAATAACTTATTTGAGTAGGTCAGGTTGGAGTAATTTTAATTGCATACCATATCTTTTCATTTGTACTCTTTCTCATTTTGTGTTGGATTTTTGACTTTTGATTTAAAAGTCATGCAGACAACTGATTTGGAAGTGATTTGCACATCAGCAACTAGTTATATCCTTTCTGTTGTAATATAGTCAACTCTTTTTTTTTTTTTGGTTAATACCAAAAATACCAGTGCTTGCCATGTCTAGCTCTTCTTCTTCTTTTTTTTTTCCAAAGCAAATGTTCCTTACAGATTGGCATGAGGCTTCTGTGTATTTTAGAAGCCTTGGGCATCTTTCATTTCATAGACCTGAACCATATATTTCAAGATATATTTTATGGTCCTCCCTATGCCCACTTTTACACTGGAAACACTAAGTAATAAAATCTATGATGGTTTAAGTTGGAGAATCTTATTGAGCTCTTTGTAGAACTTCTTTACCTCCTCATCCTTCTTGGTTAATGTTGGTGCATAAGCCGCAATTATTGTCATTGTGATCCTTTTGCTCGTGCATTTCATGAGCATTTCATAACCAGAATTTATATGAAATGATGTTTTTTTGTTGCCTTTAGAGGTATAATAAAACCAAACCTGACAATTATTTTATTTGGATCTTCAAACAGGAGAAACTATGAGCCATCTTTCCATTTAGCTACAACCTCTTTATATGTACTAGTCTCTTTTATGGTGAGAATATCAATATTAATATAATTCGTTTCCTCCAGTGGTGTATTGATGTGCATTTAACAAAGATTCTGACATTTACTGTTAACACTTAATGATTACAGATCATATTATCATAGACTTACAAATGGAAGGGACATTAGAAGCCATTAAGAATAACCTACTTGTTTTACAGATCAAGAAACTGAAGATGAGAGAGGTAAAATGACTTGCCCAAAGTCCCATATCCAGTAGGGTCTGTGGTGGGATTTGAACCCAGGTCTTCATTATTCCATACCCAGAGCTCTATCTACTACTTTATGTTGAGTCTAGTTACCCAGAATCCCCTGTCCCTTTTTCACCACACTGCCACCATCATTTCAACAGTGTAAGACAAGGGGGCTGCATAGAGCTGAAAGTCATTTATTTTTATTTTTTGTTTTTTGTCTCTACATGTAGCCCTCTTTCTACTGTGGCACTTTCAAGCCTTGGAACCTTTCCGCTATGCCATACTGTCTTTACTTTATATGGGAGAGAGAGAGAGAGAGAGAGAGAGAGAGAGAGAGACAGACAGACAGACAGAGACAGAGACAGAGACAGAGAGAGAGAGACAGAGAGAGAGACAGAGAGAGACAGAGAGAGAGAGAGGGAGAGACAGAGGGAGAGAGAGAGAGAGAGAGAGAGAGAGAGAGAGAAACAATGATTTTCATAGCATTTCTCTTTTACTTCTTGGGCTTATGAAAACTATAGCCACAGATAAGAAAATGGAAAATTCCTTGAGAGAAAACCAAAAGGAATAGTGAGGTTTGGTGCTCTTTTCCAACGTATCCATTCCAGAGAAGAATTGATTAGATGATACAGAGGCTAAGGCCATACTTACGGGTGGGAAATTCTATGCAGTAATGAACTTCTGTCTTTGAAAAATCTATTCTCAGATATGTTCCAAAGTTTGTGGGGGGGGCGGTTGCAGAGAAAGTTTTTGGGTGCATGAATTTGGGTGATGATATGATGTTCTGGGCCTTTTCCCATCATTCTTCCTTCAAAATAATTCAAAAGGCTCTGGGGACAGAGAGGGTTCTGAAGCAGGTACACTTTTGAAAGTGACAATTGATCTTGCTATTGATTATTTGAACATTAATTAATTTGGGGGTGGAGATCTCCAGGTGGATTTTGTATTTTTTCTAAAATACTCTTTCTTTGAGATTATTATGTATATATTTTAATTGATTTATTGTGAAGTTGTTATATTCCTCAAATGGAATATAAGCTATTCAGGGTGGATACTGTTTCATTTTTGTTTTTTAATCTCTAATACTTTGTATATTTTGGTGGGGTAAAGGAAGGGGAGATGGGGACTAGACCTATGATTTCATTGGTTTATGGAGGAAACACCTTCTAACAATACAGAATAGCACATGTTCTGCAATTTATAGTCTTAGTGAGATGTCTGAGGAACTGAGAAGTCAAATGCCTTGCCTAAAGTCACATACACAGGAAGTATCATAGGTAGGGCTTGAACACAAGTCTTCCTAACATTGAAGACAATTCTTGTTTTTTTTTTTTTTCTTTTTTGGTGAGGCAATTGGGGTTAAGTGACTTGTCCACAGTCACACAGCTAGTAAGTGTCAAGTGTCTGAGGCTGGATTTGAACTCAGGTCTTCCTGACTCCAAGGCTGGAGCTCTATCTACTGCGCCACCTAGCTGCCGCTGAAGACAATTCCTTATTCCCTATTCCATGATGTCTTCTACCTAGTAGGTTTTAATAAAATGTTAATTTGGCTGAATTCAGACACACATTTTCTAGTACTTCTATCACCTGTATTTCTCTTTTCTTTAATGTGTCCTCTTCTTCCTCCTTCCCATGGGTCTGCTACACAGTGCCTACATGACCTTGGTCACAGATAGGGCAATCATAGATTTAGAACTAAATCTGGAGATTTCATTCTACTAAAAAAAGGAACCTCAGAAAAGATGATGTCTAGGGTTCTTTTCAACTTCAAATCTTACGATGACAGTGCTTTGCAAGAAGATTACTTTCCCCTGCTTCCTCTCTTTTCCTTCCTTCCTTTCCTTGCTTGCCTTCACCTTATTTATCTTTTAAGTCTTTTAATAGCCTCCTAAAAGTGTCAATTAACCCTAGTGATGGCCTTTAGTGTTCTGAGCCCTGTTTTAGAGAAAGGAAGAATATGAAAGCTAAAAAAAGATAACTGGCTACAAGCTATAGGGCAGGGACTGAACATAAATAAAGGAGATTTGGGAACTGGCCACAGAAATCCATAAGTCCTTTGTCATATGCTGTTCTTTGTTGTTAGTAATAAATTTGGAAAACAGCGTAGAACCTTCCTGATGGAAAGAAGGGAACACAAATTCAAGGACAATTTCTTTTTCTATACTGGTTTTTGAACCATAATCTTGTTTATTTAATGAGCACAGTTACTTTTTTTTTTGTTAAAGCTTTTAGCACTGTTTTTAGTCTAAACTCTTCCTTTCATACTTCACTACATATAAATCATAATTCTTTTAGAGCCTTGGAACTTTCACACATCTTCACTTTAACAACGTTGCCTTGGACATGACCTGCACAAAAGCCTAATCAAATTGGTTTGACATTCCCCTAAATCAGAAGATAAAAGGGCTTGACTGAGGCAGAGACTTGCTTCTTGTGAGCATCCATGGGGTGGACATCTAGGGACTCTGAGTCCAACATGTTCAAGGTCCCAAGTTTCCCTCCAACCCCACCATTTTTACCATAATCCATAAAGTGTTTCTTCTTCTTGAGACATGGATAAGCAGTCAAAAAATTCTAAATTATTAGCTTATTTGAGAATAATCTTGCTTTAACAAGTGCCATGTAATAAACTGTTCTAATTCATTATTTTAGTTTCTTGTCTTGTTTTAAAGTCCAGAATTTCAACTTTCTTGTCCCAAGATACTGGTAAGGGACATAGATCTGTTCATTTGAACCCTATGGATAGAACTGAAGCAATTTTAACAAAGTTGCAAGAGGAAGAGAAGGAAAAAGCTTATTGAGATAGGTGCTTGGTTCAATGAGAGAGTATACTAGACCATGGGTTTTAACCTGGGGTCTATGAACTTTTTTCCCAATATTTTTATAAATGTATTTCAATAGAATTAGTTTACTTTATAATTCTATATATTTTATTTTATATATTTAGAAACATTATTCTGAGAAGATGTCCAAAGGCTTGGCCAAAGTGCCAAAGGGGTTGATGACACAGCAAAAATGAACAACCCCTGTACTAGACCTTTTAGAATTAAATCAGGCTGACCATGACACACCATGCAGTGGAGTTCTTTTGGGGTGAAATTTAAGAGACAGAAAGGAAGCCATTAAGATCAGATAGTAAGTAAAACATGTGGAGGTTGGGTGGAGTGGAAGAGGACAAAAGTTAGAGCAGGAGTCCTAGGGAACAGAGAAATCAAGAGGCTAAAATTCTATTCCTAATTCTTCTACTCTAGTACTTTAGTAGTCATTTCTCCAAGATGAGGCATAAGGGAAATGATGTAATTGAAAGTTTACTACATGGAAAGTTAAGAGACCTGGGTTGTAGGCAAGGGCTCTTCTATTTATCAATCATACGACCTTGGGAAAGCTGCTTGAACCTTCACTTTCTTATTTGTCCAATAGAGTTGATTCCTGCCTTGTCCACCTTGCTAGATTGTCATGAGAGTCAAATAAGACAATTTTTTTTTTTAGCTAGGCAATGGGGTTAAGTGACTTGCCCACAGTCACATAGCTAGTGAGGTTTATATGTCTGAGGCCAGATTTGAACTCAGGTCCTCCTGACTCCAGGGCCGGTGCTCTATCCACTGTGCCACCTAGCTGTCCCAAGACAATGTTTTTAAAAGCACTTTGTAAATTGTAAAACTCTATACAATTGCAGGGTATAATTATTGTCAACAAAATGCTCAGCTCTTTTCTCACAAATGAGGAAACTGAGGCAAACAGAGTTAAGTGACTTGTTCAGGGTCACACAGCTAATAAGTGTCTGAGACCAGATTTGAATGGTTCTGGATTTTAGGGTAAATGGTTGAGAGGGACAAGAGTATAAACAGCTCCACTGTTGGTTTTGGCCATTGGGGGACACTGACCATTTCTTGGATGGGAATTGTGGATAGTAGAAGAAGTTTCTGTCCTGTAAATCTGAGCCTGCATTTCACAGCAGCCAAATTTGCTCAGCAGAATAAAGAAATCCCTTCTAAATGTTTTAGTGAAGATGGCATATAGGAAGGGGTTGGCACAGGAGTTGATAGGGTAGAACAGAACCAAAAGGATCTTTGACTTGGACACAGTTATGAGGGGCATCTTGACAGAAGCTGAGATGGCAAAGAAGGAGATGGGGGCCATGCAGAGGAAGTCAGTGAAAATGAGCATGGCCATGCGCTTGGCAATTTTGGTATCACTGGTAGAGGAGATGATATTTGGGTTCCTCACAGTGAAGTAGATATGGGTGTAACAAGTACAGATGACCACAAAGGCCAAGACATTGAGAACAAGGAGGGATATAACATAGAGCTGTGACAAGGGGCTATCAATGTCCATGGGCAGGCAAATGCTCACCTTCATGTAGCTGCTGACACCAAAAATGGGCAAGAGGGCAACTGAGAAGGCAAAGATCCATCCTATCAACATGATGCTGGCAGCATGGCGGAGTCGCACCTTGCGGTCCAGCTGCATGGCATAGGTGATGGTGTGCCATCTCTCCAAGGTGATGGCTGTAAGTGTGTAGACTGAGAGCTCACTGGCAAAGACAGCGAAGAAACCTGCAGCATCACAGCCTGCACCAGTTTGCCAGTCAATGGCATAGTTGTGGTACTGACTCTTGGTATGGATATCCACTGAAGCAATAAGCAGTAGGTAGACACCAATGCAGAGGTCAGCAAAAGCCAAATTGCACATAAGGAACCGGGGGACAGTGAGTTTGTACTGACTGGCGATCAAAATCACCAGCACCACAATGTTCCCCATGATGGACAGGATACTAATGAACCATATGAGGACTCGGAGAAAGTTGTAGCCCATGATGTCTTCACATGGGTTAAACGCATCAGGCTTAGGAGAGCAAGCAACATCAACCACTTCATTACATAAGTCATAGTCAAATTCAGTTTCTGTTATATCGAGCCCTTTGTCAAGACTTGATACATACTCTTCTTCCATAGATCTTCTTCTATGACCCCAATCCATAGCCAGATCATCACTGTCTTGTCTCACAAAAGATTTATTACAAAGTGGATGCAACTCAAAGCTAAGAAAGGAGGAAAAAAAAAGCATGCGATCAATGGCTTGATTGCAGAATGGCAACCACATTACTGCATTTTTATGTGACAGAAATGGTGTGGTTTTTGAGATTTCTCACCCTCTGTACCACCTTCACCCCTCCCTCCCCCAATTAACAGCTCATTGTCTTTAAGGCCAGGTGTAAGGGTTACTATTATTACTTCATATTCTTACATTCTTCCACCTTACTTTCCCTCCCTCCCTATCTCCCCATGTCCTCTGTATCCAATGACACAGAATCCAGGTATTTTCAGTGGCTATACCCTACAAATAAAACTCCCTCACCTTTGCCCTTTGGCTTCTCTGGTTTCCTTCGAATCTCAGCTGGTCTCACCTTCTCTAAGAAGCCTTTTTCAGTTCTCCCTAGTCTTAGTGCCTTCCTTCTGAGATGATCTCCAGCTTAGTCTGCTTGTACTTAGCTGGTGGCATGTTGTCTCCTATTAGACTGTGAATTCCTGAGAGCAGGGACTTTTTTTGTGTGTGTGCCTTATTTTACATTCTCATTGCTTAGCACAGTGCAAGGTGGATGCTTGATAAATGCTTATTTTTGTTTATGTCATATAGTCAAGTAAAAACAAGAGAATATGTCCCTCACCTTGGATAGTCTACCGAGAAGATAATCTGAGTGTGGGGAGGAAGGCCACAGGGTCCATTTATACCTTTACCAAAGTAGGTAACTTTCTCCTTCAATTTGGTTGGTTGGTTTGTCCTTGAGTGAGCATGAGTTGTTCCTGACACTCATGAGTAAATCATTTCTTTACCATCCTGCCACTCCTTCTCTCCCCACCGTAGGGTTGGTCACTGTCATTCAGTCCAACCTCATTTTGTAGATGCAGCTAGGTGGCAGAGTAGATAGAGTGCCAGGCCTGGAGTCAGGAAGACATGAATTCAAATCTGGTCTCAGACACTTATTAGCTGTGTGACCCTGAACAAGTCACTTAACTCTGTTTGCCTCAGTTTCCTCATTTGTAAAATGAGCTGGAGAAGGAAATGAAAAACCACTCCAGGATCGTTGCCAAGAAAACCACAAATGGGGTCACGAAGAGTTGCACATGACTGAAATGACTGAAGAACAACATCAACAACAACAACATTTTGTAGAAGAGAAAACTGATGCTCAGAAATGTGAAGTGTCAGAGTAAGAACTAAAACCTAGGTCTTCTGATTTTTTTGTATGTTTTCTAACTTTGCTGCTTACTTAAGACTATAATGCATATTATTTTTTAGCAGACTGTTTAGAAATTATTGACATGTCTATTTCTTTTCATTGATTTTTATAAACATATGTATGTTGCATATATATATATATATATATATATACACACACACACACACATATATATGTATGTACAGGATCTATTATTTCACTGGTGTAGGTAGGTTATTCCTAATGAGAAAATGCCTTCTGCCAATGTAGATTGGTACCTGTTCTATAATTTGTAGTAATTTAGAGAGTTGCATATTATATATTAATATTGCATATTGATAGAAATATTTTGTAATGTGGAGCTCCTGACCCAATTGTAGGGTCTTTAGTCCCTTTGAACTTGAGAACTTAGTAGTAGTGTGCTGCTTTTCTAGCCTTCTCATTCCCCTTCCCTACCACCTTGACCTGCCTAGATAAGAAAAATCATAAAAGTTGCTCCTATTAATAAATACCTTCTCTAAAACAATCGTATTGGTAGGCAATAAACGTGTTGATTCATTCTTTATTCAGTTCCTTCTTTGTACCCTCTATCCTTCCTGTCTCCCACCTTTCCATTTCTTCTCCCTAGCCTTCCATTCCCTCCAACTTCATAACCATGATTTCTTTCTTAGATACTTGGGGTGGGGAAAGGAGTTAGTATTAAGAAGGAAAATGCAGTACCCTAGAGTATCTGAGCACTAACCCACTTAAAAAGAGAAGTTGACTTATTCAGGATTCCATGCTATATTCCCTTCCAGTTCCTCACATTAATTTTCTCTGTCTCGGTTTCCATTTTAACTCAAACGTTCAAGAGAATTTGTCAATGTGGAAGAGACGTTTTAAGACAGATTTGTATTGAGGCCAAATGATAAATATTCTAACCAGACAGATGAATGCCAAATATAGAGAATATCAAGATAATCTCTCTGTTATCAAACAGCAGCTAAACTAATGGTAAAGTCTCATATGGGAATTTTATTTGAATATAGTAAGTTCTCTATTAGTAACCAAATATAAGATGCATGATTCACAAAAACACATGCATACAGACACACTCTTCCTTTTTATCTTTCCTTTGAAGTAGAAGCTATAGAATATGAATGTAACATCTTTATTAATCATGTCCATAATCCAAGTTTCTGGTTCTCTGCTGACTGCAGTGAAGAGTACTGTAAAATACTCCAGAGACTTTCCTAGCAAGAGATTGCTCAAGCAGAGGTAAATGTAAGAGGTGCAGAGTGTGCATTTACTAACACTAATCCATTTAATATTGGTTAGTATTAGTTGGAAGCCATTTAGTAATACTAATCTATTTAATATTGGTTAGTATTGGTTGGAATGGCTTCCAACCAAGTACCCCAGGGTACATGGGCTGGGTTATCAATTAAGTATAGCCATCTTTGAACCAGAAGCAAGCCTGGGAGAGAATACTGCCTTCCAAAAAATACAAAACAAGTACATTTTTTTCCTCTTTGCTCAAAGAAAACTACTCTTTGAACCAGGGCAAGTCTTACTTTTTTAGAAGCAAGAGAAAGGTTTTCATATCAGAACCTGAATTCTCTTAAAGAAGCCTAAATAACTGACATGTAGAAAATGGAAAATAAGTCAGAGGGAGAGTTTAGAAAATTCCTGCTAAAGACAGAAATCTTTTTGATTTGGTCCAACAGAAATGAACCCATCAAGATGGAGAGGATCTCAGTGTCATAGATAGTTGAATCAGCTAGTTGGAGCAGTGGATACAGTACTCGGCTTAGAGTCAGGAAGACCTGAGTTCAAATGTGCCCTCACTCCTTTACTAGTTGCATGACCCTAGGCAACTCACTTAACCTCTACCTGCCTCAGTTCGCTTATCTTTAGAATGGGGATAATAATGGCATTTCCCACCCAGAGCTGTTGTGAGGATAAAATGGGGATTCATTATATTCCACTGTCCACCACTGTGAAAGTGGTATCTCTGGAGACCTGTTCTCATAGCCAATCAATCTACAAATATCTATTAAGCACCTTTGGTGTACTGGACTTGGAGTCAGAAAGTCCTGGCTTCAAAACAGACATGTTGAAGTTGTGTAACCCTAGGCAAGTCACTTATCCTTTCTGAATCTCAGTTTCCTCATCTTCAAAATGGGGATCATAATAGCATTTCTCTCATAGGACTATTGCAAGGATCAAATGAGATAACATAAGTAAAGAACTCTCAAACCATAAAGTGCCTAAAAATGTCAGCTGTTATTATTACAGGGCACTATGGGGGATAGTATGAGCAGATATAGTTCCTGTGCTCAAGAAGTTTATAATCTAGATAGGGAGGCAAGACACAAAAAATATAGGAAAATTTCATAATACATCAGTCAAAGTACAATAAATCTATACAAGGTGTGACAGTTAATTATGGAAAATAAATAACCAGTACATAATAGAAGCCAAATGTACAATAGATATGAAATGAGTCTATTCATTTTAAGTGTATACGATAAGCAAGTGCTATAGGAATTTAAAGGGAGAGCTCATTTTGGGCTGGGAAGGCTTCCTGGAATGAGAGCAACCTGGTGCTGGACCATTAAGGATAACAAGATGTCTAGTTCCCTGATAAAACACAGTGCTCCTGGCCACAGTCTCTGTTATGATGTGTTAGGACCAGAATAGGGCAGCTAGGTGGTTCAGTGGATAGAGTGCCAAGCCTGAAGTCAGGAAGATGACTCTAAAGATGAGTTAAATGTGGCCTCAGACACTTGCTAGCTGTGTGACCTTGGACCTGTCATTTAACCCTGTTTGCCTCAGTTTCCTCATTTGTAAAAGGAGCTGGAGAAGGAAATGGCAGACCACTCCAGGATTTTTGCCAAAAAAAACCTACAAATGGGGTCATCCAGAGTCAGACACAACTGAAACAACTGAACAAGAAGACCAGAATCTTCCCAGCAGCAACAATAAAATAATGCATGTTTGCAGAATGTTGGCAACATTCCAGGCAATGCTCTGAACATCTCTGAGCCACCTGCTTTTGCGTTGATCTTAATGTCCTTTGAGATTTCTGCTGGGGGGGTTTCAGTTTCAGGGACTTGTAGGCTAATTGGTATCTTTCTTGCCCTGGTAGGAATTTCTATTTCTAATAAGAAAAAGGCAGCCCTTCTGCCTGGGCCTGGGCCCTTATGAATTCTAATTGTGGAGAGGAGTTGTGATTGGTCTTGAGTTAATCTCCAAAGAACTGGCTGACTGAGGATAGTCTCTTAATGCATACTAATGGTTCTTTTGCAAAAGCAGCCCTTTATCTGCAAATCATCTAAGTGGGCCTCAGCCTAGCCCTAAGTGGATCTCATCTTAGCTCTAAGTCATTTTAAAAACACTTCAGGACTGGAGGACATTTCATTCATGTCTGTGCATGTATTTGCCTGGGTGCACAACCCTCTGTATGTGGTTTGTTTGGGTATTTGTGTTTGGACTTTATACTAGTTCTCTCAGAAATGATCCCCAATGTGATTGTAATAAACTGAAATCCATAGTTAGCAGGTAAACGTGCTGGATTTGGGATTAAAAGGATAAATCTACATCTATGTAAATGCATCCTTCTCCAGATGTTAGGCACTTGAGTGATCTGGCAAAGATTTCTTGGAATTCTTGTAATCCTTTTCCATCCTTTTATTACCTCTGTTCCTTTTTTTTTTTAAGTTCTTCTTTCCTTTCCTCCTGACCATTGGTCAGTTTGAGCTTAGAATGAAATGAGAAGGCTGACCTCAGTGTGTGTGTGTGTGTGTTTATATTTTGTGTGTGTTGAAGGGTACAGTGACAAGATAGTTCAAGAGAGTAGCAAACCCAAAAGGGAAGATGAGATGACAGAAGGGTGAGAGATTCCAAGTGATGGCATCAGGAAGAAAAGGTGAGTTTCCACGACAATCTGGTCGTGCTTTAGGCTACATGTCCCTAATGGACTGGCTGGGTCTGTTGGTATTCCAAAAATGGCCAAATAAGACTGGATGAAAAGTAAGGAAATGACTCACGCTTGCCGTCTCCAGTTTGCAAAGGCACAGCAGTGGCTGGGGTAAGTGAGGTTGGCTTCCACGAGCTTGGCAAACTTTTCCAAATTGGGGAGGGTTTTAAAGTTGTAAGCTGACCTGGCCTTCAGTTTCTTAAGATTTTTCAAACCATCGCTGGGGAGGGAATGGATCCTTGTTCTGGAAATATCCCTTTAAGCAGAAGTGGGGAAGGAGAAGAGTCTGGTTAGCAGAAAGATCTTAGAATTTCTTGCTTAGAGGATGAAAGGCCAGAAATGCTCAACAAATATCCACATGAAGTACAGGGGGCTTTCCTTACCCTAGATTATCTTGTACATAGTCATATTCCTAAAGTACTGCTTCCTTATTGTCCACTCTCCACTCAGAACTTTCAGTGATTTCCTATTGCCTACAGGTTAAAGGCCAAACCTCACAGCCTAGCCCTATATAATCAATTCAAGCTAATCAATCCTGTTCTTTCTAATATAGACTATACAAGCTATGCCCACTAGACCAGTTTATCTCAGCTTCTGTGGTTTACTAATGGCATACAAACTCACCTGATGAACAGAAGATGCCAAAGAGACATATAGGCTGGCCATTTTCCTCCAACCTCTACAACCCCTCCCCCAGTATTAGCTCTGACACCGTTTTATACTCAGGAGGACAAAAGATTGCAGCCCTTTACAAATGCATCAATCTAGGACCAAGGAAGCCCAGGCCAGTTTTAATACACTAATTAAGAATAAGCTAGAATTGATAATATTCCTATAGTGTTCCAGGGTTATATTTATAAATTTAGTCATCTTAGAGGCAGCTAGGTGGCACAGTGGATAGAGCTCTGGCCTTGGAGTCAGGAGCACCTGAGTTCAAATCCGGCCTCAGACACTCGACATTTATTAGCTGTGTGACCCTGGGCAAGTCACTTAACTTGGATTGCCTCACCAAAAAAACAAACAAAAAAAGCAAAAAAAAAATTTAGTCATCTTAGCCCTTTCTATGTGTTCCACCTTCCCCATCCCCAGGGACTGGGCCTGAGTCTGACCAGTTTCTTGAACATACTTTGTACATTGTTTTCTCTATGACTTTGGTAAAGCTCTTGTCATTGTCTAGACTATCTCCTCTGCTTTCTACCTCTCCACACCCTATTTTTTTCTTTGGGCCAGCTCTCACTTCCATAGGCCTTGCCCTCAGGGAGCATTTGATCTCATGGGGCAGTAGAAGGAAGACATTCTATTCGACAAATTTTTATTGAGTACTTACTATATACCATTAAATGAAGTGATATTTGTAATGTGCTTTGTAAACCTTGATGTCAAATACAAATACTATTATCTATCTATATCTATCTATCTATCTATCTATCTATCTATCTATCTATCTATCTATCTATCTATCTGTCTATCTGTCTGTCTGTCTGTCTGTAGGTAGTGCATGGGGTATTCAGGGAAGACTAGCACCTCTGGGGTGAGGGCTTGCTGAGCCCTTTTCAAGGCTGCTTATCCACCTTTGGTGTCCACCTATCACTCAACTCTCACTTGTGGCTCCAAGAAGCCGTAGCATGCGCAGTGACCACACCCTGGTAAACCATCTTGGCAGACAGACTAAACCAGGTTGAGGGTAACTGATGGGCCACAAACCCGTCTGTGTCTACTCCAAGCATGTGAAGACTTCCCCCTGTGACAAGGGCAGGTGAGAACAATTTCTTCCAATGGCTGTGAAGACAGCTGAAGCAGGCACTGTGAAGCACTTAGAGCTTGGTCAGACACAGAAGATGCCAAGGTCATCCATTGCCTCCCAAGCCATTGCCAGTAATCCTGATTTTTGTCTTGCCACTGGCCTTTGATGACTCTGGAGGACAGAGTGAGGCTGGGGACTTTGTGCAACTCTGCCTTGCTTAAATCCAATTCATGCAAGAGTCAAGACATCACCCTGTGATGTCTTTGGGCTTCTTTGAAAACAAAGGACAAGACAGCAATATCTATCATTCAAGGAACTAGGTGCTAGAACTGGGGATACAAAGGTAAATATAGACCCTGACCTAAGGAGGCAAAATCCTGCCCTTTAGTCACAAAGGGGCTTTCTAATTCTATTTTTATTGATATCTTTTGATTTTATATCACCTTTATTTCCAAATATATGCCTCCCCCTTATAACAAAGACCAAAAAGAAAAGATAAAAAAAAAAGCAATTCAGAAAAAACAAACTGGTATATCAAGTCTGAAAATCTATGCAATGTTCTACAAGTACGGTTCTCCATGTCTCCAATGAAAAAAGAGGGAGACTTTTTCTTATCTTTTCTTTGAAGTCAAGCTGAGTCATTTTAATTTAATAGCATTCAAGTTTTTTTTTGTTTTTGGTTCTATTCTTTCCATTTCCATTGCTATAGTCATTGTGCGTATAGTTTTTCCTGGTACTATTTCCTTCACTTTGTATCAGTTGATATATTTTCCACACTTCTTCATGTTCTTCATGTTCATCCTTTTTTATAACATGGCAATATTCATTTATATTCATTTACCACAACTTATTTAGCCAATCCCCAATCAACGGGCATCTTTCCCTCCTGTTCTTTGTAATTACTAAAATTCATGCTATACATATTTTGTTATATATGAGGGCCTTTCTTTCTATCATTGACATTGTTAGAAAGGTACAGTGTTTAGTTCTAGGAATATAAATATAAAAAAGAAACAATCCTTCTAACTCAGAACCAAAAAGCATTCCATTCTAATGAGGAGATATGACATGGACCATAATACATATATGCAAAGCAGGTGACGAAAGGCACAAAAGAGATATTGGAAATAGTATTCTGGAAATATTTGAAAATTAAAAGATAACTAACAGCTGGGAAGGTCAGGGAAGGTTTCCTTGGAGAGGTGGAAGCTGAACTGAGACTTCAAGTGGGATAAGAATTCTGATGGTGAAGAGGAATGAGCATGTTACAGGCCCAGAGCATGGCTAGTACAAATCTTTGGAAGCAGACCATAGAATGTTGGTGAGAAGATGGACTGCACAAAAGGGAGGAAAATGAAATGACTAGAAAGGCAAGTTAATATTAAATTGTGGAGATGCCTAAAGGCCGGGTTAAGGAATTTATATTTTTAGCTTAGGGAGTCACTGAAAGTTTTTGATCAGAAACCTGGTTTGGTCAAACCTATTGATTGTGGATTCCTTGAGGGCAAGGATCGTCTTTTGCCTCTTTTTGTATCCCCAGAGCTTAGCATAGTGCCTGGAGTATAGTAGGTACTTAATAAATGTTTACTGATTGCCTGTCTTTTTCACCATGACTCAGAAACTGCTTTATCCTGGATGATCACTTCAGCCCTGGAATTCACACCTTGGAGGTATCCTCCACCTTGGGGTGTCCCTCCCTCTGATTGGATAACTTCTCTATACGTAGGTTCCCAAAGGGGGTACTAGAACAATAGGGGATGGTAGTGGCCTTAGGCACAATTGGGGGGCATTGAATAAAAATAAGGAGGCCCGTGGAAGGATAAGGAAAGAAGAGAAAAAAATTTTGAAAAACCCTTTTCCATGTATTTTATCTGTTGTGTAACAGAGTTAAGTTTTCAAATGCAAGTTTGGAAATGCAAGTTATAATGGATCAGTGGTCAAGTCTGCCAACAGGTTTTAACAAGCAAGTGTTGGCAGATGAGTGTGTAGCGCATTGTTGGGGAGTCCAGAATGCATTGGTAGGAATATGTGTGTGTAATGACTTGTTTACAATATGGTACTATATGGTTACATGATGCAATATTGCATCATCAAAGTTTCAATGTAGGAAAAAACCCACAATTTATAATAAATTGTTAAATTTAAGATACATCATTTAAAAAATGTTTTATAATTTTTGAAATGGTGCAAATTTAAAAAAAAAACTGTTAAAGGGCTAAAGATAGTAGATTTCCAGGGGAGCACTGAGTAATTTTTTGGGGGGAACCTCTGCTCTAGAACTTCTATTTAAGGACAGTGAGCAGACCCAGCTATGCTCCATTTCCCACCATGCTGAGCACTTCCAGACTTCTCAATCATGGCCCTGTCCTGAGTACTTTCTCTTACCCCATTTTCAGTTTCCTTTTATGTGTTGTTTTCCCCATTAGAATGTAAACTCCTTGAGGGATGTCTTTGTTTTTGCTTGCATTTGTATTCCTAATGCTTAGCACAGTGCCTGGCACATAGTAAGAGTTTAATAAATGCATGTTGACTGACTTCTCTGAAACTTTTGACCCTGTAACTATCCTTTTCTCCTATATCATGTTCTTTGGCTTCTGTGACAATTTTAGTTAAGAGAAAAACGGGGAGTTGTCTGAATAGACTGATAAGGATGCACAGGAAATTAATTGATCAATTTATATATATATATATATTTTAAAAAAAGAATATACAGAGGATGGAAGAAAGGGGATGGAAGGAAGGATGAGTACAAAAGTATGTCTCAAGTCAGTAAGAGTAGGATTTAGACTCACTACTATTTGGGATAAGCTGAGGCTTGTAATGAGGACAATGAAACTGGTTTCTGTTTGTTTTAGCTTTATTTGGGGGGAAAGAAGAGGGTCAAAGAATAGATCGAATCATTGCTTGAAACAATGATTATCAATAATGGAGAAAAGCTAGAGTGGGTCAATTCATTTTGCTTCTATTTTCTCTGCCAAGAATGACTTTTGGTCTATAAAGAACAGGACAAAAATGAGGAATAGGAAGTAGAAATCCAAGACAAATGGAAGAGAGTAAGAGGAAGTTCTAACTGCCCTGGATGAGTTCAAGTCATCGGGTCCAGAGGACACTAAACAAAACAAAACACCAAACTAGCAGACATGATAACTGAGCTGATGTCAATTATTTCTGAAAGATCACAGAGAATAAGAGATGTATAATAGGAATGGAAAAGAGTAAATGTTCAAATTTTTAAAAGAGGGAACACAAATGGGCTTAAAAACCATAAGCCAGTAAATTTGATTTTAATTCTTGGCAAAATTTTAGCCCACATTGTGGTGAGTAAATATCTAGAAAAGGAGCAATCACAGAGAGAGCCAGTAAGGCTTAATTAAAAAAAAAAAGATTTTGCCAGATTCACCACACTGTTATCTTTTACAGGTGTAGCATAATGGTAAATCAGGAGACTTCTATAGATTTAGTTTACCAAACTTTTAACGAAGCATTTTGATAAGGTCTTCCATGCTATTTTTGCAAACAAAATGGAGAGATATGGGTTAGACATTATAGAGGCAAGCCATATTTGGAACTAGTTGAATGACTGGATATAAAGATAGTGATTAAAGGTTTCAGGTCAACTTGGAAAGGCGTCTACTGGGGTTTGTGATTAATCCTGTGCTATTTGACATTTTTTTTCTTTTTTTTTCTAGCTCAGTGAAATAATTTTTTGGTAATTTAATTGAGATGCCATTGAATAAATAGATTAGTTTAGGTAGAATTGTCATTTTTAATATATTGGAGCTGATCAACTAGAGAGTATCCAGAAGAGGGTGACCAGGATAGTGAAGTGCCTTGAGCTTATACTTTATCAGTTAAGGGAACTGGGGGTGTTTAACCTCAAGAAGAAAAGACTTTTGGAAACCATAATAACTGTGCTCAAGTATTTGATGGGACATCGTGTTGAAGAGGGCTAGATGTATTCTGCATGGCTCTGGAAGGCAGAACTAGGGACAATGGCCAGAAGTCACAAAGGAGCAAATTTAGCCTTGATGCCAGGAAAAACTTCCGTATATTCTACGTGTAACTGACTGCCTCAAGAAGTAACATGTTTGCCTTCATTAGAAATATTTTAGAAAATCTCAGGTGACCACTTTTCAGGGATGTTACAGGTGGGATCTTTGTTCAGGTATGAGTTGGACTAGATGGCCTTTGTGGTCCCCGTTAACTAGTGAGATCATGATCTTTCCATTTTTAAAAAAAAATTCAGTGACATTAGTTTGTATACATTTCTCCAAACAGAAGAGCAGCCCAGTGAAATGGAGAGAGGGGACAATTGCAACTTTAAGAGTCCCAGAAGACACCAAAGGCATCTCCTATAATTATGGTGGCCAGGTGGATTTCAAGAAGAATGAAAGACTTATTGCAAAAGGAATATCCTTCTTCAAACCACATATCCTCCTCAACTTTTGTTTTAGAAAATGTGGTGGCAGTATTTACAATCTTTATAAACTTCTTTGGCTTGTGATTGATGACACTCACAAGCAACGTGGGACCTCAGAATTCTTAAGTGGGTGGTTTGTTATCTGTACTCCTAGTTCCCTCTATCTAAGCCGCTCCACTCCTAGGCGTCCAGCCAATTGTTCTGTTCTCTGACCAGTCAAGAGACCCAGTCAAGTTCATGTCCATGCTCTATGTTCTGGAATTCTCTTCATTCTTCCTATCCCCATCAAAAACAGGTCTCAACAAACTGTCATGTCGGGAAAGGGTTTGAAAGCCTTTTTTGTCCACTGATGGAGCTTTAAACACTGGAACAAGTACATTCGGGAGTAATGAGGTTAGGGGATAGAGTTTTAGGCAAAGCAACCCTCAAGCACTCTTTGAATCCTACTGTATGGGTGACTACTTGCTCACCTGATTCATAAGGTCAGACTTTTCCTATTTTTTCCAAATTCAGTTGGCTCTTTTTCCTCTACATGAGACCTCAAAGTTTAACATGTTCTAAGAGCACCGAGAGACCCTTAGAAAACTTGGTCAGATTCTATAATTGGTTCCTATGGCTAATAACAAACAGAGGTTCCCCTGAGTCAACTGGAAGCACTGTTAGGATTAGAATTCACTTTTCCATCGCTAGGAAGCCTCTGCTGATGCTGATAGCTTATGTTGTCCTGTTTCCTAAGAGGATGTGCATATCTTCCCTAAAAACTCCTTAAGCCTTTGAATATCTGCTCTTCAAGTACTCAATCATTCCTCACCATGGCATGAAACTGCAGACCTCGTCAGATGAGGTCCATGTACTTAGCAGCTTGAGATATGAGGAAATATTGATATTTTATTGGCCAGAGAGTAGAAGGATGCTGAAAAGGCTTTCTATTTATAAGAATGCTGAAATGCCCAGGTATTAGTTTACATTTAAGTTAATCCACCCAACAAGTGAGTCTGTTTACTTCCTAAAGTGTGTTTCTCTTGTTACCAGGTATACAGGATGCTTCTCTGCTTGTTACTTTTGATGGTCTCTGTCAAATGTAATTGCCTTCTACATAAACATATTTTGTTCTCCTGAGCTCTCTTTAAACTAAGATTTTTGTCAGCTGGCTTTCCGACTAATTCCCCTTTGCAAAGTTTTGTTTCAGTCTCTCATTTGGCTCAAAATCTTCCCACATCTGTCAATCAATCAGCAAATATTTAGCGAGTGTGCAGCCCATTGTTGCTACAGGGGATATAACAGGAATGGTCTCTTCTCTTAAGTAGTTTAGGATTACCAAGTATTAACTGACACATACGTATGAAAAGTTAAATACTAGTTAATAGTACAAGAAAGAATACCAGTGGGAGACAATAGGGACCTAGACAGATCAGAATTCAGGGCCAAATTAATGAGGCACAGGATAAGCTCTGCTGTGCTGGGAAGGGATAGACACTATAGTAACTTAGGTCCAAGATCTGGATCTGGATTTTAGAGATTACTGTGTCCAAACCCCTTATTTTACAAATGAAGAAAAAGTGCCAGAAAGTTTAATTGACTTGCTCAAAGTAATTCCACAATGAGTCATTTCCTTTGTCTATCCATATTTTTAAATGTACATTTTTTCAATAGAGATGGTATAATCTGTCCTGAAAGAGTTTGCTTTCTTTGCTGTTTTTGCTGTTTTTATTTGACTGGCACTTTGAGTTGGTCCAATCAAGGCAGTGTTTGCTGCCATTACATATTGTACTACCACAAGCTCATTTCCCTCTCTGGAGTTGTAATGAACCTAATGGCTTCCACTAGCCATATTGTTCAGTTGTTTCAATTGTGTCCAACTCTTTATGACCCCATTTGTGATTTTCTTGGCAAAGAAACTAGAGTGGTTTGCCATTTCCTTCTTTAGCTCATTTTACAGATGCCCAACTGAGGCAAACAGGGTTAAGTGACTTGCCTAGGGTCACACAGCTAGTAATTGTCTGAGGCTGGATTTGAAATTGTGAAGAGGAGTCTTTCTGATTCCAAGCCCAGTGCACTATATACCGTGCCACCTAGAGGCCCACTAGCTATATATAGTACCATGCTATAGAATACTATATTTGGAATTAGAAAATCTGGTTTCAAGTTCTATACAAGCTGTACAAGGCATCTCATCTCTCTGACTCCCCAATTTCCTTATCTGTAGAATGAGGAGGTTGTACTCGATGGATTTAAGACCCCTTCTGGTTCTCTATTTGTGACTAGTTATGGGTATTTCCTCCATGGGTGCAGTTCATAACCCCTCCATCCTTTCTAATTCTGTCATTCTTTCCTCTCTCCTTCCATAAATCCTCCATATAGTATCTACCTTATATGCTAGATTCCTTCCTATAGATCTTTGAAAATACTTCTTCAAATATGAAATGAGAATAATACTATTTGCACTATCCACATCACAGGATTGTTGTTAAGAAAGCTATAAACTGCAAAGGGCTATATAAATGGGAGTTGTTATTATTCTCTTCACTCTTTCTGAGCCCTTCATATATTCACCCTGTAGTGAATCCTTGAGCCATTTGAGATAATGCACATAAACTGCCTTGCAAACCTTACAGTACTATATAAGTGTGAGCTATTATTATGGTTATTTTACACAAATATACTACTCCCTAACCTATCAGCAGATTTTCTATTGAGGACAGCTACACTGTCTGTTAAAGTCTTTCCTTATTCAGGTTAGACATCTCCAGTTTCTTTAACCAATACTCAGATGCAACTACTTCCAGAAATTTCACCGTTCTGATTGCTCTTCTCTAGACAATATCAAGCTCATTAACGGTCTTTCTAAAATATGGCACCTATATCCACTCCCCCCCACCTTTATCCCCAGAAAGAGTAATCAACATTTGCTTCCTCCATTTCATCTCCAATACTCTCCTGAGCCTCCCATGCACACCCTTTGCAATCCGCCTGTTTGAGCCTAACTCTCTATTGAAACTAATCTCCCAAAGGTCACCAAGACTTCTTAATCACAAAATCTGTTTGATTTTTTCCCCCTTTTTTCATCCTCTTTGAAATTCCTCCAGTTTTTTTTTAAACTGTTGACCACACACTCCTCCTGGATACCCTTTCCTCATTTGGCATCTTGACACTTCTTTCTTTTGCATCCCTTCCTACTTCTCTGGCTATGAATCAATCAATAACTATTTAATAGAAGGACCAGGTGTGTCAATTGCTGCAGTAATTTTAAAATAATTTTTGAAAACAGTTTTACCCTGTTACTATAACATATCTATAGAAAATGCACTTCAGATACAAATAATCACTTGCAGGTATTATGCTTTTTCTTTGAAATAAAAATTTTCATCTTAATATTTCTAATATGTGTCAGTGCACTGAATAAAATGCTGCAGCTTAGTTCATCAAGGCATTCTTAAATTCTGGTCCTCCTAGTATGCCACATTAAGAACTGAAGATACAAAGGCAAAAATGGAACAGCCAATGTCCTCAAGGAGCTTTTGTTCTATCTGGGATAAACATGTTACAAAATTATGCATAGCTAAAATATGCAAAAGATAAAGTTTGGATGTAGAGAGGGCTGGCAGCTAGAGAGATCAGGAAAGGCTTTATGTAGAAGGGGTACTTGAGAAATCATTCAAAGGAATAAAGGATTCTAGGAGACAGAAGTGAAGGGGAGAGAGCATTCCAGACACAGGAAGCAGCCAGTGCAAAGGTGCAGAGATGGCAGCTGCAGTGTCCTATTTAAAGAACAGCAAGGAGTTCAGTTTGTCTGGTCCATGGTATTCAGGGAGTATTGTATAATGAGCCTGGAAAATTAAACTGGGCCCAGGTTGGGAAGAGATTTAAAAGCCAAACATGGGAATTTATGTTTTATCCTAGAGGCAATAGTGAGCCATTTGAGTTAAGTAAGTACGAGAATAACATGGTCAGACAGTCACTTTAGCAAATTTTTTTTTGGCAGCTCTGTGTGGGCTGCATTGCAGAAGGAATGGATCAGATGCAATGAGACTAATTTTTCAGCTATTTGAATAGTTCAGGTGAGAGTTGATAAGGGCCTGAATCTGGATGGTGGCCGTGTGGATAGAGAGAAGAGGATGGCTAAAAGAAATTACGTGAAGGAAGAAATGACAAAAAAATGGCAACTGACCAGATATGTGGGATGAGTGACAGTGAGGAGTCAAGGATGACACTGTGAGGAGAAGGATGATAGTGCCCTTGACAGAAATGAGGAAGCTGAGAAGA
>NW_020954556.1:44638482-44677803 GCF_900497805.2 Vombatus ursinus | reverse complement strand
GGAGAGAGAGAGAGAGAGAGAGAGAGAGAGAGAGAGAGAGAGAGAGAGAGAGAGAGAGAGAGAGAGAGAGAGAGAGAGAGAGAGAGAAAGAGAGAGAGAGAGAGAGAGAGAGAGAGAGAGAGAGAGAGAGAGAGAGAGAGAGAGAGAGAGAGGGAGAGAGAGAGAGAGAGAGAGAGAGAGAGAGAGAGAGAGAGAGAGAGAGAGAGAAAATGAACAGGGCTCAGTTAGGAAACATGATATAGATAATGAACCAGAAAAGGGCACTGAAGAATGGTCAGACTTCCTTCCTTCCTTCCTTCCTTCCTTCCTTCCTTCCTTCCTTCCTTCCTTCCTTCCTTCCTTCCTTCCTTCCTTCCTTCTTTCCTTCCACTTGTTAGCGTGTAAGTAGGAATAGAAGAGGTAGATATTGGGAGTCATCTTGGGTTGGTATATGGCAAATAATGAGTGTCAAGTAGGATAAGGGTGCAATGGATTTGAGAGTAGAGGGCAGCATAGAATTAGAAAGTCTGATTGTGAAAGGAAAAGGTGAGGTAAGAACAGAGGTCTTAGTAAATAGTGAGGGATGGAGAAATCAATCAATAAACATTTATTAAGCACCTACTATGTGTCAAGCGTTGTGTTAAATGCTGGGGATACAAATATGAAAAGAGACAGTCCTTGCCCTCAAGGGGCTTACAATCTAATGAGAGAAGACAGTATAGAAAAAGAACTTTGAAAGTATGTGTATGTGATTAGATTGGTACATCTGGTGAGAATTAAGAATATGTTTGGAGGAGTAAGGCATAGTGAGAGGCTAAGCTCTAACCAAGAGATTTCAGAGTTTTCGATTGTTGAAATACAAAAAAAAAACTTGCTGGTGATGGTGAGATCAAGGCAGTGACTGTCTTTGTGTGTGACTAAGGTTGATGTCAAGGAAGATGAGAAGACTGAGCTAGTGTGAGAATATGGTGTTTGAGGGGGTATCAACATGTATGCTAAAGATTCCTACTATATGGACAAGAGTTCAAGTGGAGAGGAAGTCTGTGAGACAGGCTTTGCTGGTCTAAGTTTCCTTTGCTGGTTCAGCATTTTCGTTTGGAGACAGAAGAATGCCCCAAGGTCTTCCTTTTCTCTTCCCTTCAAATGAATTAAAGGAAGACAATTGGGTCTTTTCAGAGAAGATGGAGATTATCTCAAGCATGAAGAGATATATTCTGAATACCTGAAGGTGCCTCATTCCAGAAAGCATCATTTTCCAGACACTAAATAATTCAATGGATGCCAGAAATTAAATACAACCCAGAGACTAAAAGCTGTTGATGATCATAGAATGACAAGTGAGGGAGGAAAGGAATAGCACTAAGGCCAGACAAGTATCTTCTCATCTCATAATTCTCTCTTCTCTAGATCAAAGGAGTATATGTATGGATAAGCACAGAGATAGTGATGAATGTGACCTATTCATTGGATAGTATGGAGACCATTCTGAGTAGAGTGAGACATGCCTGCTGAGCAATGGAGAATAAAGGTTAATTGATAGGGCAGAGCTGGATTATAGTAGGCTTTAAAATCTAGAAGTCTAGAGTTGGTTAGGCAATGGAAAGCTTTTGAAGGTTTCTGAGCTAGGGAATGACATGATAAAAGCAGTAATTTTGGAGAGATTAATCTGTCAAGTTTGATTTGAGGAAGGGGAAACAGACCAGGGGCATGACAGACATGTAGGGCCCTATTGTAGTAGTATAGGTTTGAAGTGATAATGGCTTTTTCAATATTTATATCTTTCCCTAAAATCTATAAAATTAACTTACCATTGACCTGTATACCAGTAAATTAAGAAGCATTTATGGGACTTCTGCTTGCATCTATGAGGAGACAAAGATGTATAAAATTGGTTTCTTGCTCAGAACAAGAGAAAAACTTAAACACAGGAAAAAGAGTGACTAAGATGTAACAGTAAATACCAAGTGAAAATTAGGGGTAAAAATTATAGCTAGTGCTTTATGGTTTGCAAAGCAGTTTATAAATATTATTTCATTTTATCTTCACAACAACCCTAAGTGGGAGATTTTTATCTCCATTTTATAAAGGATAAAACTAGCAGAGGTTAAGTGACTTGTCTAGGTTCATACAACTAGTAAATGTCTGAGGTGGTATTTCAGCTTAGGCTGTCTTTCAAGTTTAATACCAAATCCACTGGGTCAACTAGCTGCCCGAGTAGAGAACATTTACTGTAAAACTCCTGGTGTTCAGAGAAGGGAAAGAGATCAGAGTTTATCGATATGTTCAGTACAATAGAAAACGTTGTGGAAGAATTAAGACTGGAATAAGGGCTATGGGAGTGAATAGGATTCACATATATAGAAAGGCATTCCGTGGAAGGGGAACAAAATAAGTCACAGTGGAGGTCATAATTACGGTGTATTCAGGGGATAATGAACAGGTCAGTCTGAGTGCAGGTCTGAATTTGATTAGGGAAGAAATAGGATGAAAGGTGTAGTTCTATTTATATACTGCCTAACACTCTGCTGGATATATGTAATTAGGTCCTTAATTAATAAACACCATTTGATGATTTTATTAATGACTTAGATAATGTTCCAATTACATTTGTGGGTGAAGCTATATTGGTTTGGATTGCTAAAACTTTAGAAAAGAGGGCTAGAATTAAGAGAATTCATAGAGTGGAACAGGATGCAAATGCAAAGGAAATAATTGGTCTGGTCTCTGGGATACTCTCTTCTATTTTTATCACTGCTTTTTCTTGGTTCTCCTCCTACCTGGCTGACTACTCCTTCTCGGTGTCCTTTGTTGAATCTTCATTTGGTTATGGCTTTTAACTCTGGGTATCCCCTAAAGGCTTTCTTCTGAACTCTCTTCTCTCCTCATTTGTTAATCCCATCAGCTGCCATAAGTCTACTCATCATCTCTATATAAATGATTCCCAGATTTCAATCTCTAGGACATCTCCTCAGCTCCAGGTTCTTATTACCAATCAGGAGCTGGATATTCCATATGCATCTCAAACTATGCAATCCCCCAAACAGAACTCATTATCTTTTTTTCTGAACCTGGCCTCCCCCAAGTCTTCCCAACTTTCCTATTACTATTGGAGGTTGTTCTATAACTGTTCTTTCATTCCAGTCACCCAGATGGAAACCTTGATGTTATCTTCAATTCAACTCACATTCACTTCACATATGCACTCTCTTGTCAAGTCTTGTGATTTTGCTTTCATAACAACTTGTATATACATTCCCCTTTCTTCACTTAAACAGCCACCTCCGTAAAGGCCCTCATGACCTCTTGCCTAAAGTATTGAAATAGCTTTCTAATTCATCTCAATGCCTCAAATCTCTTCCCCCTCCAATTTATCCTCTACTTAGCTGCCAAAATGGTATTCCCAAACCACAAGGCTGACCGTATCAGCCCCTTACTCAATAAATTATAAGGGCTTCCTATTACCTCCGAGATCAAATATAATGTCCACTCCTTAGCATTTCAAACTCTTCATGACCTTGTCCTTTCCTACTTTTTTTTCAGTCTTCTTACACCTGATGTCCCCTCACTCACCCTTTGATTCATCAACACAGGCCTATTTATATTTCCAAGCTCATAATATTCCATCTCTTTAACTCTGTGCCTTTGAACTGGCTATCCTCCATTCCTACGATACTTTGCCCTGCCCCCCTCCCCCAACCTTTGCTTCCAAGTTACCCTAGCTTCTTCTCAAGAGCCAGATCATACTTACCATCTACTTTGCATATGTGTGTGTATGATGTATAGGTATACAAGTATAATATATCTTAAAAAAACTTATGCAGTAACACAAGCATTTCCATACCATAGTTGAATATAAAAAAGATGATTGCATATGAAACTGCAAATCTATTATGTACAACTTGCTACTACTATTAAATATATAATAAAGTTATCATTTATTATTTAACTTTCTTTTTTCCCCCTTTTTTTCTCCCCTTCCCTCTTCTCTTCCTGGCTACCATGAGGCACAAAGATGTGTATATGTATGTGTATATATAAACATGTATATGTGTTTATATATATGTATTATATCTATATAGGTATAATCATTCTATACATACTTCTATTTATACTTCTCTGGTTACAGATAGCATCTTCCTTCATAGGTCCTTGTACTTAATTTAGGTTTTTATAATAGTCAAAATGACTTATTTGCTCAAAGCTATTAATAATACTGCTCTTACTGTATGCAATGCTCTCTTGGTTCTGCTCATTTTGTCTTTCACTATTTTATGCAAGTCAATCCATGTTTTTCCCCATACTTTGTATATAGTTATTTACATACTATCTCTTCCATTAAAATATGAGCTCCTTGAGAGCAGGGACTGTGTTTTTGTCTTTCTTGGTATCCCCAGCACTTAGCAAAATGCCTGGTGCATATTAAACATTTAAAAAAGAATTGATTATGAAAATAAAGATGAAATTTAATAGAAAAAATCTGGAGGTAGTTAATATCAAAGCACAGAAGCACAAGATAAGGAAATATTAGCTATCTACAAATATAGCACAAATATACAAGATGAGAATTCATTTTATGGTCCTGGTTTGACTGCCTGTTTATTTGTTTTTATGAATTATTACTGGATTTTATGAGTTACTACTATTACCAGGAGTGATACATCCAAGAGCCAGGAAATAGAGGTTTCGGCAAGCTCAGTGTAGTCAATCCCTGATTTGAGTACAGTGACTTGATTTTAAGAAGGATATAGACAACTGCATTAAAAAGTTTGAGAAATGGAAATCAGGATTTATGGGACTAATCAGTTAACAATCTTTTTTTTTACATTAAAAATAACTTAACAATCAGTTTTCTTTTATCTTCCCTTTAGAATGTGATGAGTAGCATGGAGGAAAATAAGTAAGTCTGGCTCCAGGACATCTTTTCACACATGGACCCCAGAACCTAAGCAAAAGTTCACCTCTGATTGTTTATACTCAGTAGCAAGACCTTACCAAATACCTGATGATGGGCTAAATAGCATACAAGACTATTCCATTTGGAGTAAGCAGAGATTGAGACCATTGATTGACTAGCCCAGAGATCAAAACCATTTTAGGCAAACACCACCAGCAGAGTATAAACCAAGAAACAGTCAAATTATTTGTTATCATATCCGCAGCTTAGATAGCATGATAGGCTGAGGAGAGGGGAAACTGCAATTCAATTAATAAGGATGAAATTACATATTGTTACTCTTCAGAAAAATCAGAGAACTCAACCAAGATCATCCCCATTGGCTTGTAAACTTGAGAAAAGGGATTGTCTTTTGCCTTTCTTTTTATCCCTGATGCTTATCACAATGCCTAGCACATAGTAGTCACTTAATAAATCCTTGTTGACTGACTATCACAAGAGAACATCATTTCAAATGATGAAGGGAAACTAAACTTAGAGGCAACCCCATTTTACTCATTACATTCAAACTGGTTTACTATTTCTAGCAGCTCATCAGATTTCACAGCTTCTTTCCATAACCAAGACCAATTAGGTAACTTCTTTTCATACCCAAGACTAATTAAGTATGCTTTCAATTATCAGAAGTAAACTATACCCCAGCACACTTGCTACAGTCTAATAGCATCTTCTTCCTCAGATTTTATTGCTCCTCTCTATCAGTTTCTAGAGTTTACTCAATTTACAAACTCCAATGGTTTTTTCCATTTTCACTGAATGGTCAACTGATTGGATTTAATGTAAGTTGGATGCATTGTCCCGCCACCACCAAAATGTCTTTCTAGTCTCTGACAGCATCCTTGACAGGCCCCTTTAAGACCTGCATTTTTCAGAATGTGTAGTTCCAAAGGCTGAGTTTTTAGGACTTTGTAGAAGTCTACCTCTCTTCTTCACTTCAGATACTAGCTCATGCTATATAGTATGTTAGCTATGTTTTTGACACTAATATTCCATGTTTCCCCCCTAGGGTAACATAGGTCCATCCGTCCTTCCTTCCTTCCTTCTTTCCTTCCTTCTTCTCTTTCTTACTCTTTTTCTTTCTTTCTCTTTCTTTTTTTCTTTCTTCATGGGTCCTTTCTTGAAAATAATCTTAACTTGAACTTTTGGACCTGCTGAGGTGTAATACCATCTGCTATGGAGTGGTGAGGCCTATTAGTATCTGTAGCTGTTTCCAGTAATTTAGATAATTTTTTTATTCCAAGTTAGTTCTAATGTTTTATCTCTAGATACACATTAATTCACATCCTTTGACCCTTATACAGTATTTTCTCATCTTCTGTGAGAGGCCTATTGATTAGGCTCCAAATTACTTCTGAAACTCTCATCTTACTAGGAAACAAATAAGGTTTTGTTTTTCTCTTCATGTCATTTTGTGACAACCTCATGTAGCTAATAAGTATCTGAAGCTGGATTTGAACTCTGGTCTTCCTGACTACAGGACGAGTGCCCCACCTAACTACCTCTATGAAAGCCAAGAAATACATATTTTATACAGAATCAATATGTAGAAAATAAATGCAAAACAGTTAAAAGTGCTTTGTATTTATCTCTTTATATTTATATTTGTGTATATATTTATAGTTTATATTCATGAAGGAATCACTAGCTGTTGGGGGGGATGGGAAAAGCTTCATGTAGAAGCAGTACTGGAACTTCAGCTTAAATGAAGAGAGGCATTCTTTGAGGCAGAAATGAGGAGGGGGTGCTTTTCACTGCAGTTTGACTAGTGCAAAGACACAGAGACAATAGATTGAATGTCATTTGTGAGGAACAGGGAAGGCTGTTCCTTTGTTGGCTGGATCATTGAATAGGAGAAGGGGAGCAATGTATAATGAGGATGGTAAACTAGTTTGGGGCAATGGTCTGAAGTGCTTTAAAGTATTACATTGGCAAATAGCTCAACATAAATGGAATCATGGCAGCAACTGCTTTTGAGAATTTGAGTGCTAAAAGGATCCACCCCTCATCTTGCATTCTGGAGATTTTGAAGCACTCTGTTAACAGCATATTTGCTCATGGAGAGCCTCTTGGTTCTGAGACAAAAAGCAGACTAGGAGACAGTAGTTGATCAAGGGGTGGATGCCTTGCTGGGTCAGGAGAGGCAAGAGTTAAAATTTGCTCCCTACCTCATTTAATAAACTATGTTATAGTCAGTACCACAAATTTGATTTGAACAATTTCTGTTTCTCCCAGCAAAGATGTTATTACAGGTCAATCATTTCCATAAGTGAAAGCACATTTCTGGTGTACACTATACTGACAGATGGTTAGAAGACCTCTCTTTCATGATCCCAGTTGGGATAAAAAGGCAATTTACTATCTAGAACTGTGGGTAATGGAACAGAATCATTCTCATACAGATAACTCAGTGTTTGAATCTGAACTATCAAATGAATCTGAGCTATTGCCAAATCAATTTGATAAACCATCGGAATAGGATTGTATTGGCTCCAGCTCAGCAAGGCAATGTATTAAATTTTCCCCATAGAGATCAGTTTCCCAAGGAAACAACAATTGCTCCAGTGCTAAGAAAGACTTCAGAATGCAGAAGTCACAAAAACAAAAAAAGTCAAAGCTGGGGACAGAGGCTGATCTTCAAGATCAACACCTACCAGACTGGCCAATTGTCAACCCAGTAGTGAAAGAAATTGGTGAAGTTTGTCATCTGGGCCCCCAGCCCCACTTTTCTGGCATCTGTTCTTTCAGTCGCACTGCTTGACTGCTCTCTGCCCAGGTAGTGTATTCCTTCTCTCAGATTCTCCTTCCTGCACCGCAAAAAACCTGCTTTCTGGAAAGGTTCTATTAAACCAATTTTTAGCATATTTCCCTAGGCTGCTGGGAGTCAACCTGTTATGTTGAATGGTTGTTAGAGATGCTAGACCTAAAACTAGCACAGGGTGACCAGGTCTTTGACCCAGGGTGGGGAGATTCAAAGACCAGAAAACTGAATACCTTTAGCAGAATAGGAGTAGAGAAGGGAAATTTGAGCTCAGATGCTGGCCAAAGAATCCAGAAAAGGAAGTTTTGGTTCTAGGAGGCTATGAGGAGAGGAGTCTGCTGTCTTTTCATTCCCTCCTTTCCCTTCATCCCATAAAGAACCCCCCAACTTGCCATACTCCATCCCCTTCTTAGGGCTTGCTCTTTCTCATTTTCCTTTTTAAGTAGAATAGCCTCTCTCCACAAGCTTTACCTAAAGTCTTGAGCCTGCAGAGGTGTTAATTAACTTGGGTCTATTTGAGGAAAAGCATAACAAAAATAAACCACTTGGGTCATTGGAAACTCACTTCTGCAGGTGTTGGGTGAAAGAGCAAATGTGAAGAACCGGGAGAGATCTTGTGACAGTGAACTGACATGGGCAGTTGTCAGAAATTCTTGGTTGTTTTTCCCTTGGGTTTGTTTTCTGTGCCCTGCTGCTGTGCTCTTTGATAGGAGGGGACATCCAGAGAGTTGTCATGTGTATGTCCTCCTTGGGCAGCTTTATCTGTCTATGATCAAGAATCACAGAATTTCAATGTCTAAAGTGATGCAAGAGGGCATCGCATCCAACTTGTGCCTGACAAAGAATTCCTTCTAAGCCATGTCCAGCAAGAGGTCACTCAGCCTCCACTTGAATCATCTCCAGTTAGGGGGAAGTCACTAGATCCTGAAACAGCCCATTTCAGTTTGGATCAGTTCAAACTGGGAGGAAGTTTTTTTTTTTCCTGACATTGAGCCCACATCTGTTCTCTGTTTTGCATTCAAAGTACATCATCCCCTCATTCAAAGTACAGCCCCCTACTATCTTTCCAATCTTCTTACACCTTCATCTCTGACATGTACCCTTTGATCTAGTGACACTGGCCTCCTGGTTGTTCCACAAACAAGACATTCTCTGGGCATTTTTTCTGGCTTTCCTTCATGCCTGGAATACTCTCCCTTCTCCACTCCAACTATTGACCTCCTCCACTTCCTTTAAGTCCCAACTAAAATCCTATCACCTACAGGAAGCCTTCCCCAATCCCTCTTAGTTCTAGTGCCTTCCCTGTTAATGATTTCTATATGTCCTATATATAGCTTACTTTGCATATATTTGTTTGGATATTTTCTCCTCTATTAGATTGTAAACTCCTTGAGGGCAAGGACTATCTTTTGCTTCTTGTATCCCTAGGGCTTAGCATAGTACCTGACACATAGTAGGCACTTAATGTTTATTGATTAATTGGTTCTAGATGATGCCCTTCAGATACTTAAAGACAATCCATCAAGTCTCTCAGTCTTCTCTTCTTACAGTTAAACAAGTCCAGTTTCTTCATTTGAACCTTGTATGCAGGTAATCTCCAGCATCACCATCATCCTGGAAGATTGCATCAGCTTTGGTACTCACACTTCATCAGTTCCCTCAGTAGGGTTCTGTCTTCAGTCTTTGGCCTCCATCTTCTGAGTCTAGAGGGTAGTGCAAAAATTCCCTTCCACAATGTCCTTTTATAGTTCACAGTCCAACTATTTTCCACTGGTGACACTTCTGGATATGGGCACCATAATCATTACTCCCCATCTCACTGAGAATTTCTCTGTACCCCATCTTTCCCCCTCTCACCTTATAAACTTTCTTTCTCTATTTGATTATAAGCTTCTTGAGGGCGTGAAGTATCTGTTTCTTATTTGTATCCCCAGTGCTTAGTGGAGTGCCTGGTACATAGGCACTTAATAAATGTTTATTGAATTGAATTGAATTATGCCATGATAGCTAGTCCTCCCACCATCTTAATTGCCGTCTTCTAGATGTGCTATAGCTTAAATGGTGCTTAGTATTCCCTCATGTTATGACGAAAATGAAGTATGAAAGTAATTATGATAATAATAATAGTAATCAGAAGCAGCTAGGTAGCACAATGGATAGAGCACTGGGTCTGGAGCCAGGCAGACTTGAATTGAAATCCAGTCTCAGCTAACTTACTATGTGATCCTGAGCAAGTCACTTAACCTCTTTCTGTCCCAGTTTCCTCATCTATAAGAGACAATAATAGCATCTACTTTCTTTTATTTATTTATTCATTCATTTATTTATTTATTTATTTATTTATTTATTGGCTAGGCAATGGAGTTAAGTGACTTGCCCAGGGTCACACAGCTAGTAAATGTCAAGTGCCTGAGGCCAGATTTGAATTCAGGTCCTTCTGACTCCAGGGCCAGTGCTCTATCCACTGTGTCACCTAGCTGCCTTAGAACCTACTTTCTAGTGTTGTTGTAGGGATAAAGTGAGATATTATTTGTAAGTCATTTTTCGAACCTTAACGCACTATATCAATGCTAGCTATTATTGTTATTGTATAGCATGTTGAAATTTGGTAAGCAAAGTGCTTTTAAAAATATTATCTCATTTTACTCCTCTCAACAACCATCTAGCTGTCTCTATCACCAATAGTCCCTTATTTGGACACTGATTTTCATACAGCCTGGGAGAGTCTTTGCCTTTTTGACTATCATACACTGTTGGTTGCTATTAAATATATGATCAACTAAAACATAAGACCTCCCTCCCCCACCCCACATGAGCTATGGTCCAGTGCCTCTTCTGCATCCTGCATTTGTGAAATTGAGCTTTTTAAACTTAAGTGTAGAATTTCTTCCAATTTGTCCCTATGAAGCTTTATCACTGTTCTAAGTTAGAGAGATCTATCCTGATATTGATTTTTGTCACTGAGAGTATAAACTCTCCCTCCCAGCTTTGTCACATCTTTAAACAGCTCCAAAATTTGAGCAGAGCAAACACCAAAGGAAAATCATGCAATGACAATATGAATGCCTACAGGTTCATCTAAGTGCTGTTCGCTTGGGGCTTCCTGCCCTGTTCATCCTCTTTTCCAATAGGATGTGGAGTTCCCTTTATAGGTTTTAGCCTTTGACAACCTGCTAATCCTAACCAAAGGCCATATTTATTTCAGGCATAAAGGAAAGCACTGACTGATATTGGCCTTGGATTTTGAGGTCTATCTGGCTTACTGACCCACAGCTCTTTGTCTACTGACTAGAGATCTTGTTGCCATTCCTGAGTTTGGGTCTACATCATCTTTCTTGTTTTAGGTGAAAGGAGATTTTGAACTTTCATCACTAGAATTTAATTTAATGGTCCCATTTTTGTTGCCACAGGCAAGTGCTGAGGCCCCTGGGCTCACACATGAATTTAAGACATCTAAGTAATGAATGACATATTTAATAAACTGCAATTTATCTAAGCTTTAATCTCTGGGTTTGTTAGTTCCATTTCCTGAATTAAATCTGGAGTTTTTCTTCTTTAAAATGCCCGTGAGTATTTCTGTCACCCTGACCTTTTCTGCTATGAAACTAACTCTTAATGAACAGAGGGTATTTAAAGCAATTTTTGACATTATTTCCAATGTACTGCCAATCTGTGATATTTACATTCTGAAAGACTGAAAAAGGTTAAAAACCAACAAAAAAGCAGAAACTCCAAACTTTTCTTCTTCAGTTGGTTGTTAACCAGTAAGAATAAGTACTCCTTAGGCCTGGACACTTCCAGAGAATGAATGAATGAATAAAAAAGCACTTATTAAGCCTGCACTATGTTTAAAGCACTGCATTAATCACTGGGGATTCAAATGAAAAATAAAGACAATCCCTGCTCCCAAGGAGCTCACATTGTAATAAGGGGTGACTCATATAAAGGAGGTTTCAGTGGCAGTCATATGGAAAAGCCCTGGATCCTAAGGGTAGAGTGACTGAGTAGATGGTAATCCATCTTCTTTAATATTATTTTCCTTGATAAAACCATGTCCATTTCAGATGTTGAGCCATTTGACAATGTCAAAGACTTTGGAGCTGAGAATGTCCTTTGCTGAATCTTCAGTAGCTGTGGATGCTGAAGAGGTGGAGGCTATATCATCCATGGAGGTATTTGGCAGGTCACATTTCCATGAGGATTGCTTTCTTGGATGATAAGTGTAGG
This sequence comes from Vombatus ursinus, assembly GCF_900497805.2. NCBI lineage: Eukaryota > Metazoa > Chordata > Mammalia > Diprotodontia > Vombatidae > Vombatus > Vombatus ursinus. Next base: position 44,665,885 of record NW_020954556.1, on the reverse strand, counting down.
ATCCAGTCAGGAAGCAGGGCTGGTGGCCTAGGGGATGCTGTTATTCATGGGACTCTTGGGCTCAGGATACTTGACTATCTTCACTGGTTTTGAGGGCAAGTAGTAGTCATAGTTTAACATTCCTGGCCCAAACTGCTACCTGTTTCCCTCTCAGGGTACCTTTCTACTTCAGCTATGCTGGTTACCTGCCCTGTTAGTATTTGGTATTGATCATGGCAAGGATGTAAAGCCCCTTCCTCAAAGGGCTGCTACCCCTGAATGCTGACTGTGAGGTTTAGCCTGGAAGGAAAGCTGATGGTCCTAGGAGGAACTACTATTTTGGTGGCTCTGAGGCTGGGGGTACTGGGCTGCCTCTACTAAGGTTTGAGGGTAGGTAGTGGTCAAGATGGTAGCAGTGGTGGTTACCACCTGGCATATGGCACCTTTGGTCCTTCCTCAGAGTGTCTTATGGCTTCAGCTAGGCTGACTTCACCCCACTGGTGGAAGTTGAACTGGGTTGGCAGCCCAAGAACCCACTATCCTAGGATCCACCAATATATGTGGTAACTGTGAATGCCTAGTACCATGAATCATCTGAGAAAACAATACCTTAGCTTTCCATTACTACTAAAGGCCCAGGTGCGTGGGAATCATCCCTGCCCTTTTATCTGTGTCTTCCTTTATCATTACTGGACCTGAGAAGGCAGGGTTCCAAAGTTGGCCTCCTCTGGGAGGGAGTTTGGAGGTCTATTCAACCTGGAATCTACAGCAACATTTGAAAGCAACTCCTTCTGTGCTCTAGGGCACAGAGTTATCTGAGACAAATGAGAACCCCTCAAAACCATCTATCACACAGAAACCAGTTCTCTTGCCCATAGGATGTCATACACAACTAGGGGTTTCATGCAGCAGGTTGCTTATCACCAAGAACCAATTCAGGACCAGGGCCTTAGAGCTCTTCATCTCAATTTTTCCATTTTCTGGTGCGGGATAATGGAAACCTGGGTCTTTCCAGAAGATACTCCATCTCTGGCTACTCCCTCTGGTGCTGATTGCTCCCTCTCTTATCTCCCTTCAATCAGTGGGCCCAGTGGGGTAGTTGGGATAGTCTTGACCCCCTTTCTCCACATCTAGACCTTCTTTCTGTCATCATCATCACTCAGCAACTCCTTCTCCTTTGAGGTTCATTCTACCAGTTCATTTCATTCAGCCCAGATCCTTGTTGCTGGCATCTCCTGGATTATAGGTTATTTGCCCTCTTTTCTCAGCAAGTTCAGTGCTATGCTCCTAGTCTTTCTCTCTATCTCATTCACTGACTCTCATATCTGGATCAAGATATGTGTTGATGTTTCCTTGATCATCTTGTTTTCTCATCAACTTCCTCAACTCTTATGACCTAGAGCTTCACTCTATCTACCTCTGCCACCCAAAGGGATGATCATCCTTTAAATCTTAGCACTGTACATAATAGTGCTACCTCTGTGATTTTTAACTCAGAAATTCTTCTCTCTGATCATAATCTCCCTTCAGGTGTAATATAGTCAAAAGAGTTCTAGATTTAGAGATTGAAGACTTATGTTTCAATATCAGCCTCACTTGTTGATAGCTTTCTGACTTTGGGCAAGTCATGTAGCCTCCCTAGGCCTCAAATTACTTAAATGTGAAATTATGGGTTTAGACTAGATGGCACCCAAGGTCCCTTTCAGATCTGAGTTTATGATCCTACCTATGTAATCCTATGATCTGTCCATATTTCCTTCTCACTCTATCTAAACTTATTCTTTATTCCCACTACAGCCTCCAGCTGTGGTATTGTAGACCTAGGGCTGGAACCTTAGACAGCATCTAATATATTTTGCAGATGAGGAAACTGTTAAATGACTTACTGGCCCAAAGTAATATAGGTAGTAAATGGAAGGGCCAGGATTTGGACTCAGTTTCGGCATTCTCTGTTGAAACATGCTGCCTCATTACTCTCTGTTCTCTCAGACTGTTACCACTGCTCTGGACTTTCCTCTCTTTATGGTCTTAACTCTGTATTTGGTCAGTTCTACTATACTCTGTCTTTTACCTTCAATCCCTTTACTCTCTCGTCTAACTGCCTGATGTTTACAACCTGCCAACCTTCAAGTCTAGACTTCCCCTACCATCTGCCTTCTCCATTCATATTCCAAAGCTGCTAAACACTTCTGCAGGGTCCCATCACACTGACTGGGCCTGTGACTGCTGCATAAACAGGCTTTTATTTCTCTTTGATTGACTTCCTATCCCATTGTCCTCTGTGACTTTTCCAAACATTCCTTTCTCTCTTCAAAGCCCCCATTGACTTTTCACCCATTGTACGCATTAGATACAGTTGTGTCTTGATCTACTTAGAAAACAAAGGCCGTTGATGGTGAATTCCTTTTCCTCCATTTCATACTTCAAAATGTCTCTAAAGCTTGTCTTTACCTCCTATTTTACTCTTATTGGTGAAGAATGTGTTCTTTCTAATTACTAATGCCAACTCTTACACTCATGCCCTCAATCCCCTCTTCTCCCACCTCTCCAGTTGCTTAATCTATTGATCTGTCCCCCATCTTCAGTCTGTCCCTATTGACTGCCTCTTTCCTTGCTGCATACAAACTTGTTTAGGTCTATCTCATACTTTAAAAAAAATATCCTCACTTTACCTTGATATGTCTTTAAGTGATTGCCCTATTATCTCTCTTCAGTTTGTATATATCTGTATTTATTCACTTTACATTTATGCTGTTGTTCAATCATTTAGTCATGTCCAACTCTTCATGACCCCATGGATCAAGTGTCCATGGGGTTTTCTTGGCAAAGATGGAGTGGTTTGCCATTTCCTTCTCCAGTTTTATGCAGGCAGGGATTAAATGACTTGCCCAGGATCACACAATTGCTAAGTGCCTGAGATCAGATTTGAACTCTGGTCTTTCTGACTCCAGGCCCAGTGCTCTACCTACTGTGCCACCTAGCTGCTATTGATATATGTACTTGCTCTCTTTCCTCATTAGAAATAAACTCCTTGTGACTAGAGATTGTCTTATTACTTATACTTTTAACACTATCACTGAGCATATTGTCTGGCATAAAGTAGGCATTTAATAATAATAGCTAACATTTATATAGCACTTGCTATGTGTGGTGCTGGACTAAGCACTTTAAAATTATTGTCTCATTTGATCCTTATGACAATCCTGGGAGGTAGGTGCGATTATTATCATCCCCATTTTACATATGAGCAAACTGGAGCAAACAGAGGTTAAGTGACTTACTAGGGTCGTACTAGCTAGTAAGTGTCTGAGATTGAATTTGGACTCAGGTCTTTCTGACCCCAGCCTGGTGCTTTATCCACTATGCCACCTAGTTATCCCCCAAACATAAAAGATAATAATAATATAGTAGCAATAACAATAGCATAACAATGAGTTCAAAACCAGCCTCAGACACTTAACTAGGTGTGTGACTCTGGATAAATCATTTAATGTCTAAATGCCTCAGGTTTTTTCAATTGTAAAATGATGCTAATAATAGTAGCTATCTCATAGGGTTATTGTGAGACTCGAATGAAGTCAGATAAGATAATATTTGTAAAGTGCTTGACACAGTGCCTGGCATAGTGCCCTCTTCTCTCATCTTCCTAAGGCACAGATCTGACCATGACCATATTGCTCCCCTGTTCAGTACTGTTCAGTGGCTCTCCATTGCCTGCAGGATAAAATGGAAACTTGTTGGCTGGAATTTTCATATTACCCTTTCCCCAATCCCCAACCAGCCTCCTACCTACTCCTTTTTCCCCTTCACAGTCTTGACCATAATCCTAACTTTAACCCTAAGCCTAACCCTATTTTCCCTCTCATGAACTTTATGTTCCAGCCAAATTGGACTACTAGCTATTTCCCATGTTTGATATTACATTTTCACCTCTGTAGTCACATAAGCTGTCCTGTGAGCCTAGCAAGTAATATAACTTCTGTTTGCCTCAGTTTGCTCATCTGTAAAATGAGGGTATGTATCTCCCAGGGTTGTTATAAGTATCGAATGAGATAGTAATTTTAAAATACTTAGTCCAGTGCCTGGCGCATAGCAAGTACTTCTCATCTTTGCCTTTCAGAAATCTTTATCTTCTTTCAATTCTCAACTCAAATGGCATCTCCCCTGTAATGTCTTCCCTGATCATTGCTGTTAGTATTTTCTTCCTCCTCAATTTTCTTTGTACTATACATGTTTGTTCACATGTTGTATTTCCCAGATGAATGTAAGTTCTTTGAGGGCAGGGGCTGTTTTTTTTTTCGTTGTGTCTCTAGTATCTAGTATAGTGCCTTGCATATTGTAGGTACTTGAAGAAATGGTTGTTGAATTGAATTGTCTCATTCACATTAAGATATATATACATAGGTGATGAGGTCTAATAAAATATCTTTCTGGGGAATGAGCATTTTAACTCCTTTGTAAAAGTCTGAATCTCTAATATTATTCTGAGAGGCTTTGTTGTATTTAATGGAGCCTCTTGCAGACCCACTGGGAACTTTCTCCTCTTCTTGCCATGGCTTGATGATTACCACGCCCGAATCTCTGGTTACAATCCTTTCTCTAACTCTCCTTTGCCTTTCCTTGTCCCACCTCCCACTTTGGAAATGTTAGGAGGAATGATTCTGTCCTAGGGTCCTTGGCTTGCTGTCCCCATCTCCCCTTACCATCTTTAGGTGGAATATCTGGTATCTCAGATTAAACCACATTCCCTTTTGTAAGTTAAAATGCAGTTGAATGTCTGGTTGAACTCTTCTGCAAAGCCCTCTAACATCCTTCCCTCCCCAACACCCGCAGCTGCTTCTTATTGGGAAAGAAGGCTATTCAGAGCCATTAGGACCATGGTCAACTCTGATCTGAGTTACACAGAATTAACAGGCTGCTCCTTTAATAGGAACAAAATAAGCTGCCTTTTTCTGTCTTTGAAAGTCATGAAGGATAAGCTCTTGAAGTCTGACTGCCTTGTAAGTGATTTCTAATGGATTAATTGTCTTGTTTATTTTGCTTAGTTCAAAGCACACTCCATGTCCAATACATTCTACACTATGACACTCGACTTCCGTTTCAATTTGAGGAGTATAGATATACTTCTTAGAGCAGTTCAGAGGAGAAAGTGATCATTGAAGTCTAGATCAATGAATCCATTAATAAGAATTTATTAATCACTAACCTACCTAAGTGGCAGCGCGGATAGAGTGCTGGACTTGGAATTAGAAAGATTTGAGTTCAAATCCCACCTCAAACAACTTCTCTCAGCCTCCATCTGATACCTACTATGTAAAGTGAGGATCATAATAGCACCTACTCACAGCGCTGTTGTGAGGATCAAATGAGCCTCCTTCCTGTTCCTCTCACTCTGAGCATTTCCAGCAGCTGTTCCCCATGCCTGGAATGTTCACCCTCTTCATCCCTGCCTCCTAGCTTCCCTGGCTTCCCTTAAATCTCATTCTGGCAGAAGCTATGCCTACTGCTCCTTAATCAAAGTGCCTTGCCTCTAAGACGACTCCTAAATTATTCTGTATATATCATGTTTGTACATAGTAGTTTGCATGTTGTTTCCTTGAGAGTAGTAGTTTTTGTTTTTGTCTTTACATTTTTATGTATCCATAGCACTTAGCACAGTGCCTAGCACATAGTAAATGTGCACACAGTTTTATGTTTAATAAATGCTAGCTGACTGACTGAAAGTACTGTGCAAACCTTAAAGTATAAATAAATGCTCTATATCATCACCGTCATCATTATTATTATTGTTATTATTAACTACTCTGTGCCAGGCATTCAAGAAGGGCTACATAGAAAAGGTGAGACTGAAATTGGCCCTTGAAGGAAAGGCCTTTGAACTTTTAAGGTGATCCTTCTACCTTTAAATAGATATACCTACGTTCCTCCTAAAGGGTATGTTTCTGCAGATGGGCTATGGTATTTGCACCATCATGATTAACAAAAATTTATTGAATAGCTAGTAGGCACAGGGCACTAAGCTAGGCAATAGAGGGACATGAGTACAAAATACCACCCATTCTTTTGAAGTGATTATATCCAAGTTGGTAAGACATGCTGTAAGCATGACAATAATTCATATATACATACATATATATATATGTGTGTGTGTATATATATATATATATATATATATATGTGAGGCAATGGGGTTTAAGTGGCTTGCCCAGGGTCACACAGCTAGGAAGTGTCAAGTGTGTGGTCTAAGACCAGATTTGAACTCAGGTGCTCCTGACTCCAGGGCCTGTACTTTATCCATAATATTACATATTTATATAGTAGCACTTTAAGGTTTGCAAAACATTGTCCTAATTACCTAGTGAAGTAGGTGGTACAGTTTTTATTATTCTCATTTTACAGATTGGGAAGCTGGCTATATGAGAGGTTCCCTTACTTGCCCATGATCACAGAACCAGTGAGTATCAGAGGCAGGGTCTGAAATTGTCTCCTGACTCAAACGCCAGCACTCTACACTAAGTGTATTCTCCTTCCATTTAATGTGATAAAATTGAGTAGTGAGGATAAGACTTGTTATAGGAATTGAGAGGAGAAAGTGATCACTGAGGATCACGGTCAATCCGTCAATTAATCAATTAACAAACATTTATTAAATACTATGAACCTGGTATTCAATAAAGGCCTCATGGAGAAGGTAGAGCTTGATCTGGTTGTCAAAAAAACAAAGGAAGGGCAGTGCTTGGATAAGTGAAGAGAAGAAAAGTGAGCATTTCAGGTGAGAGGCTAAGCGTGACCAGAGGCGCGGAAGCGGGACTATGCAATACATGTTGAAGCGCTGATGAATAGTTGGTTGTGATATAGCGTATATGTAGGCCAACAAGGGAATGGGTGTAAGGTCGTGGTGGGGGTCCATCTGTGGAGGACCTTGAAAGGCAGGCCAAGAAATTTGGTCTCTGTTTGATAGATATGAGGATCCATATGAGGATCAGTGCATTTGTGGGTTAGGTAATTAGAGGGAGTAGGTGGAGTTTCAAGGTTGGTCAAAGTCAGGTATGTGGATGGAGAGCAGCAATCAGTCTCTTTTTGTAGAGTGGTTATCTGTAATAATAATAGCAATAATAGCTTTTCCCTCCTTCCTTCTTTCCTTTCTTTTCCTTTTCTCCCTTCCTCCTTTCTCTCTGCCCACATAAGATATCATGCCCTTACCTGAGGGTGCTCTGCCCAAAGGAATGTAAATTTTGATCACTGAAACCTTGCAAGATATATTGGGATTTACTAGCTAGATTTCTTTCTTAAGGCCCATGTCTTAAACCCAGATCACTCTGGCTTTCATTGATTGGCCAATAACAGGTCCTAGCCCAAGCCTCACTTGGTCATTATTTGGGCCCTGATGGCTCAGAGTGAGTGTAAATAACAATTATTTCTGTTTTGGCTAGAAACCCTGAGGGTCTTCCCCTCCCAGACTGATTTTTTTAAACTAGGTAAAAGAGGACATTTTTTGCCTCATTTCTTACCCAACTTTAATCACTGAATGGATGCTGCCTCAATCAGAATGAGACCTGGGAAAGACCTTAACTTAAAAAAGGCCCAGGTCTCCCACTGTATCCAGAACTATCTCCAGTTTTCCTGATCTGTATCTGGGACCCAGATGGCTTCAGAGGAAAGAGTGAGGCTGGTGACTTTGCACAGCCCTGCCTCACTTAAATCCAATTCACTTGCAAATCACCTTTCTGATGTCCTGGTCCTTTTTGAGGATGAAAGACAAGCAACAGCAACGACAACTAGCATTCATGTGATGTTTTTGTAACTATTATCTCATTTGATTCTTATGACAACCCTGAGAGTAGGTGTTATTATTATCTACATTTTATAGATGAGGATGCAAAGGCAGACAGAGGTGAAGTAATTTTTTCTGGTCACACAGCTAGTATCTGAGGCAGGATTTGAGCTCAATCTTTCTGACTCCAGGTCCAGTCTTCCATCTGCAACATCATCTAGTTGCCAAAGGTAATAGTATGTGTATGTGTGTGTATCTACATCTATATACATATGTATATACCTATGTTTTTATACACACATATATGTGTGTATAAATATTGTACATGTATGTCTGTATTATGCACTGTTTGTATGTATACGTGTATGCTATTACACACACATATATGTATGTCTATATGCTATATATGTTTATATATAAGTGCTATATATGTATATGGGCAGGTAGGTGGCTCGGCAGATAGAGTGCTGGACGTGGAGACAGGAAAACTCCTCTTCCTGAGTTTGAATCTGGCTATAGACACTTACTAGCTAAGTGACCCTGGGCAAGTCACTTAATCCTGTTTGCCTTAGTTTCCTCATTTGTAAAATGATCTGGAGAAGGAAATGGCAAACCGCTCCAGTATCTTTGCCAAGAAAACTCCAAATGGGGTCACAAATAGTTGGACATGACTGAAAAACAACTCTGTGTGTGTGTGTATACATACACATGTATGTATATATCACGTATCTACCACACATATGTATGTTTGTAATATACACATAGATATGCATATTACACACATGTACATGGTACTTTAGGACTTGTGCAAGATTTGGGACAGACTCAAATTATGCCCAAAAGCCTTTTCAGAGACTTTCTGCTGTGCAGTAACCATTGACCTTTCATGGTACTCTCCATCTCAGAACTAATGAACAAGGGTGAAAGGATAGCTACTTACAGAATGACTGGTCCATTGGCTCCTTGGAAAATATCATTAGGTAAATCTTCCAGGTTAATATTATCACTAAGGTTCCTGCAGAGGGTTGAGCCGAGAAAAAAACAGATCACATGAATATCAATAAATAGCATTGCCTGAAGAATCGTTTCCCTCTAAGTGATCTGGAAGACCAGGTAAGCCTACTCACAGCTCATCCAGTTGGGTTCCATTGAATGCCTGGTTCTGTATCTCTTGAATCCCATTCTTATTCAGCCATCTGCAATAAAGTAAGCATTTAAAAACCAATAATGAGATTCTTCCTATTCGCAGTCCTTTCAAGTGAGACAGAGGCTTCAGACTTGGAAGCATCAGGGGCAAGATCAGACGGCTGCAATTAGAGGCATAAATAAAAAGATGCCCTCAGGTGCAGCAGCGTTGCAAGAGCAGATGGCATTTGTAAGGTGGTGGGTACTGTTGTTCTGCCTCTATTGTATTATACATGCAGAGGGTGTGCCTGCCATGTGAGGTGCTGAGAGACATCCTTGTCAGTCCTGTGGTGCTTACATCACATAGCTATTGACTTAGAGCATTGAGGAGATGATGAAAAATTATTTTGCTTCTATTTTCCCTCTTTGCCTCATTCCTCTCACCCATAATAAAGCCAGGCAATAGATCTATCTGTGGGGAAAAGAAGGAATAATTTAATTAAACTGTCAGACAAGCTGCAAGTCCCCCCCCCCCATTCTTCTTTATCCCCCAGTCCTTAGCCAAAGGTCCTGTCCCAGTGACCTGCTTTTTGGAGTCTGGGGGAGAGACTCTGAGTTAAGCCTATTACAGAATAGGGTGAAGTGAGGGATGGGTGTTTGGGGGGGGCGAGGATGAGGAGAGGTAGGAAGATTTGACTGTGCTAACAAGATGAGCCTGAGTTTTGGAGGCAAGGGTGACTAAGGGTATATGGGCCACCTTTACCATACCTCTCTGCATCTAGGCTGATGTGAAAAAGAGCTGGAAATATCAGGACATATATTAACCTAAATATCTTCTTTGTCTCAACTCTGTTCCCCTTGCCTAATCATCAATTCCTTCTCTCAATCATGCTTTACTGATCAATAAAAAATCAAACTTGTCTAAAGGATGACCCTCAAGAAGCTCATTTGTTTTCAAGATGCTGCCTTCTACCTGGGCTACTCTGAGCAGTCAGAAATGCTGAAAATCAATGTACCCCTGGGTTTAATCCCACTCAATCCCAATTGCCTCCCCCTCCCCCCCTGTAAAAAAGGAAAGAAAAAGAAATGCTGAAAATCAAGGGAATTTCTCTTCTGGGCCAATTAAGAGAGATCGCGTGCTGTGGTAGAAACAATTACAGATTCAATGCTAAATGGGACCTTATAGAACTTCTAGTCCATCCCTCTCCTTTTACATGTAATGAGGGTCTGATCCATGTGCAGCCACCACTAGCTTCCTAAGATGGTATCTTCACATGGAGGACTTTAGGGAGCTGTTTACGAGAAAGTTGTGTTGACTGAAGCATGCTTGGACATTCTGTAACTGGTTCCAGGTAGTCTACCATGTTGGGAGGAGAACTGTGGCCTTCAAAAGGCCCTGAGGCAGCATTGGTCAAGTTTCTCTTGCACCTTCATTCACAGGGTCTGGTAAGACCCATCAGTTAAGAGGAAGAGCCATGAGATCTTCCTTTCCTCAGGCTATATGTGTCACCCCCCCCCCAAAAAAAAACCCAACCCAAAAACAAACAACAAAAATGAAAAACAAAAAAAACAGACTTTGTTGGATTTTTCTCAATTCTTTTCTGTTTCAGAGAGTAGAGTTTCAGACTGGGAATATGAGACACAAGGGTCCAGAAATCCAGTAATCTAGATGCCCTGAGAAGCAAGGAGCAAACCTTTGGAATGAAATTTGGGAATCCAACCCAGAAGAAGATGGCAGTTTACCTTTGGATGTGAACTTGGTAGGATCACTGCTATGCAGGATCTGAACTAGGGTTCAAATAGAATCCATTCCTCCTCCCAGAGAAAGAGGATATGTAGGGGAAGATTATGACCATGAGGTGTTGGAGAACATGTATATATATCTATTATTAATATATCTTTGAAGTAAATATTCCTTTGTAAAAATTATCTGAGGTTAAGCTCACAAATGGAATTAGGGTACTAATCCATAGTTGGGGAACATGGCTGATGATGGCTCAAACCATTGAAAAATAAAATTCCCCAACCCCTTCAGGGTACAAAGGGAGATCAAATAGGTTAGACCCTGTGAAAGTAGAGCTAGAGTATACCATGTCACATAAGATGAGGAAATTGAGGCCTAGGTTATGACAAAGGGAGAACTGCTACCCAAGTCCTTACATACTAAACCCAAGGCATTTCCATTGTATCACCATGCTTCTAACTGAATTGGAATGGGAGCTACTTATTGCTCATTTCCTTTCTCTAGGCTTCAGTTCTCTCCTCTGTAAAATCAGGGGGTTGGACTAGATTTCCAAAGCCTATTCCTAATCTAAATTATACTATGGTCATTAGAGTTCTTGCGGGGGGCAGTGAAAAGGATATTAGATTTGGAATCAGAGGAATTGAGTTCAAATTCTGACCCTACCACTTACTACATCTGTGACCTTGGGCAAATCATTTCACCTCCCTTGTCTTCAATTTCTTAATCTATAAAATGAAAGAGATAAGATGACCCATTAAGGCCCTTTCCAGTTCTAAATTGATAATCCTTTGATCCTGATGAGTAAGGTAAAAGTAAGTTGAACCTAAAAAGAATCTCGTTAACTAAGATTTTTAAAGAATCTTTGAATATTTTGAAAGTAAATTATTGAGTTCATCAGTATTGTTCACCCCCTCGTAAAAGACAGAAAAATCAGAAGCAGGGTGCAACTTACTTTTTGAGACATTCTGGCAAATTAGCCAGTTTGCCCATCCAAAGGGAGCCAGATATTCCCTAGAGTGTAAATTAGTCATTAGCTCTTTCAAACCACTAGAGCAGAAAAGCAATAACTTGCTAAAATATACTCCCATGACCTAAGAAAATTACAACCAGGGAGCACTTTATGGCTCAGGAGACTCTGAATCAGTGGGCTACACCAACTCTTTGTTGCCATGTGGCGGTCATTGACCCAACAATATACCAGTAGGTTTTTTTTTTTAAATGAGATGTAGCTCTCTAAAGGTACCAGCCTTCACCTAAGATGAGATTGCTTGCTGGAAAAGCTGCTTTATGACATCTTTTAGGGATAGAAGTAGTCTGGCAGTAGGCTGAAAGTGAGACCAATCTGCTAGGAAAATGCCCTGGATACTTTTTCCAATCCCTAGAGACTGTTCCTAGGAGGACTTAAGCCATTTAGGTCAGCATTCCTTGGGACTCTGTGGTATAATCTTCACCTTTTTCCATACAGGATCTCTCACTGTAAGGGAGGAAAAAAAACAAAAAAACAAACAACAACTTCTTCCTTCTAGTTCTTATCTCCTGTTAGTTTCTCCTCTTCTCAAGCTGGGACGAAGAACAACTGTGATTGTATTTGTGGCCAGTCTGGCCTTGTCAAAGGGCTATAACACAACAAATGGCATTTAGGAAAAGGGAGAAGTTTTAGGGATGCAAGGATGGAAACTTATTCAGGCCCCTTCAAGCAAATTATAATCCAATAGGAGGGATAGGATAGGTGCATAAGTAAATGATAACTGGAAGTCAAATGTGATGTGAGTAAAGGAGAAGTCTTGTTGAAGTGCTATGAAGATTTGGGTGGGATGGAGAGGTTATTTTCAATAGGGTAGGGGAGAGGGTAGACTCAGAAAGGCTCCGTAGAAAAGGTGGTACCTGAGCTTGGCATTGCAGAGAGAAAAGTATTTGAATGGGAAGTTGAGGAAACTGAGGCAGACAGCATTTCAGTGGTTCGCTCAGGGTTACACAGCTAGTGAGTATCTGAGGACAAATTTGAACTCAGGTCTTTACTGTCTGCTCAAAGGCATGATTGTGTGATGAAATCTGGAGTTTAAGGAACTGTAAGTAGGTCAGTTTGTTTGGAACACAGTGCAAGAAAGGGGAGGGATAAAAAGCTGGACCAGAGACATTGTGGATGGATTTAAATGCTAGGCTGACTACGTTGTATTTATTTTATCCCAGAAGTAATAGAGAACCATTGAAGATTTTAGAGGATATATTTAGTCCTGTGTCTTTTGAATAATAATCTGTCAGTTTGGGAAATGGATTAGACAGGGCAGCAATTGGGAAACAGAGAGACCGTTTAGGCTACTGCAATAGTCCAAGCTAAGATCTACTATCTACACCCTTGTTCTATTTTATTGTTCTTTTTCTAAAAGTCACTAGAACCTTGAGTTTTAAAGCAGAGATAGAAAAGAGCTTCTTCACTAGTATAATTGCAAAGTCCAGGCTCTGATCATACTTTTTTAGACAACCTTAACATTCTCCCAAATATCCTCACTAAGCTCCTAGGTGAGCCTCTTCCTTTCATGGATTCCAAACACTCCAGAGACTGCTTAGTTTGCAGCTGCTCCATGGCCCTTAGGGATCCATAAGGAGCAGGTTATTTACAAATCTGGCCCCTGGCATAGAGGATTAGAAGGTGGTTTGTTATTAACACCGTAGGAAAGACAATGAATTTTAAAAACTAAACAAAAACTAATTCAGAGAACAGAGCCAGCTCATTAGAAACATGATTGTTCCATGAAAAGAAGTCGTTTTTGTTCTCAACAACAAGGTCCAACAGTAGCTGGCCTGTGTTATTGTGAGAACACACTGCCATATCTTTCCAGACCAGCCTTTCACTTACTTTTCCTATCCAGACCATGAACATCTTTCCCTGCAATGACTGGCTTTATGCATGCATGAGTTATTCTGTCTTTGCAACAGATGTTGCATCACAGGAGACCATCATTCAAAGAGCAATTTTAAATACTTGAATTATGCCACAGAATTATAAATTATTAACATGACTCCATGTTGTGATTCTGATATGTAAAGATGGGAAATGAGGGAGACACATAGAGCAAGGAAATAATTTCAGTGGCTGGATGCCAAAGTTACAAGTCAGAAAGATGCATTTGTTATTGAGGAGAAACTGTGGTATTAAAATAGAGTTGATATATTTGATTTAAAAAAAACTTACAGGATCACACTTTCAGAACTTAGTCCTGCAAAAGAATTTCTTTCAATTGTTCGGATATTGATGTTATCTTGAATGTCTCTAAAAAGAAAAAGGAAAAAAATCAGATGTTTTTGACTACAGAGGTTATTTATCCTTCTCATGGTAATCTGGTAAACAAGGTTCTGAGTGTTTTGGTCTGAGGTCAAGCTCATTTTTTAATCATGTGGCTGCAGTAAAGGAGGATGAATTGAACATTTGGAAATGACAGCTTGCAATTTATCTGCAGGGTCATTTCTCCCCATCCATGGACTTGCAGTTATCTCATATCACTGCCATTTGAGGATTTTCTCAGCTGATTTCTCCATGTAAAGTTCTTTCTAGCAAACAAGGGTTTATCATTGCTATCTCCACAGCTGGTCTTTGTGCAGTTTGGCAAATGTGCTTATGCATCCTGCCATTTGGTAGCATTGGCCCTTTAAGAAGCTAGAAGAGGAGCCTGCTGAAAAAAAAAAAGACTCTCTTCCAGGGAACAGGCCAAGCCTGGCAAATCATGGGACATTTAGTTGCTAGTTTCTGGCTTTCTTTTGGCTTCTTTTGACACAGTGATCCTGTTCTAGCTGCCTTGGTCTGACCTCTGACACTGACCTTGAGTCATCATAGGTCCTTTGGAATTGTCTTAGAACACTGTATTGATCAGAGTAGCTAAGTCATTCACAGTTGATCATAGTACAATATGGCTGTTACTGTGTATAGTGTTTTCCTGGTTCTGCTCACTTCACTTTGTGTCAGTTCGTGTAAGTCTTCTCAAGTTTTTCTGAAACCACCTTGTTCATCATTTCTTATAGCCTATGATAGTACTCCATCACAATCATATACCACAACTTGTACAGCTATTTCCCTAATTGATGGGCATCCCCTCAATTTCCAATGTTTTGCTACCACAAAAGGAACTGCTATAAATATTTTTGTCCATATAGTTACTTTTTCTTTTTCTTTGATCTCTTTGGGATACAGACCTAATTGTGGTATTGCTGGGTCAAAAGGTATGCACAGTTTTATGGTTCTTTGGGCTCAGTTCTCAATTGCTTTCCAGAGCAGTTGGATTAAATCACAACTCTACCAGCAGTGAATTAGTCTTACAACTTTTCCATATCCCTTCCAACATTTGGCATTTTCCTTTCTGTCATATTAGCCAATCTGATGGGTGTGAGGTGGTATCTCAGAGTTGTTTTAATGTGCATTTCTCTAATCAATATTGGTTTAGAACTTATTTAGAATTTATAGATTTTAGATTTTTATATGACTATAGGTAGCTTTGCTTTCTTCTTCTGAAAACTGCCCGTTCCTTTCCTTTGACCATTTATCGATGGGAAAATGACTCAGTTCTCTATATATTTGAGAAAGGAGGCTTTTATCAGAGAAACTTGCCATAAACTACACTCCCTTTCCCCGCCCCACTTTCTGCTTTTCTTCTAATCTTGGCTGTAATGTTGTTGTTTGTACAGAACTTTTTAATTTAATGTAATGAAAATTATCCATTTTATTTCCCATGATCCTCTCTATCTCTTGTTTGGTTGTAAATTCTTCCCTTATCCATAGATCTGGCAGGTAAAATTTTTCATGCTCCCCTCATTTGCTTATGATATTCTTTATGTCTAATTCATGTACCCATTTTGACAATATGGTGTGAGACATTGGTCTATACCTAGTTTCTACCAAACTGCTTTCCAGTTTTCCCAGTAGCATTTGTCAAATAGTGAGTACTTGTCCCAACAGCTTGGATTTTTTGCATTTATCAAACACTAGATTACTATGGTCATGTACTACTATGCATTGTGCACCTAATACATTCCACTGATCTACCACTCTATTTCTTAGCCAGTACCAGATTACTTTCATTACTGCTGCTTTGTAATATAGTTTGAAATCTGGTACTGCTAGGCTGCCTTCTTTCTTTCTTTTTTTCATTAATTCCCTTTATATTCTTGACATTTTAAAGTTCTTCCAAATGAATTTTGTTATTATTTTTTCTAGTTTTACAAAATAGTTTTTGGTAGTTTGATTGGTATGGCATTAAATAAGTAAATTAATTTGGGTAGAATTGTCATTTTTATTATACTGGTTCCAATTACCCATGAGCAACTAATATTTCTCCATATTGTATAGATCAATCTTTACTTGTGTGAAAACTGTTTTATAATTGTGTTCATAAAGTTCCTGGGTTTGTCTTGGCAGATAGAATCCCAAGTATTTTAGATTGTCTGCAACTATTTTAAACAGAATTTCTCTTTTATCTCTTGCTGCTGGGTTTTGTTGGTTATATATAGTATATATGCATGTATTATATATGTATATATATATGAATGAATGCTAATAATTAATGTGGGTTCATTTGTTATCCTGCAGCTTTGCTAAAGTTGTTAATTGTTTCAATTGTCTTTTTAGTTGACTCTCTAGGTTTCTCTAAATGTACCATCATATTGAAAATAGTAATAGTTCTGTTTCCTAATCGCCTATTTTTTCCTTCAATTTCTTTTTTCTTTCTTATTACTATAGCTAGCATTTGTAGTACAATATTGAATAATAGTCATTATAATAAACATCCTTGCTTCATCCTGATCTTATTTTGAAAGCTTCTAGTTTATCCTCATTACAGATAATGCTTGCTCTTGCTTTTAGATACTACTTATCATTTTAAGAAAAGCTCCACTTATTCCTTTGCTTTCTAGTGCTTTTTTTTAAATATAGGAACGAGTGCTGTATTTTGTTAAAAGGTTTTTCTCCATTGATATAATCATGTGATTTTTATTGTTTATTATTATTGATCTGGTTAGTTCTGTTGATAGTCTTCCTAATATTGAACAAGTTATGCCTTCCTGGTATAATTCTTAGCTGGTCACAGTGTATGATCTTTTTGACATACTGCTATAATCTCCTTGCTAGTATTTTATTTTAAAAATTTGCATCAACATTCGTTAGGAAAATTCATTAGGTCTATTTCTCTACTTTTGCTCTTCTTGATTTAGGTATCAGTACCATATTTGTGCCATTAAAGGAATTTGGTAGGACTCCTTTTTTGTTTATTTTTCTATTAGTTCATTTAGTATTAGAATTCATTGATCTTTAAATGTTTGGTAGACTTCACTTGTTAATCCATTTAATCCTGGGGATTTTTTCTTAGGGAGCTCATTTGTGACTTGTTCAATTTCATTGTCTAAGATAGGGTTATTTAAGTTTTCTATTTCCTCTTCTGTTAATCTGTATAATTTATATTTTTATAAATATTCATCCATTTACTTAGATTGTCAGATTTATTGGCATATAATTTGGCAAAATAGTTCCTAATAATTGGTTTAATTTTTCTTCACTGGTGATGCATTCACTTTTTTTTTATTTTTGATACCAGTAATTTGGTTTTCTCCTTTTTTAAATCAAATTACTGAATTGTTTATTTATTGTATTTTTTCCATAAAACCAGCTCCTAGTTTTATTTATTAGGTCAATGGCTTTCTTACTTTTAATTTTATTAATCTCTCTTTTGATTGTCAGAATTTCCAATTCGGTTTTTAATTGGAGGTTATAATTTGTTCTTTTTCTGTTTTTTTTTGAAATGTCCAATTAATTGATCTGCTCATTCTCTATTTTATTGATGTAAGCATTTGGAGATATAAATTTCCATCCAAGTACTGCTTTGTCTGCATCCCACAAATTTTTGTATGTTGTGCCATTGTTGCCATTCTCTTTAATGAAATTATTGATTATTTATATGATTTATTCTTTAATGCACTGATTATTTAGGATTAGATTATTTAGTTCTGAAATAATCTTTAATCTATGTTTCCATGGCCCTTTATTGCATATCATTTTTTATTGTGTTATGGTTTGAAAACGGTGAATTTGATATTTCTACCCTTGTATATTTGATTGTTAAGTTTTTATGCCTAATACATGGTAAATTTTTGTGAAAGTGCCGTGTACAGGCAAGAAAAAGGCATTCCTTTCTATTCCCAATCAATTTTCTCCAGAGTTCTATCATATCTAACTTTTCTATAATTCTATTTATCTCTGTAACTTCTTTCTTATTTATTTTATAGTCAGATGCATCTAGTTCTGAGAAGGGAAAGTTGGGGTCCCCCACTAGTATAGTTTTATTGTCTTTTTCCTTCTGTTAGCCATTTAACGTCTCTTTTAAGAATTTGTATGCTATGCCATTTGGGGCATTTATGTTTATTATTGATATTACTATATTGTCTATGGTACCTTTTAGCAAAATGCAATTTCCCAGATTGTCTCTTTTAATTAAGTCTATTTTTGCTTTTGCTTTGTCTGAGATCATGATTACTACCCCTGCCTTTTTTATTATCTCAGCCTGAAGCACAATAGGTTCTATTCTAGACTGTTATATTTACTCTTTGTGTGTCCCTCTGTTTCAAGTGAGTTTCTTGTAAACAACATATTGTTAGATTCTGGTTTCTAATCCATTCTGTTATCCAATTCTGTTTTATGGGTGAGTTCATCCTATTTACATTCCCAGTTATGATTACTGTGTATTTCTCTCCATCTTATTCACATCCCCCATTTATCCTTCTCTATTTCTTTTTACCCTGTCCCTCTTCAAAAGTCTGTTTTGCTTCTGACCACTTAATCCACCTCTCTTAATCTGCTCTCCCTTAATTGCCTCCCTTAATCTACTCTCCCTTCTATCAGACCTCTCCTTCACCCACTTATCCCCTTCTCCTACTTACCTGTTGAGTAAGATAGTTTTTATACTCTATACTTTTCTATACTCAACCCAATGTGAATGTTATTCCCTTTTTGAACCAATTCTGATAAGAGGAAGGTTTAAACATTGCCCACATCCCTGCCCCCTCCACTGGAAAAGCTCTTCCTTGCTTACCTCTTTTATGTTGGATGATTTTCCCAATTCTTTCTCTACTTCCTTCTTTCTCCCAGTGCTTCCTTCTCTCTCACACTTTAATTTTATTTTGAGATCATCCCACCATAGTCAATTTATACTCATATGTCTCTGTCTATGTAGAATCCTTCTAACTGCCATAATAAAGTTCTTAAGAGTTACAAGTATCATCTTCCCATGTAGGAATGTAAACAGTTTAACTATGTTAAGTCCCTTATGATTTCTCTTTCATGTTTACCTTTTTATGCTTCTCTGGAGTCTTGTGTTTAAATTTCAAATTTTCCATTCAGCTCTTATCTTTTCATCAGGAATGCTTGAAAGTCTCTACTTCATTAAATATCCATTTTACCCCCTGAAGGATTATACTCAGTTTTGCTGAGTAGGTTATTCTTGGTTGTAATTCTAGTTCCTTTGCCTTTTGAAATATCATATTTCAAGCCCTCCACTTCTTCAATGTGGAAGCTGCTAAATCTTGTGTGATCCTGACTGTGACCTCATGATATTTGAATTATTTCTTCCTGGCTGCTTGCAATATTTTCTCCTTGAAATGGGAGCTCTGGAATTTGGCTATAATATTGCTGAGGGTTTTTATTTTGGGATCTCTTTCAGGAGGTAATTGGTGGATTCTTTCAGTTTCCATTTAACTCTCTGGCCCTAGGATATGAGGGCAGTTTTCCTTGATAATTTCTTGAAATATAGTGTCTAGGTTCTTTCCTTGGTCATGGCTTTTAGGTAGTCCAATAATTCTTAAATCATCTCTCCTCCTTGATCTATTTTCTAGATTGTATTTTTCAGATATTTCATATTTTATTCTATTTTTTTCATTCTTTCAACTTTGTTTTATTGTTTTTTGATGTCTCAGGGAGTCATTAGCTTCTACTTGCCCAATCCTAAGTTGAAAGGAATTATTTTATTCAGTGACTTTAAATATCTCTTTTCCCACTTGGACAATTCTGCTTTTTAGAGTTGTCTTCAGCAAATTTCTGTGCCTCTTTTACAATTAGGCCAATTTTATATTTATTTTTTAAGGCTTTATTTCTTCTATTTTTTTTATGCTTGTTTCCCCAAGTTGTTGACTCTCTTTTCATAGTTTTCTTGCATCACTTTCCTTTTTACTCCAATTTTTCTTCTTATTTGATTTTTAAAATCTTTTTTGAACTATTCTAGGAATTCTTATTTGACTTGTGTCCAATTCACATCCTTTGCTTTGTGGCTTTGCTTGTAGCTGTTTTGACAATGATGTCTTCTATTGAGTTCATGTCATGATCTTTTCTGTCACCATAGTAGCTTTTTATGGTAAAGGTTTTGTTGTTGTTGTTTGCTCATTCTTCTATTCTATTTCTTGACTTTAAACTTTTTTCTTAAAGCTGGACTAAGGGACACTGTCCCAAGCTCCAGGCTTTTTGATGCTGCTGTTTTCTCAAGTAGGTCAGGGGGTCTGTGTTCCTGGCCTGTGCTCTGGTCTTTACACAGGAAGGGACCTTGCTCTCCTGTAGCTGCAAGTGCTACTGCTCCTCTTGGCCCTGGAGCTGTGACCAGGCCTGCTATTCTGCTGTAGTTGAAAGCACTAGTGATCCTTTCTGCCTTGGAACTGTGACTAGGGCTTCTGTTCCCCTGTCGTCACTTGGTCACTAAGTTTAATGCTCTTCTTCAACCTGGTACTGTAACCCAGAACTGCATATGAGGAATATAACAGGGTCCTCTACCCAGTGCCAGCAAAGGGTCCCCTACAAACTCTTTCTGACCAGTTGTCCAACCCCTCACCATCTTTAGGCTGAGAGCTCCTAGAGCTGCTGCTGCCACTGTTACAAATACCTTTTAGGCCTGCTGCTGGTATTACCAGGCCATCATTGACTCTGGCATCCCAGACCCCTCCTACAGACCTTCTAAGTTATTTTGGGCTGGCAAAATGTCTCATCCTGACCTTTTGTTGGATTTGACTTGAGACATATTTTAGTTGTTTGGAGGAGAGCGATGGGAGAGTTCAACTAAGTTGCTGCCTGTATTTTGCTATCTTGGCCTCCTTACTATTAATTTATTTACTCTAGTTTCTGCTTCAAGGCAATAACCAAAGTTATTGCTTTGTATAAATAGATGAATTAGCTTCTTATATGATGCAATATAAGCAGTACAAGAAAAATATCTTTACCCAAAGCCTTTCTCCAACCTCCAATTCTTCTCCCCTAACCTGTCAAAGTGCTTCATGGATTGGAAATTAATGGAATTAGAATCAGAATTTCCTCAGTGGCTGTCCCTATACAGAAGAAAAAAAAATGACTTTGACAACTTACTCAAAAAGTATTCTTTGCTTGAAGATCTCCAGTGAAGGGAAATCACTTTCCCTGAAGCAGCCCATCCCATTTAAGGTCAGCTCTAATGGTTAGGAAGGTTTTTCTGATATCAAGTCACAATTTGCTTCTTTGCAACTTTTACTTATGTCTCCCAGTTCTGCTTTCTGGGGCCAAGCCACCAAGTTTAATCTCTCTTTTCTTTGATAACCCTTAAAACACTGAAACACAACCAGCATGTCCACCGCACCCTCAATCTTCTCTTCTACAGGATAAACTTGTCCAGTTCTTTTGACCATAACACCTTTGGACCTTCTCCAATGTATCAATGAACTTCTTAAAATAAAGTGCCCCTCCTAATGTTATCTACCAGGCCAGAGAGCAACAGGAGTATCACGGCCTTATCCCTGGAAGCTATGTTTCTCTTCATGACGTCTAAAAATTAACTGTCGGTTTTTCTCATCCCATATCACCTTGTTATAATTTACTGAAGCCCTCAGATTTGGGGTCATGGTGATGTGGTGGTAAGCATTACCCTGTCCAGGCTCCTCTTTTCAAATGTGAATTTATTTCAAGAGGCAAACTCACTAAACTCTTAATATCCCTACTTGATAGAATTAATCAGTTCCTGGCAACCCTTGACTAGAGAGTTAGCAAGAGTTCAAAGACTAAAGGGTTGCCAACTTCCTGATTCTCTTTTTGTATGGAAAGGTAGGTTGTAGGAAAAACATAGGAAATCCCCAACACCTTAAAGATTTTTTTGAAAGTTTTCTCTAGTTTAGGACAACTAGTCCAAAACACCTGGTATATTGGGGGGAGTTTTTTTTGGGGGGGGTAGATAGTGGAAGGCTCAGAAAGGGAAGGAGGAATGTTTGTCTAGATGGCTCCTAAGGTCCCTTCCAACTCTAAATGTCCAATCCCAGGAACACAAACTCTAACTACTTCCCTCTCTTGTTGGAGGCTAGTCCTTATCACAACATCCTACTGAATAACAGGCTGAATGCTACCAACAGGGAATAACTGGACTTCCTGTGAAACACAAGTGTATTGCTCCCTCCCTTTACCTCTACACACCAACACAGTGCAGGACTATGTGATTAAGGGGTGGCCCAGAATGACTATGCAAATTACCAGGCCCAATGACTGCTGGGTAAAAACAGCTACTGCGTAAACTGTTGGAAACAATTTAATTAAAAAAAAGAAACTTACAGTAAAACCTTTTGGAGAGATTGAATCTTATAAACAGCAGGCAAATGCTTAATACCAGTATTTGATATTAACCTAGAGAGGGAGAGAAAAGGAAAAAGAACAAATGAGACAGGGTAGCCTAACTATTGACAGCTAATGTTTGTTTTTTTTTTTTTTTTGTGGTTTTAGGATATTGGTCTTGATAATCAGGAATACCAGCCAGAAAAATTGTAAATATTAGAATAGATTTGAGGTATGCCAAAATTAGGTTTTCCATTTTAAATCTGTAACGAAGGGTCCAGATGAAGTAGAAAATTCCATAGAATGAAGTGCTGGGTTTTTAACTTGAGTGGAGGGGGACATGTTCCTGAAATACAAGAAAATCAATGAGTGACTGTATACAGTTTTGACATAAAGGGTCATGATGGACCAGAAGATGGAGATGCATCAGTAAGTGGTACATTCTTTGCCAAACCATCTCTTATGCTCAACTTTCTCATTATCAATGGGTACTGCTATCCTTCAGGGCCTGAAGATATTAGGGTAAGGGTACAGAATCCTGCCAACTTGGCCCTAACTCCTACTATTCTGTACATTTATCCCATATATTAAGCTTTCAACTTCATATCAAAAAGATATAGGGGAAAATTGTGGACATTTCTTTGCCAAGAAATATTTTTGCCCAGAACGTAGTTTATATATGTAATCCCAGTTTACACAGACAAAAAACAATTTGGATATTGTCATTATGTATTTAAGAGAAGTAAAACAGAATCTTATGGGAAAGTAGTTCATTTTTTTTATCTGGAAAGAGTTAACTGCTGTGGCTAGAAAGACTGTATGATGTAGACAGAAAGAATCAGGAGCGTTTTTCCTGAAAAGACTTGAATAGTTAACTAGTTGTCACCTTGTGAGACATTAATTGAGTGAGTTAACTGTTATCTCTGGAGGACTCTTTGTCTTCTTATACCTTATCTATTCCCACCTCCACCCCAATACTCTCTGATATAGTGACACTGATTGCTGCTCTTTGAATAAGATATTCCATCTCATGACTTTGGGATCTTTCACTGACTGTCCCCTCTGCCTAGCATACTCTCCCTTCTCATCTCAGTGCTGATTTACCTGGCATCCTTCAAGTCCCCACTAAAATCTTGCCTTCTTCAGGAAGCCTTTCCTTATTGCCATTAATTCCAGTGCCTTCTCATTGTTGATTATTTTGAATTAATTCTGACTATATCTTTTTTGTTCACATAGTTCACTGCATGTTGTCTCCTCCAACAGACTGTGAATTTCTTGAGAGAGCATAAACTTTTTTTTTTACCTTTCTTTGTATCCCCAGAACTTAGCACAATACCTATTACATAGTAGGTGCTTAATAAATGTTAGTTGCTGATTGCGTTTAACTCTCTTTATTTCAAGAAAGCTTTCTCTATAGAAGAGTTTTTGTGAAGAAATTTTAACTGCTGCCCTGAGAAAACGGAATTGTTGTTGGTCTGTGGTTCCTTTGGTTATGGAGAAATCAACATTTGTAGCTGATGTTTTGAAGAGTGATGTAAAGAAGGTTTGAAAGACATAGTTTCTGGGTAATTAATCCCTTTATTAATCAAGCTAGCGTATAATTAATAAAAGGGGTCAGTGACACTTTCGAATGCTAAAGACCACTCATGGAACCCACTCAACACTTATATGCCTTTGGAAGAGAGGGTGTTCCTGAGGCGGGCAATGAACTCTGATTGGTTAATAATCAATGAGAAGAATGACTATTATAATGAAAGGTGGATCTATTCTAATAAGGGACTGAGGGACATGGCAAGGGATCACTCAATCTTGGACAAGGAGACTCACCTCTTAACCAAATTACTCCTGCCCAGGTAGGGAAATCTACACAAAAGGAGGGCCACCTCTGTTCAGACCTGGCTGAATGGAACAAAATGGGCTCGAATTCATCTTGGATTAAATCCTTTGTAAAGTTCTCTAGTTGGGTGGGATGTTCTGTCCCAGGATCAAAAAGCATGTACCCAAGAGTTTGGGTAATCTTATCCATCAACAATGCCCTTCAGTTCAATGTAATTCAATAATTGATTATTAATATGTGAAGAAATAATCATTTCTCTCAGAGGTGACTCTTCTTATTAACTTTCTCAGAGTCCATACATTATTGAAAGGTTAATTAATTTCTTTCCTTTATGAGTTAATTAATTCGTTAATAAATGACAGCTCATATAGTAGGATTTTAAGCTTGACCACTTTATGCATAGCCTACATAGAGGAATTACCCCTTAGTCTACTACTTGACTCATTATCATATTAATTCTCACCATTCCAAATTCTAAGGTAATTCAGAAGTGTATTTGAATGTATTCTTATAGATTACTGAAACTTAAACTTCTTTTTCTCATTATTCAATCAGCTCTGAGTTACCATCCCAAGCTTATTATGTGCATTTACTCAATAAATTGGAGGAACTTCTTTTCCCATAAGTCACTGCACATTTCTCTATCCCTCTCTATAAAAATCTTTCAATCTTCTAGATTTAAATAAACATCAAAGTTACTGGCTGAACAATTTATTAGCACTGTAACAAATAATAAAATAGACATAAACAATTATTTGCGATGTTTCAGTTGTGAAAAAGGTCACAACCTGAGTTGTCACTGCCAGTTTCAAATTGTTATTACTTTTAGAACAGTTATTCCATTCAGCTCACAGGATAAATGTCTCTCAAAGTCTTTCAGAGATTCTCTTTATAAAGCTCTTTTGCAAAATTAACTTTAGGAGAGTTCTCTCAGGAAAAAAGTTCTATTTGTCCTTTTTTTCTATACCTCATACTTTTCTCTTTAGTCTTAATGATATCTCTAGAATTTCAGTTTAATGTCCATTCTCCTCACATACTCTTCATAGAATAAAAGTCTCTCAATCCCTTTTTAGATAATAGTTAAAACTCAGTCTCTTAACAGATGATTGTTCAAATTCTCAGTCTTCTCACAGACCTTATAGAACAGAGTTAAAATTCATATATTCCCAATTACTCCCTGAGTAATGGCCATTAAAAATTGTCACTCCTCAAGATTCCAAGGGTTTTTAAAGATACAATGAGAGTATCAGTGGGATCTGTGGGAGGGGCTATTGGATCTGATATTACAGTAACTGCATTGATGTTTGTGCCTATGAACCCAGTGTTTGGGATTGAGAGAGTACAGAAAATTTATGGGTTTTTATAAACCAGGGATAAGTTTTGGAACTAATCAATTGATGAAGTTCTATATTTGTGGTGGCTTATGAGCAGATGCTTTTTAATTACTTTTGAACCATATTTGAGAGAATTAACATGGAAATGAGTCAAGTAACAGCCTGATGAGTGGGGGTTTGTTGTGTTCGTCTCAAAGCAGTTAAAAGCAATTCAGATACCACTGCCTTAAGGTAGTGGTATCAAACTCAGATAGAATCTAGGGCCACTAATCCATATATAAGGATCCTGGTGGGTTTCATGTTAACTTAGATAACTACATATTAATATTATCTATTTTTATTGTATTTTTATTTCATCAAATATTTCCCATTTGCATTTTAATCTGGACTAGGCCTCACTTGTGGGCCTCATACCCATCTTTGCCTTAAGTCATCACTATACTCCCATCCCCCATGGGATTGTTACATGTGAGTTAGGAAAGAAGAAAACAAAATTAAACAAAGCTCTGTTACGTGTAGGTATAGCAAAAACCCATATTTCGTGGACATAACAGAAGTTAGACTAGGTAAATATCAGGAGTCTACTTCTGACCAAGCTTTCATGGGATACATCCATTCTACTCCACTGACCCTCAGACAACTTGAGAAACACTATCTTGACCTGGTTAATGCATACCAGAACTAATTGCATTACTACTTGTTTGGCACTTAGTCATGGTAATAATGAGTGGTATTTAACTTTTTATAAGTGTGTGTGTGTGTGTGTGTGTGCGTGTGTGTGTGTGTGGTGTGTGTGTGTGAGAGAGAGAAAGAGAGAGAGAGAGGGAGGGAGGGAGGGAGAGAGAGAGGGAGAGAGAGAGAGAGAGAGAGAAAGGGAGAGAGAGAGAGAGAGAGATGTCTTGCTAAATTTTATTTCCTAGCTGAACTTGGATAATTAATTTCCTTATGTGTAGAGAGGTGGTATGGGCTAGATGACCCCCGAGGTCCCTTCCAGCCCTTGATCTATGATGTATTAAACATGACAAAGTCCAGGATCATGTTGTTTATTTCTCTGTACCCCCTGTAGTGCCCAGTAGCACCATGGGCTTGATAAATCTCTTCCTGGTCAGTTGAAGTGCCCCAAATATCCCTTACTCGCCTCATAATTTGTTATAGGTCTGTCACGAGTAAAGCTATGTAACCCAACGTTCTTCACATAGGTTATCACAGGACTGGAAGAGACCTCAGAATTACCTAGTTCAAGCCATAGTTGAACAAGTCTAGTCTATAAACACTTCAATAGCCAATAAACATTGGTTAAGCACCTACTATGCACCAGGCATCGTATGAAGCACTGAGGATAAAAATACAAAAAGAGAAAGTCCCTGCTCTCGAGGAGTTTATGATGTAATTGGGGAAAATAAAACAAAAGGAAGCTGAAAAGTAGGAATATGGAGGAGAAGGGACCAAATTTAGGGGTGTGGTAAGGTCAGAAAAGTTCCAAAGTAGTGCCCCTAGATGAGAAATGAGAGGTATCTGAGCTGGTTTCTCTCCTTAAATGGTATTAAATGGAATTCATGATCCCACCCTCAAATCGGAGAGACAGAGGGTAATGAGGAGATGGAGTCCCAAGGAAAGATGATGAGCTTATCCCAACAATGAGCTTCCTGTGGCATGATGGAAAAATCAGAGAAATGCCAAAGGAGAATGTCCTCTGTATGAGGAGAAAGGAGGATCTCCTTTACAAGATACCTAAAGAATAGTCAGGTTTTGCTTAAAGACCTCTAGTGAGGGAGAACTCATAGCCCCAGAAAACAGTTCTTTCCATTTGCTGATAGTTCTGTTAGAAACTTTTACTTTATGTCGAATCATAAATCTGTCCATTGAAATTTGCGCTCATTGTTTCTAGTTCTTCCTACTGGATTTAATTACAACAACTCTAATCATTCTTCTGTGGGATAACCTGTCTCAAATTTTGTTCAATGGAAAAATTATATACCTCTATCTATCTATCTATCTATCTATCTATCTATCTATCTATCTATCT
>NW_020954556.1:44531888-44638472 GCF_900497805.2 Vombatus ursinus | reverse complement strand
TCTATCTATCTATCTATCTATCTATCTATCTATCTATCTATCTATCTATCTATCATCTATCTATCTACCTATCTAAATAAATATAATACTTTCTCTAAATATATAAAATATTTATATAATTTATTATATATAATAGATATCATATATATTATATGAAATATATATGAAATACAGAATACCAACTAGCACATGTATCAAAGTATGTATTACATGCAATATTTTTATAGTATAAAAACGAGTTTATTTTCCTTCATTTGTTTTGAAATTTTTCTCAAACTCCCTTTTTATTCCTCCTAGGATCCATGGACCAAGATTTATGGGGTCACTCATAGCTGTATTTCAAAGCTAAAAGTGTGCAATAGTTGAATTTGGAAACTATTGATCTAACCCTTTCCTGAGGCTATTTACATTTTCACTCACCCATGTAGGGGGGAAAACCCAAGTCCCACACATTCTTCTTTCTGTTATGTAGAGGCAGTATGGTATGCTATGGAGAGGGATAAAGCAGGTAGCCTGAGAGTCAGCAGATCTTGCTTCTGGTCTATTTTTGGTATTAAAGAGCTATGTGACCTGGGACAAGCTTTTTAACCTCTCAGCCTTGGTGACGTTTTTTTATTTCCTGAAGGTCAGAATAGATAGCCACTCAAATCCAATTGCTATCTTTTCATAATGGCTCATTTGTGTTTACTGTTTTGGGTGGTAAACGAAAGTCTTCTAACTCTCATTAATATAGTCTTGTGAGGAAACTGAGAGTTTGAGAAGTTAAATGACCTCTCCATAATCACCCAATAAGTATCGAAGACATTATTCAAACCTAGGTCTTCTAACCAAGCATGCTATTCTCACTTTCCCTATAAGGCAAGTGCCAGTACATTGACATTCTTTCCCAATTGTCCTGTCCGAGATTTGTTGTACTCGAAGGAGCAGCAGACAGAAAGATGGTGGTGTCAAAGATGGAATAATGTGGGGAGTTTTAAAAGTGAAGGAAAGAGGACATAACAGCACCCAAGTCATCTTAGTTCTTAGAACTATGAACGTTTGATATATTCCTTTTAGTCTGAACTGTAACACTCGGGGTTCAGGCCTTGGATTTTTTACTTACATTTTGGAGATGGTTGAGGGACAGATGAGAGGTTAATTGAATTTCAGATCCCTCAGGGGTGGTTCTTGCACATTGTTTCTAGCCAAGCCCAGGGGAGACAGTAGCAGTAAGAGGCTACAGAAATGAGTGAAGAAGGGGATATGTGGAGTGAAGAGTAAGAAGGGGCAATTTCATTGAGCTAATTTCCTGTGACAAGGTGAAGTGACTCCCAGATCAGGCAGAAATTGCATGTGCTGTGGTGAGAGGATAATACCAGCTGTACCTGGGGCATCGGAACAAAGTAGTTTGGGAAATTTAAGCTTCTGATTGAGTAAACAGGTGAATGAGAGTTAATACTAACCCTCATTGATCCTTCCATGTTTTAATGTTACCTTTTAAAAACATTTCTTCTAGCTGTGCATGTAGTTTTGTGTTATCAGGAAAGGGTAGTTAACCTAGAGTAGGATGAGGCTGTAACAAACCATGAGATTTGATTAGGTGATCTCCACATAGTAACCATAGACCAAGGAGAAGGGCACAGGGTGAAGGAGAGAAAAGCAGTTAGTTCTCTGAGAGCTCAGCAGTTACCCATGAGCACCCTCTAGCATTGAGTAGTTTACAAAGGATGTAGTAGAAGAATACTTGGTTAATAGCACCTGGTACTTATTACTGAATTAGGCCATGCATTCTTAATTTCAGTCTTCCAACTTTTGTCATCAAATCTGATTGCAGATACTTACTTATTAGATGTGTGATCTGTGGACAAATCATTTAACATCTGTTTGCCTCAGTTTTCTCAATTGTAAAATGGGGATAATCATAGCACCTACTTCACAGGGTTGTTGTGAAGCTCAGATGAGGTAATATTTATAAAAATCACTTAGCACAGTTCCTGGCACATAGTAGGTGCTTCCCCTTTTGTTACTGTACATCAGCGGGCTGTATCTGGATTTGGTGACCTCCATGAGGAATTAAGCAGCAAATACAGAATAAATTCTCTGTTACTTCTGTCTAAGGCTAAGAACTAGATGATCTCTTTGGCATAGAGAACTCTATGAGTTCTATACCAATGGAGGTTGGCACCTTCTCTGCAATTTAAGTCTTAGAAAATTTCCTAGAGCACTGAGAGGTGCTGGAATGGTCATGCAATAATCTGTATTAGAAATGGCACTTGAACCCAGGTCTACCTGGTAAGCTGCTCCTGCTGCAGTCTGAGGAAAGTGAATTTTGTTCATTTCATTAGTAGTACCTCCTCCTCCTCCTATCATTTAAATAGCACTTTAAGCAACCTAATTTAATTGATTAAGTTGATCTCATTTGATCCTCACAATAACCCTGTAAGGCAGAAGCTATTATTATTTACAATTTACTGATGAGGAAACTGAGAGAACCTGAAAAAGGTTAAGTGATTTATCACACAGCTAGTTATTGACTGAGGCAGGATTCAAAGCCAGGTCTGTCCTGATTCCAAGTTCAGCACTCTATCCATTGTACTATTTAGCCAACATTGTGGGCTGTGGCACTTTGAGTAATGGCAACCTTGACATTTGCTTTACCAAGATGGGAGGAGGGTTTTACGAGGATGATGGAGGGAAGGATGCAGAAAGGTTTCCCAATGAAATCTGTAGGAGTACATTATTTAATACCAATAGCTGAAGCTTCCAAAGCCCTGTGCTTGAAAGATTAGATGTAGACTTAAGCCTTTGATCTTTATGGGGAAAAAAAGAACAAAAATGAGTGAGAAATACAGGTATGCTGAGTTTAAGACACTTAAAAAGATCTAGTGACTATATGGTGAGATGGATTATTGGTGATTACTCTATAGCTGAGATTTCATATAACCCCAGGATAACTCAAGTAATGGAGTTCAGAGGAATACTCAGTCTTCAATTCATTTCTCCCTTTTGATCAATAAATTCAAGTCTGATGGAAGCTGGAAGTGGGTAATCAACTAGAAGGCCTATGTCTCCACAGGTTTGCTTTGGTCAAATGATTGTTTGCTGCAAAATTATTTTGATTCACTCAACCAGAGTTCATCTTCAAAAACAGGAAAAAGCCTAAGGGTAAAATGTTAGTGAATTTAAGTTCTATAAATGAATTCTTTAAAGAAAGTAAGCTGGCTCAGAAATCTCCCTTTTTGACAGCTAAGATGTCACTTTGAGCTGCTGTTAACACCTTTCCTTCCAGAATCTCCACAGTTTTGGGATGCAGTTATTGAAGTCCTACAACACATTTGTCAGGAAAGATGGACGTGGTGACTGTCATCCTTTCCCATTTATTTCTGTAATAACTTAAAGATTTATAAGCCTTTCATTGACAGGTGTCTCTGCAAGGGCTTATTGTTATTAGCATCATTGTTGCATTTCCAATGCCTTGATTATGCCAAGGTATTTCATTTTCCTTCCTCAAGTTGACTGTATGTGTGTTTTTGTTGGTATGTGTGTACTTGTTTGTAGTGTATGCAAACATTTTGCCAAAATACCCTTCAACAAAGGTTAACTAGATCAGGACAACTAGGGCTTTTCCTCAGGGAGCTATGTTTAATGGGTGCTGACAGGACTTGCATTATTTATGTAGGTAGATATAACAGTGTTTAGTTCTTGGCTAGTGAGAATAATTAGTTTTTAAAAAGAAGCTACAAAATGATGGCTAGAGTGAGCCTCTCCCTCCCTTTGACCTAAGTAGTCGAGAATGAAGGATGAATAACAACCTAGTAGACTGTCACCTCTCTTCAGACCCCCATAGATACCTCCCAAGACCCTCTGCCCAAGAGCCCTGTGAAAAGCAGTGCTTTCCAGATGACTGACTGATTCTTGCTCAGCTATTTCCCTGCCCTGAAGCCATCATCCAAGGATAAAATCTTACATGGAAAAGGGGTCATTATACCAGTTAGCATCAACACCAACTTCTGTCTAATTGCTACCAACAGATAGGTAAGCCCAAGAGCTCCAGGAAGAGCAGCATCTTTCAGATCACTGGCCCTGCATTAAGCCTGCTTCCCTATATCCAAAGTTTGGGGCGGCAGTTCTTAAAGTGTAGTCTAGGGACCCCAGGGGTCCCCAAGACCCTTTCAGGGTCAAAATAATTTTAAGAATAATATTGAGATATTTACTTTCTAATTAATTTCAATAGACATAATCCACATAAACAAAAGCTCTTTGGGGTTCTCAATAATTTTTAAAACTCTAAAGGAGCCTTGAGATAAAAAAGAGTTTTTGAACCACTGGTCTAAGGGAACAAGTTTCATGAAGATGAAATCAGGCAAAGTCCTCTAAAAGTTCTAAAATTCCCAACTACACAGAAGGCACAATTACTGAAGAACCAGAAAAGAAATTTCTTACCACCAAATACTGGGCACTGTCCAGTGGTTTAATTGATATGGTTTGATCAATGGAAATGACACTGAATAAGATGCATTACTGTATGTTTTGCTACTGCATGCTGAAGTTCCATCTGACTTGCAGCTGAATCCTCCTGTACATTGTCTCTCCCTATTAGAGAGATCCTTGAGAGAAGGGATTGTCTTTTCTAGTTGTTTCCCCAGCACTTAGCACATAGTAAGTGATTAGTACATTCATTCATGCATTTGGGCTGTTTGCAGTGTCTGGAACCACTTCTGGAAGATTTACATTTTATAGCTATCATACATTCATATTTTTAATCTACTTTATTCACACATGTCTTCCATACTACTCAGAAAACTCCTTATGGAGGGGATCCAGCACCCCTAGCTCAAATTCTGCCTCCTTCAAGAATCCTTTTCTGATTTCCCAAGTTGTTAGACAACCCATATATTTGTAGGAAATAGGAAAACAGTTAATAGACAGAGTGATTGAAGATAAGTGAGAAAGGTGATCGTAGAGGGAGCGATATGCTGGGGAAGACTGGCTCACACTAACACAGTTGAAATAGAGAGTGATTGGGTACTAGACTGTGTGAAAGGCAGTGTTGTCTATAAGTATGTGTGTTACATTTGGAATCAGCAGCAGACCTGAGTTTGAATTCTAACTCTGATACTAGCTGTGTGAACTGTCAGAAAATTGCTTAATCACACTGAGTCCCATCTGTAAAATGGAGATAATAATACCTATATTACCTATTTGATAGGAATGTTTTAAGTATCAAATATATGTAAAGCATGTTGTAAAACTTAAAGTTCTGTTTAAATGTTAGTTATTATTGAGTTCTATAGGGATTCTGAGGAAGAAAAGTTGCATTTGGGCAAAAAAACCCGATGGATTCCAAGACTGACATTCTACCCCCATAGGATCTCAGAATCTCAGAGTCTGGCATTCCCAGAAACTTAGAGCTAGATGGGACCTAGTGGTCAGCTAGTCCGTTCTGTAACTGAACAGGAATCCATCTTATAACAATCCCTGACCAGTTGTCCTTCACTCTTTGCTTGAAGGCCCCTAATAAGACCTTCTTTTGGCATGATGCAGACTCATCCAGTATTATTTGTACTCAATGTTTCCTGTGTCCAGAGAGACTTGGAGGAATTTGGAAGGAAGGAGCTAGAAATGATAGTTATGCTATAAACTAAGAAGTCTTTGATTTTTTGAGGGAGGGATGGGTGGACTATAGCAAACTCTTACCTAAAATTCTGTGTGATAAACATATCTAATAGCTACCACATATATATTTTATGTAATATGAATTATATTTTACAATATAAATAAAATATATACCACTATAATAGATGTGACTATGTAAATACATATTTATAAGCTTATTTATGCACACATATTTATATAGTGATTTAAATGGCTGTGGGCTAAATTGCAATTATTTATATACTTACTTTTACTCCTTATAGTAGTTCTCATGTCACTAAGTTAATATAAATTTGGTTACTCCTGATCCATTTGATTTTAGGATTTCCCATTTGCATTCCTTAAAACTCCCTTGGTAAACATTTCCCTTTTTGCTTCTGACTCTTCTTTGGGAAGATAAGCCAGTGGTAAATAGGATGGGAAGGCTATGTTTATTTTTTATTGGGTGAAGTCTTTGTTATTGGCATTATATGAGCTAGACATCTCTGATAGTTTCCACTTCTATAAATATATAGAAAATAATGATGCCTACTAGCTGTGTAATCATAGGCAAGTTATGTAACACTACTTAATGAACTCTAGTGACTCCTATTGATTCTAGGATCAAATAATATTTAATCTTTATCTCATCTTAAACAATTTCTATTTTGGTATAAATTTTATAATGTGAATTATTATTTTATAGTAGTATATGTATATAACATAAACCTTTTTTCAGATGAATTGCTTTCTAGTTATGCCTCCTTTATTGTGTACTTTTAAAGTCAATTTCTTGAGCCTAAGTATAAGACTTCACATTGATTTCTATTAAATTTTACCGTTCTGGATTCAGCACAGTTTTCTAGCCTGTAAAGATTTTTTCGCATCATGATTCTACCACCTAGTATGTTAGCTATCCCTCCTAACTTTGTATCATTTGCAAATTTATTAATGATGCCAATTATCCATTTATGAAAATCATTGATTAAAATGGCTATGGAACACTAGGGCAAGTCCAGCTCTCTGGAACATTCCTTTGGAGACCTCCTTACAAATTGTCCTGGAATCATCAATGATACTCTTTGAGCCCAGTGATACAACAATTATGAGTATAATTGTACCATCATCTATACCACAGCTCTATGCCTTCCTACCCAAACAGCATGAGATAATTTATCACACGTTTTCTAAGATCTTGATAAAGCACATCTACCACATCCCCTTGATTTACCAATTTAGTCTATATCCAAAAAAGAATGTAAGTTTACTTTGTCAGGACTTGCTCTTGAGCTAATGCTGGTTCTCTGTGATTGATGTCCTTTTCTAGATGTTCATTAATTCTCTCTTTAATTATATGTTCTAGAATTTTGTCTGGAATTCAAGTCAAGATCACTCATTATCATTTGCAGAAAATTGTGAAAAATAGAGTATTTCCTCTTGCTTGGTCCTAAGGTATTTCTGTTCTCCATGATCTTTCAAATATCACTTGTATGTCATTAATCACATCCACCAGTTCTCTCACTTCTTGACTTTGTAATTCCCCTAGGGGATTTGAATTCATCCAGAGCATTTGAGAACCCTTTTGCTCTCTCTGTTCTTATTTTTGGCATCAACTCCATACATCATTCTTGGCAAATAAAACGTTAGCAAAATAATAATTAAGGTCTGCTTTCTCTCTGTTGTCAATAGTCAACATTCTATCTACCCAGGACAGCTGCCCTATCACTTATTTGATCCTTCCCCCTCCCAATTTTCCCCCTGAATCTTTAAATTTTGATTCCTTGAAACTTCAGTAAGACTTTTGGGATACCCTGGATAACTCCGTCTACCTGATGTTCTTTGATTTCCTCATCATCCCCAGTTCATTTTGAGTTTTAGCATTCAGCCATTTTCCAATTCATGGGTATCCCCACAATTTCCAATTCTTTGCTATCCCAAAGAGAGCTGCTATAAATATTTTAGAACATATAGGTTCTTTTTCTCTTTCCCTAATCATCTTTAGAAATAGGCCTAGTAATGGTATGGCTGGGTCAGTTTAATAACCCTTTGGGCATAATTCCAGACTTGCTTTCTAAAATGGGTACATCAGTTCACAGTCCTACCAACAGTGAATTCGTGTCCCAATTTTTCCTCATCCCCTCTAACATTTGCATCCTGACATCATTCTTATAGGATTATGCCACACATTTTTATGCATCCTCTGTTCCCTTTCCTTGCTTCCATCTACTGCACAAGTTTTAAAAAAAAGTTTATGTTGATTGATGGGGCCCTGTGCAACCACATTGGTCTTTTCAGGCAACTTCCATTTTCCCCTCTTGTAAGAATTGTCTCCCTTTGCATTTTTAGAATTTCATTATTGAGAGTTTCCCAGCCCTCATAAGCTGACTTTTGAAGAATTTTAGATTTTATGTATTCTTCCTCTGAACTTAATATGCTCTCCTAAAATGTAGAGTACATTTCAGACTATGCTTAGCTTTACTCTCTTGTTCTATTGGAAACTCTTGGAAGAGGCTACTTTTCTAAAAGTTTCCAAGTATTTCTACATCAGCAACCTCTCTGTCAGTGAGAATCTAAAAGAGAATTCTCCTTTGGTGGTTACTCCTTCTTTTGATGGATGAAATTACCATTAAGGAAGGTCAGGAAGTTATTAGCTGCTCTGCTTTTGAGAGACAAAAAACATTGTAGCTTATTAAACTCCCATCTCTTCATATCATGTTTCTGTGCCAAGCTTGTGATCTTCTCCACAAATTTCTCATCTTGTGTAAGATTAGACTCTCCCAACATGGTCCTGGCACAGCAACACATTTATATTCCTGCCCAGAATGGGTCTTGCCCACTACTTAGGTATTCCTGATAGCACATGAAACTGATGAAAGAGCTCATGTCTACTACACTAGACATTATTTTTGGTGTGTTTGGCTGATGACCACATGATTAAACCAGAGGGAAGGCATTTTTATAATATCTTCTGAAGTTAAAAATTTTTTTGCCAGGGAGAATTTGTATTTTTAAATATTTATATTCGGAAACGTATCCAAGGTATTTATCTAACAATAGCCTCTATTCTGCTCTAAGCCTTATAACCTAGAGGTACAATAATTTGTAGAAGAAACAGTTTAGATTTGTTAATTAATCCATGCATCCAATGCATCTATCCCTCCATTGATCTTTCACTTCAAATAAAGAACCTAGAAAATGGAAGGCATGATGGGTAAAAAGGTGATTAAGATAAGAGTTCTTGCTGACATAGAGCTTATAATCTAGAAATAAATGTAAGAGAACATAGTTTAGAATTTAGTATGTGCATGAAAAGCCATTATGGAGAATGAGATAGTGAGTTGAGTAGGAAGGTATAGTAGGATTGCCGAGTAGTAGCAAGGAGCCCGTTGAGTCCATGCATTTTTTTTTTTTGTAGTAGACACTGTCAGAACAATTGAGTGATTTTCTCCACCTCCATTCAGCAGCATGTGTGTAAAGGCAGACAACAAATGGTGGGAGTGATCCAAGGCTAAGGTTTGCCTGAGCATATTTGGTAATATAATAAGGGGACTAGGAATTCAAGAGAAGAGAACAGTGTAGTGTCGAATTGATTCATATACTACGTGTATGATCTTGAGCCAATACTTGATTTTTCAGGGTCTCAGTTTTCACTTATGAAAAATGAGGGAGCTGGATTAGATCTTAAGGATTCTTACGCCTCAGTTGGGCTATTGAAGAAAGGACAATAATTCCCTGGGCAGAAAATTTCACCCTTTTTCATTTTGAAGAATATAGCTTTCTAATTTATTAGCAGTCAGTGTGGTCCTAAATGTGTCACTTAATTTTACCGAGTCTTAGTTTTAAGAGAGGCAGCATGTATTTGAATTCATCATGGACTGGAATCGTGGCTTCACTACTCACTGTCTGATTGGCCAGGAGTTATTGACTTAAGTTTTCAGGGTCTTACAATAAGAGTGCATTGAAATCACCTGATGAGCTCTAAGGCTCTTTTCAACTTTAAATCTTAAGATCTTAGTTATTTCAGTCCTCAATTTTCCTGCTTCCTTCTCTTCTACTTTCTATTTGGCTAGTCCATTAGCCATTAACTTCTTCTTCAGATGGGAAAGTGAGGTGGAACAGAGGAAGGCAAAATCTAGTCAGATGACACAATAGCCACTGTGATGTAGGCATCTCTGTTATTACATTTTGGTAGGGAAAGAATGTTTCCAGTTTTGTTCCCTGCTACAATCCATCCTCTATGCAGGTGACAAATCAATCTTCTACAGCACAGGTCTGATCATGTTACCCCCTTACTCAAGAAACTTCAATGGCTCTTCTAGGTCCTGTAGAGGAGTAAAATACTTTTTTTTTCTTAAGCATATAAAGCCCTTACAGTCCGGCATATTTTTCCAGACACGTTTTACATCATCTCCTCTTATAAAATCTTCTAGTCATACTGACCAACTTACTAAATCTTCTACATGGCATTCCATCTTCTATCTCCATGCTGCATTAGTTGTCTCCCATTCTTGGAATCCTCTTCCTCCTGACCTTCACACCTCTTGACATATCACCTTTCCCTTCAAGGCTCTGCTCAGGTGGTACCTCCTACATGATGACTCTCCTAATCCTTTCCGTTAGATTTATCCCTTTCCTCCTGACTGAAAATTACTTTGTATTTAATTATCCACATACATGCCACATTGTCTCAAGAGAAAGTAAACTTTTTGAGGGAAAGGATTAGTCCTTTCCCTTTGTCTTTTCTTCTCCTTTTCCCTTTCCTTTCTCCCTTTTTTTCTCCTTTCCTTTTCTTTCTCTTCAATTCTTAAAGTCTTAGTAAGATAAAAAAAGCCAACATGTCTGCCTTCTATTCATGGTTGGGACAACTAGTATACCCAACACTGCTTAGCTGCCAATGTCATCTGGTGATGGGACCACGCAGCTTTCTGCTTAAATGCTATGTGATCTCTGCCGGTCTCCAGGTACCATATTTATGGAGCTGTTTCTTACTTCTATCTGTTTGTCTTCAGACATTCAAATTCTTTGGATC
Source organism: Vombatus ursinus (assembly GCF_900497805.2). NCBI lineage: Eukaryota > Metazoa > Chordata > Mammalia > Diprotodontia > Vombatidae > Vombatus > Vombatus ursinus. The sequence continues at coordinate 44,627,830 of NW_020954556.1, read as the reverse complement.
ATCAACTACCAATTTCTCATCTAATAAATATATCAGAGCTAGGTGGAGTGGGGTGATTGTGACCCCTACCTTTATACTAGCATTACATACTTTATCAAAGTGCTTTATTAAAATCTAGCTGAACTGTATTTATAGTATTCTCTTGATCAATTACCAATCAAGTAACCCTGTGAAAAATGAAGGTGGAATAGCAGCTCTTAGTGAAGTTATGGGGCTCTTTGTGATCAATGTTTACTTTTCTAGATGTTTATTACTCATTTCTTAATTTTGCTGTGAATCAGTGGAAAGGTTACTGGTTTTTAGTTATGGACTCCACTTTGTCCCTTCAAAAAAATGAGGGCATTGGGGCAGCTAGGTGGCACAGTGGATAGAGCATCAAGTCCTGGAGTCAGCAGGACCTGAGTTCAAATCTGGCCTCAGACACATAACACTCACTAGCTGTATGACCCTGGGCAAGTCACTTAACCCCAATTGCCTCACCAAAAAAAAATGAGGGCATTGATCCTGTTCTAGTCTTGATGTACCATCCCCAGTCTTTCAAAGAACACCAACAGTGGCTCAACAATGGGATCCACCAATTGTCTCAGTACTTTTGAAGGTAGTTCTGGGCCTGGTGACATGAACTCATAAACACTGGCTAGCTGATATCCTAATACTTGCCTACTTTTGTTGTGTTTTACCTTTTTTAAAGTAATTTTTATTCTGTTCTTTCCCGTCCAAAGATTATTTTCCTTGGAAGAAAAAACATGCAGAAATACTGCTGAGTAGTTCTTCTTTCTCTGTGGCATCTATCATCACCATCCTGAGCAGTGGTCCTTTCCCTTCTTCATTCTTCTTCGTGAACAGCCTGAGCCAGCCTTATGCAGAGGAAGAACAGGCAGTTGCCGGCATGGTACACTGGGATATGAGTGACGGGCACTGAAAAAAGTTCTACCTCAGCACCTCTATCCAGTTAACACAGGACCTTGAATTCTATCATTCCTAGTTCATTTCTTTGGGTTACTTAGACACGGTCTTTCCTCTCTAGGATCCTCTTTTAGAGTGTAAGTGGACATGAGAAATATTTATTTCATACTTTTAGTTCCTAACAGCTTAATAGGAATTAGTTTCACAGGGCCTTTTTTTCCTTTACATCAAGGACTTGGGTCAGCATGAAGGTACCAGATAGTTTGGAAAGGAAAAGAGTTTCTGAAAAGAGAGAAGATAATGCAGAAATGAGGTAGGGAATGGGCTTGTTCTTAAGAAAACCTAAAGACACCTTATCCTTTTTCCATTACAGGATTTTTGTACTTTTACTTCCCATTGATCTTGGATTTCATCCTGTCATTTATATCAGGATCCTGAAGCTGGGTAGAATAAAAAGATAAAAAAAAAACTGGGTTCTTGTCCTCACTTTGCTAACAGTCGAGTAGAGTGATAAGGAAAAACAAATAACTATTATGTATAATATCACATGATGATTTGCTTATTCAATAAATATTTATTATCAGTTGCTGTCAATTTTACCTTTACCATATCTCTCATACCTTCTTTTCTCTCCTCTGACAGTAACACCATCATATTATCACCTCATAGCTTGACTTCTACAGTAGTCTGCTGGTTGGTCTCCCTACCTTAATGTCTCCCAATTCCATTTCATCTTCCACTCACCTATAAAAATGATCTTCCTGAAGTACAAATTTAACTATTTCTCTCTCTTATTCAGTAAACTCTAGTGGCTCCTTATTACCTCCAGGATTAAATAAAAAAACCTTATGTTTGTCTTTTAAAGCTTTTCATAACCTAGTTCTCTTACCTTTCCAGTATTCTTCTACCTCACTCCTTGCCACATACTCTATGATCCAGGCACACTGGTGTTCTTGCTGTTCATTAAACAAGACACTTTATCTCACATTTTTGAGCATTATCACTGGCTGTTCCCTATGCCTAAAACCCTCTCCTTCCTCATCTCTACCTTTTGCTATTCTTGAATTCCTTTAAATCTTAGCTAAAATCTCATTTTCTGCAAGAAGTCTTTCCCTACCTTCTTTAATCTTAATGCCTTCTCTCTGAAATTATTCTCAATTTATCCTGTTTGTACATAGTTGTCTGTGTGTTATCTCCCTAATTAAACTGTAAATTCCTTGAGAGCAAGGACTATTTTCCCCCCTCTTTCTTTTTATCACCAGCACTAAGCACGGCATCTAGTACATAGTAGATGCTTTTAAAAATGCATGTTGACTTGCCTTAAAGCACTGTCCTAGTCACTGAGTGTACAAAGAAAAAAAGAAAACAGTCACTGTCCTCTAACATTTTATGAGGAAGACACATCATATACCCAGAGAAATAAACAAAGGATAGAACAAGAAAGAAAGACCATTAACAAATGATGGACTCAGGGAAAGCTTCACTGAGGGAGTGGCACTTGAGTCAATCCATAAAAATGATAAAGATTCTGAGAGGAAAGAGTAGATTCTAGACAAAGGCATTGTAGCCTGTTGCAAAATCCTAGAGATGAACAATGGAATGTCTCCAGAAACAATTATCTAGTTTTTCTGAAATTGAAAAAGCATGAGATAAGGATAGAAAGGTAAGTGGGATCCTGATAATAGAATACCTTAAATGCCAGGCCAGGGAACTTTTCTTTTATATAGGGTGCAATTGAAAGGTTCTGGAAGGAGGGTAACCAATTAGGAAGCTATTATGATAGTTCAGGCAAATGGTGATGATGGCCTGAATTATGGTGGTAGCTGGGTGAGTAGAGAAAGGGGGATAAATCCAAGATTCCAAGACTTGACAATACTTTGAAACTAATTGGACTAAGATGAGGCAGAGAGAGAAGGAATAAGGAAAAATAAAGGCTGAGTCTAAAACTAGTTTACTAAAAGGATAGCGTGCCTTCAATGGAAGCTTGGATGAGTAATAGGTTTATAGGTGGAGATAAATTCAATTTTTGACCTATTGAGTTTGGGTTGCCAATGGAATATTTGGTATAGATTTCCACTTGATAAAGTGGTGATGCAACAGTGGAATTCAAAAGAGAGATTAAGCCTGGATATGTAGATTGGTGAGTCATCTGTGTAGAGATGAGAATTAAACCCAGAGGTGCTGATAAGATCACTGGGTGAGAAAGTGTAGAGAAAGAAGAGAAACTAGAATTGAGCGTCAGGGTACATCCACACTTAGGGAGTGGGAGACATATGATGAAACAACAAAAGAGATAAGAGGATTGGTCAGACAAGGAGGAGGAAAACCAGGAGTTAGCAATGTCACAGAATCCAAGGGAGCAAGTACTTGATAGCATCAAAAAGCTATAAAATATCAGGAAAAGTTAGGGTTAGATGGTGGTTTGTAACCCACTGTGGGGCTCAATGTAGTCAGAATGGAGTTGATATTTCAGTTGGGCTTTAAATGATGGGCAGAAGCTCAAAAAGAAAAGGGGGTAGAGGCTATTCCAGGCATAGAGCATGAAGGCAGTAGAAGGGAGGGTGAGTTTTGGGGTGCAGAGAGTAGTTCTGTTTGACAATACTATGAAGTATGCATAAGAGAGTAATAAGTAATAAGCTTAGAAAAATGGGCTTGCATGATATTGCCTATCAAAGTCCTTGAAAGCCAGGCAAAAGAGTTTGAATTTTACTTGGTAAGCATTAGATGACCATCAAAGATTTCTGAAAAGAGTGACATAACCAGATCTATACATGCGGAAGAGAGTATGCAGTGGAAAGAAGTGGGGAGAAAGAATGCAGGAAGAGCTCTTAGGACTATTAGAGTACTGGTGATAAGAAGGCCCCTGTTAGTGGCAATGGGAATAAAGAAGAGGGAATATTTCAATAGATTTTTATTGTGTAGGTGGAAAATAATAGGACCTAATAATAGAAGGTTAGGGAGGGGAGAGTTGAAGAGCTTTGATCTTTCAAATTTGGGCAACAGGATGCATTTCATGGTGGTTCCACAGATAGAAATGCTGAAGTCTGAAGAAGAAACTGATTTAGGGGAAATGATAATAAATTCAGTTCTAGAAATGTTGAGTGTGAGGTGCCAGTGGGATATCCAGGCAGAAATGTCTAATAAATAATATCTGCCAATGGTCTAAAGTTAAACCCCAGATTTCCAGGACTCATACATCCAGAGAAAAGACAAAACAATTTTTATTTCCATGTGGACAAAGGTAGATAAATAGTTGAATCAGCTGGATGTATCACTCATAAAATAAGTAATTATATAATTTTTATTGAGCCCAAACATTCCTGTTCTCATAGCAACATTCTCAGAAACTTGCAACATTGAGAGCCAGAGACACGGTTAATATTTTCTCCCCGATAAGCATCTGAATTGTGAATTTCCTTTGTTACTTTGCTCCTATGCAAGATAAGTTTTGGCTCAGAATCAACTCCTAATGAGTGTCATCCACAGAATGACTCAGGGTTGAATATGCTAAGGCAGATGGGCAGGTTTACTGGCAATTTGTGGACCATTGGAAATAAAATGGGCAAAAATCACTTCACTCTCCTGGCTACCTGACACTCAAGTCTTACCTGTGGCTCCAAGAAGCTGCAGTATGCATAGCAGCCACACACTGGTATGCCATCATGGCAGATGGGCTAAATCAGGTTGAGGGTAATTGACAAGCCTCAAACCTGTGGTGAGTTGGGGGTGTCTATCCCAAGCATGTGAAGACTTCTCCAGTAGAACGTGCAGATGACAACAATTTGTTCCAATGGCCATGAAACTAGTTGAAGCAGGCCATGTGGAGTGCTTAAAGCTTAGTCAGACATCAAAGATGCCAAGGTTATCCACTGCATCCCATGCCATTGTTAGTTATCTTGACTTTTGTCTTGCCACTGGACTTCAAGAGCTATGGAAGAGAGAATGAGGCTGACAACTTTTTGCAACTCTGCCTTGCTTAAATCCAATTCATATGCCAGTCAAGACATCATCCCATGATGTTATTGGTCCTCTTCCAAAATGAAAGACAGCAGTTCTTACCAAGTTCTCACCAAGTTCTTACCATGAAATGAATAATACGTTGACTGATTCTTTAGTTCAACAGATCCAATTAAAATACCATTTGCATGGCCCCGTGCTAGACATTAGTGTTATAAAGACAAAAATAAAATCCTATAGTCCTTGCCCTCAAGGAGCTTGTATTTTATTTCCTTTTAAATGTATCTTACAACTTTTCCTCCTCCACTCTCATTGCCACTACCCTGGGGGCCATCTCTAGTCATTCTGATCTATATCTTGCCACTGGACCCAGATGGCTCTGGAGGAAAAAGTGAGGCTGATGAGCTTGCCCAGCCCTCCCAAATTAGATTTAGAGATTATTTAGTCCATTTTCTCATTTTACTGGGGAAGGAACTGAATTGTAAAGAAGGTAAAAGACTTGCTCAAGTTCATGTGGGTCAGTTATAGTAGAGACTAATAGAGTGGTGTAAAGATAGAGGGCAAGCCTGGGAGTTAGAAAGACCCAAATACATATCTTGTTACAGATACCTACTGGTTAGGTGATCTTCAGTAAGTAATTGAATTACTTGGTACCCTAGGCAATAATATAAGTTATAAATTGTTGATATGTATCAGTGAAGAAAGTTTCTGTAATGGGAGTTCCTTACAGTTTTGAAAACATAGACCCTACTTTTCAAAATGGCTGGATTAATTTGCAGCCTCCTCAACAGTGTACCAGTGTGCCTGTCTTTCTGAAGCCCCTCTAACAACAGTCATTTTCCTATTTTGTCATCTTTGCCGATTTGATAGATCCAATGGTATGCTGGAGCTGGCTCATACTTGCTTTCATGAGTCAATTGTTAAATTTTCAGTGAGTATTTACACATTGAAAGTCAGCAAATGCTACAAATCAGGACTTGATTGATTGTTTTGTTGGTTGTCTAGACTAAAGAAAGTGATTGAAAGATGTTAATAATGCTGATTAAATGTATAAGTGTGTTGTGCATACTTTTTTTTTTTAGAGAGCCTATTAAACACTTACCAGCATATCCCTGGATAGGTCTGAGGTGCAACCTCAGAGGTATTTTAATTTTCAGTCCTCTAATTAATAGTTATATGGAATATTTCTTAAATGGTTGATAATTGTTTGTATTTCTTCCTTTGAAAAGGTATTTATATTCTTTGACCATTTCTGTATCAGGGAATGACTGTCATTTTAATATTTGAATCATTTTCTTAAATATCTTGAGTATCACAGTTTTATTTTCAAGGACATTCACAGCATGACCCCTTCTTGTTTTCTCATCCTTATTGTTCTTCCACTCCCCAACACATTCTCTCTATTCTAGGCAAATAGATATCCTCACTGTCCTATATTGGCTATTTTCTTTCTGGTCTCTGGGTGTTTACTCATTTGCTTCATTTTTTCTCTTCTACTTAACTGTATCCTATTTCATCCTTCAAGGCCCAATGCAGCATTTTTTCCCCCAAGAAATTTAACCACAATGATCTCTTCCTCTTCAGAATTCTTATATTATTTAGAGTTTATACCACATAATTTGTTACCTTAAATTTTTTTTTTCTGTATCCCTCAGTGCTTGGTTCAATTTTGAGTTCAATTTAGTACTTTTTGATTGATTGGCATCCAAATGAAAAGGTGAAAATGGGTTGTGGCCAATCTTTCCACAATGCACTCCTTTGCTTTAATCTTCCTAAATTAACCCTTTCTAGGATGGATACTTTTAGAGACCTCTAGTTTCACTCTTTGCCTCTCCCATTACCAAAAGAATCTAAACCTATTCACAATCTGTCCCTTTCCTATTATTCCAGTCATTTTACTTACACTTGAAACCCATACTCAATGAAGCAGAGACACAAGCCTTCTTGCGGTTCCTTGTACATAATGCTCTATCTCTTGACTCTGTACCTTTTCAGTCATGACTGGAGGCAGGCAGGCCAGGTAGGAGGTAATTATAATAACTCAGAAAAGAGGTGAAGAGTATTTGAACTAATCCGTTGAGAGTATGAGTGATGATTATTAGTAGTACATGATCAGAGCAAAGATGGTGCAGTATAGGCCAGGACTCAGCTAAACTCTTCCAATATTTCCCTCTAAACAACTTTAAAATAATGTCTCAAATAGAATTTTGGAGCAGCAGAGCCAACAAAAAGTCAGAGGGAGACATTTTTCCAGCCTAAGACACCTTTGGAGGTTCACAGGAGAGGTCTGTAAAACCTGGGTGGGTATAGACCCAGAGTGTGGCAAGAGTACTAGTGGTGGGCCTTGGAGGTAGCCCAACAGCAGCAGCAGTAGCAACTTTGCGAGCTCAGCCCAGAGATGGTAAATGGGTTGGACAACTGTTCAGAAAGAGATTATAGGGGACTTTTTACTGGCATTCGGTTCAGCTGGCACTGATAGGCAACTCAATTGCCCATAAGTAGTTCTGGATTGCAGTTCTAGGATGGAGTGGAGTGCTTGTGATTAAAGAGAGCAGGTGCCCTGGTCTTGGTTCCATGGTTAAGAGGAGCACTACTACTTGTGGTTGAAGGGGAAATAGAAGATCTTCCTAGGTAAAGACTGGAATGCAAATCAGGACAATAGTGACCATACCAATCCAAAGATAATACCACCTAGGAAGCACCCAAAACTTGCAGACATCCAGAACTAGCTCTGAAAACAGCAACACAAAAAAACCTGAAGCTTGGCATAGTGTCTCACTGTCCCCAGGGGAGCAGAGCCCAACTTTAGCATAAAGTTCAAAGTAAAGAAATAAACTGAGCAAATAAGCAAACAACAAAAAAAGTACTTGATAATAAAAAGCTGCTGTGGTGTCAGGGAAGACGAAGATGTAAACTCATAAGAAGACAGCAATGTGAAAACAGCTACAAGCAAAGTCTCAAAGAAAAATGCTAATCGGACCCACAACAAGCAAGAATTCCTGGAAGAGTTAAAGAAAGAGATAAGAGTGGCAGAAGAAAAATTGGGAAAAGAATGAGAGTGATGCAAGAAAATTATACAAAGAGAATTAATACCTTAGTAAAAAAGTCACAAAAAATACCTAACATAACATTACCTTAAAAAAACAGAATTGGCCTAAGGTAAAAGAGGCACAAAAATTCACTGAATTAAAAAAAATAAACTTCTTTAAAAGCAAAATTGACCAAATGGGAAAAAAAACCTCACTGAGGAAAATGATTTCTTAATAATTAGAGTTGGGCAAATGGAAGCTAATGATTATGTGAAATTCAAGAAACAATAAAGCAAAATCAAAAGAATGAAAAAAAATGAAAATGTGAAACATCTTGTTTGAAAAACAACTGACCTGGAAAGTAGATTGAGGAGACATAATTTAAGAATTATTGGATTGCATGAAAATCATAATGAAAAAAAGAACCTAGATATATTTTAAGAAATTATAAAGGAAAACTGCCCTTATATCTTGGATACAAAGGGTCAAATAGAAATGGAAAGAATCCTCCAATCACCCATGAAAGAGAATCCAAAATGAAAACTTTCAGGAATATTGTAGCCAAATTTCAGAGCTCCCATTTCAAGGAGAAAATATTACAAGCAGCCAGTAAGAAACAATTCAAATTTCATGGAACCGTAGTCAAGATCACACAAGATTTAGCAACTTCCTCATTAAAGGATCAGAGGGCTTGGAATATGACATTCTGGAGGGTAAAGGAGCTAGGATTACAATCAAGAATAACTTACCTAGCAAAACTGAGTATAATCCTTCAGGGGGAAAATAGACATTTAATGAAATAGAGAACTTTTAAGCATTCTTGATGAAAAGGCCACAGCTGATTGTGAATGTTATGAGCTCACCCATAAAACAGAAGCAGATAGCAGAATGGATTAGAAAGCTAAATCCAACCATATGTTGCATACAAGAGACATGCTCGGGACAGAAAGACACACATAGTTTAAATGAAGGGCTGAAGCAGAGTCTATTATGCTTCAGTTGAAATGAAGAGGGCAAGGATGGTAGTCATGATTTCAGAAAAGCAAAAACAAAAATAGATCTAATTGAAAGAGATAGTCAGGTAAACTACATTTTGCTAAAAGGTCCCAGTGACATTGAATTAATATGAAAAGATTAACATAAAAATTTATGGCAAGTTTCTCTGATAAAAGCCTCATTTATCAAAAATATAGGGAAATGAATAAAATTTATAAAAAAAAGGAGTCATGCTCCAATTGATAAATGGTCAAAAGATATGAACATTAAAGAAATTAAGCTATCTATAGTCATATGAAAATTACTATTGATTAAATTACTATTGATTAGAGAAATGTAAATTTAAACAACTCATAACTATCAGAAATGACACATGTTGGAGGAGATGAGGGAAAATGGGTACATTAGTGAATTACTGGTGGAGTAGTGAACTGATCCAACTATTCTGGAGAACAATCTACAACTATTCCCAAAGGCTATAAAACTACCCTACTAGGTCTGTGCCCCAAAGAGATCAAAGAAAGAGGAAATGGACCTGTATGTACAAAAATATTGATAGCAGTTGTTTTTGTGATGGCAAAGAATTAGAAATTGAGAGGATGTCCATCATTTGGGGGATGGTTGAACAAGTTGTGGTATATGATTGTGATAGAATACTATTGTATCATAAGAAGTGGGGAGGGTGGTGTTAGGAAAAAAAAAACAGGGCAGACTCATATGAACTGATGCTAAGTGAGTTGAGAAGAACCAGAAGATCATTGTGCATGGTAACAGCGATGTTGTAATGATGATCAACCGTAAAGAACTTGGCTACTCTGATCAAACAATGATACAAGACAAGTCCAAAGAACTCATGACAGAAAAATGCTATTCACTTCCAGAGAGAGAACTGATGAACTCTGAGTACAAATTGAAGTGTAATTTCTCCCCTTTATGTATTTTCTTTTGCTATTTTTTTTTTGCAATATGGCTAATATGAAAATGTTTTGCATGATTTCACATTATAATCGATATAATATTGCTTGCTTTCTCAGTGGGTGAGGCAGGGATATAAAGGAGGGAGAGAATCTGGAACTCAAAATTAAAAAAGAAAAGAATGTTAAAATATACAAATAAATAAAATTTAAAAAGAATATTCTGAACAAAAAAGAGAGAGTATGAGTAGGGGACAGACATGAGTGATATCATAGTGATATAATTGACTGAATTTGGCAATCAATTAAATGATTATGGGAGGGCAAGGATTATTCAAGGATGACATGAATGTTTTGGGTCTGTGTGACTGGGAAAATAGTGGCACTATCAAAAGAAATGGAAAAATTAAGAGAATAGTAATTTTTGGGGGGGAGGGGGACAGGGAGAGGTGAATTCAGTATAAGATGTGTTTCATTTGAAGTAAGAAGATGGACTGCAAGTGTAGGAACTCATACTATCAATGACAATGATTGAGTGACCCCTGTTTGTAGAGCTTCATTCCACACTTAACTTCATTTCTCAATTTTCCCATCTGTAAAATGGAGACACTAACAATTGCCCCCACCTATTTCATAGGCTTTTTGTGACATCAGATGGATTTAAAGGAATTTTGAAAAATATAAAGAGCTATTCAAATATAAACCTTCATCTTGTCTTTTCCTTCCAGTCAAAGGATGATAGATTATGAGCTGTGAGGAAACTTGGAGCTTACCCAGGTTCAACCCTCTTATTTTACTGATGAGGAAACTTAGATGCAGAGGAATTAATTGAGTTGCACAAAGTAGTCAATGGGAGAGGCAGAATTAAGCTAAGACCTTGGTCTGCAAATGGAGCACGCTCTCTACTTCACCCCTTTCTCTCCTTTCTTTTTCCTCTATGAACTTGAGGGACTGTAACTGTCACTTCCCCTGCTGGGCCTCAGTTTTTTCCTTCTGTAAAACAAGGCAATAGACTAGAATCTAGTGACCCTAGTCTAATTAGATCACCTGGTGATCTCTAAGGTTCCTGTTAGCTGTAATATTCTATTTGTCTATATAACTGAGATTGAAAAACAAATATGGAAAAACCTTCTCATGAGGTTCAATCAGACCAATGCAATCTCTTGGCTCAAATGAATTTCTTGGCTAGTTTGGGGTTTAAAAAAGGTCTTCAGGCAGTTTCCTCTCAAGTATGCTTAACTGGCTGGTTGACAATGAATGAATGAATAAATGAATAGATAAATGAATGACTGCTTAACTGTCTGACTAGCATAAAACAAATAAATAATTATGAGTGCAAAATGAAGAATATGAAATGACTTCAGGAACTTACCCAATAGAAAATATCAGGAGACAGTAGAAACCCCACTTAGCAAATCATTCACTTTTTTTTGTTGTTATAGGAAAGCTCCAGGTGTTAGTTTTGTTCCCCTAACCAAAAGAAGCAGGCCTTAGGCAGAGTGCAATGGTGAAGGGTAGGAGGAAATTTCTAACTAGGTTCTTCAGTGCAAAAAGAGTATGTCCCTCCCCCAGCACACACACACACACACACACACACACACACACACACACACGCACACGCACACTCACAAGCATAGGACAAATACCCACACAGCCATCAGTCAAATAAGGCAAATGGAATTATTGCCATTATCAAAAAATGCATGGTGCTGAGGAGGTCTCAGAGCTGCCATTTGGACTGGAAGTTAGTTGTTGGTGGGGGTGGGGATACTCAGGTTGTATCTGCAAAAGGGCTACTAAGGGGCAGCTACCATCTATTGAATGGAGAAGAACAAAATCCAGCTGGCTGCGAATTATAGCTCTGGGATGCAAAAGCAAGAGAATATTGTGTGAACCTTATTTACGGATCAATAGATAATCTTTTCTGCACAAAAGGTCTGTTGGAGGAAGGCAGAGCAGTAAAGAAGGAAATGTTACCTGTAAACACAATATTTTTTTTAATCCTGCCTAGATGAACCTTTTTATGTTTGTTCCTTCTGTTTGTCGCATTTCTTTATTCATGAGTTTTGAAAAAGCACTTCAGATTTCTCAGTGATCTGTAGAGTGCGTAGATGAACAGCCCTGATTTCTGCCTTTCTGTAGTTCTAAGCTATCAAATGATCAGCATGAAATGGAATCAGAGATGAGAACTCTGGCACAACATTTTTAAGTAAAGAAGTGCACCCCAATTAGGAGACTGAAATAAAATATTGCCTTGCCCTTAAGTTCTGTAATTTCCTGTTATAGGACTGGGATCATAAACATTTATCCTGCATTTCAAAGGCCCAATCCTATCCTACTGCCCTTCTGCCTTGTCTATTTTGCATTTTTCTTTGTCTCCAAGGAGATAATCCATCATCCCAAAGGACTGGACTTGTGAAATTTTAGCTGTTGATTATATGAGGCTAATGATACTTATGACTTCTTCAGGGATAGAGCAAGAGGATATTAAAGTTTAATTGGCCATCGTTTCCGTAATTGTTCCTCAAATTTAGGAGCTCGAATATGCTATTTAACCGTCAGTATGTTGCAATCTGGAAAATATTTCAAAAGATTGCAGTAGGGTGACTCTGGTATTCAATGGCAGTTTGACCATAAGGAAGACTAGAGAAACACCAAGGCCTGGGGAGGGAGTTTTCAGGACCTGGGGTTACTTACGATCTCATTTCTGGAGCTATTATAGTTGGTCTGTGATTTTAGAGGTACAAGGGATGTTCTCCCTGCCTTGCCTCCCCAAATACTTCTGTGGGTTTACTGATGCTTGAAATGCCTTTAATAGGGAACTGTTCTTTCATTCCACAGATATGGGACTTATGCAAATATCCTTGGAAGAGGTAGTGACCGTGGCCATTAATATCATAGTCTGAGTTTAGTAGAAGGAAGGAGTGAGTACCTGGAATAATATTATTACTGTTGTATAATTATTCTACATGAAAGTGGAGGGCGTCATAAAAAGGGGAGTGGGAAGGACATAGAAAGAAGAGTTTGAGGACATCAAAGAAACACCGTCAACTGTACCATTCTGCTAGACTTGTCCAGAGCTAAACTTAAAACTTTATCACCACTGAGCTCTTTTTCCTCAATTTTAACACTTCTTTAGAGCTCCAACAATGTCTCAGCCCCTTGCTGAGATGCACGTCCCTCCTCAGACTCCCCAAAGGTAGGAAAAGAGTGTGAGTCTTCTTTCAATGTTGATAGCACTGGGTACTCCCTAATAATTTAATAGCTTAAATTTAGCTACTCTTTCCATTGCAAGACCAATTTTGCAAAGGCTTCTCACCCCTTTCATCTCATATCCTTCCTTCCCTTTTCCTCCATCACTTCACTACTACTAGGAAACCTCATCATGAACCATAAAGCAGCTACTTGGCTATTGTCCCCATCTACAATGGAATGGCTGAGGTTGCCCCAGTGTATCCAGCTCTAGCATTTATATTTATGATTTATATTTATATTTATGATTTATTCTGGTTTCTTAAACCCTAGGGCTACCATGTTCCCATTCAGTTATCTTTTAAGAGACATTTTCATTTCTTGTTTATTTGTGCAGTGTCCTGGTGAAGGTATGGAATTTGGGCACTGGTCACAACAGCTTAAAGTTTCCTCCCACCTTCCAACCTCCACTGAGAAAAACAAAAGAAAGCAAAACGAAATCTTTGCAACAAATATTCATAGGCCCCTACAGAGCTTAAAGTACCTAGTAATCACCCCCACATTTCTTTCTCTATCACCAGTGGCAGACATGTTAACAGGTTCTCAGACACTTTCCTTTCTTAATCAATCAACCAGTTAATGCAACTAATAATGGTTGTTTATGGTATTACACAGAGTACAAGTGCCAGGTATTAGGTATTTATTAAGTACTCACCATGTTCATAGCATTGTATAAGAGGATTTAGGGAATACAAGAGATGGTTGGTTCTATATACCTGATGTGCACCCTCTCTTACTTCTGAGACTTTAAAAAATTCTTAGTCTCCTTCAAGGTTCAGTTGACATATAACCTACACAAGGCCTTTCCTGATCCTCCCATATGGCTAGTACCTGTACTGTGTTTTTGTTATTGCTATTTTTTTTCAATTAACAAAAATCCATGGTCTTTCCCTCTCACCTTCCAACCTCTGCTGAGAAAAACAAAAGAAAGCAAAACAAAATCTTTGTAACAGATATTCATAAACAAGTAAAACATATTCCTTCATTGGCTACATTCAAAAAAGATATGTTTCCATATGTATCCTCAATCTATCACTTCTCTGTGTAGCATGTTTCATCATAATGGAATCAAGGTTGGTCATTGCATTAATAAGTATTCTTAAATTTTTTCAAAGTTGTCTATACAATATTATTTTTGGGGGCAGCTAGGTGGTACAGTAGATAAAGCACCTTTCTAGATCTCATGATGATCTTTAAGGTTTTTTCCAATGTTAAAATATATATGTTCTAAAACATGACTTTCTCCATGATCTTTCCCTTCCCTGATTCCCCTATTGGTAACTACCTACTTCCCACTATCTTCTTCTTACCCCATGTACTTAATTTCACACCTCTCAAATAAACTTATTTATCATAGATAAATAAAACATTTATTAAGTGCTTACTGTGTTCCGGGCACTGTGCTAAGCACTGACTGTATACATAAAAAGCAAAGAAGGTAGTCTTACTCTCAAGGAGCTTGCATTTTAATGTTGTTAATAATATCAATCATTATATCAGACCAGTAATCAACAAGCACCTACTATATTTCAGCCACTGTGTTAGGCAATGGGGATATAAATACCAAAATGAGAAGGTACCCTTCCTTAAGGAACTTACAATCTATTATCAGTCAAAATAAGGAAAAATGAGAAGTTATCATTGATGTATGGGAAGCTAGGGGGCATGGTGGTTAGAGCTCTGGGGCTGGAGTCAGGAAGACCTGGGTTCAAATCTAGCCTCAGACACTTACTAGCTGTATGACCCTAGGCAAGTCACTTACCCCTATTTACCTCAGTTCCTTCATTTGTAAAATGAGCTGGAGAAGAAAATGACCAACCACTCCAGTATCTTTGCCAAGAAAACCCCAAAAGGGGTCCATGAAGAATCAGATATGACTGAAAATGACTAAACACCAACATTAATGTATGGGACAAGTAATCCAGTGATGATTCTAAGGTGGTGAATTTAGTTGGTTGGGAGAATAATTGTGTCTTCATGAGAAATATTAAGGCTTAGAGTAGGAACATAGGGTTGTGGGGAAAAGATAATGGATTTATTTTTTGATATATTGAGTTTGAAATATGTAGTAGACAGCCAGGTAGAGATGTCTACCATGCTGTTCGTAAGATGGAACTAATTTGTTTTTTTTTTTCTTTTCTTCTCTCCCTACTAGACATTAGGGTCTTATCTTGGCTAACCCTGTTTTTCTCCTAGACGTCTCCTATGATGCACTGCATATAGTACTTTTCACATTAATAGTAGTTGAAAGAATGATTGAACTCTGTTTTAAGACTTATGCCCTCAGGCCCAATTTCAAGAGTTAAGGTTGGTATTAGCCCAGGGTTTATATTCATATCTAGGCACCACAACTCAGGATGACAGAAGCTTGGGAGCTGAGTAAACATGCCCCAATTTGCTCTTATCTAATGAGCAGGCAGTTTGATGAGAGAGCAAGCAGAGTGACTTTGCTGATGGGAACAGGGCCAGGGTGGGGCACATATTAATACATCTCTTCCCTGAAATACAGGGCCATTGTGGAAGAAAATAAAATGCAGTGAGTGCATTAAAATATGTATACCTGGATGCACATACGCACACACACACACACACATATATGTGTGTGTATACACATCTATATATTTGCAGAATAAGGCAGAAAGAATTCTTGAGGTCAAGGTTGAATGCTAAAAGCTACTAGAATCTATCTGACTAAGACTTGTAAGATGCATCTCATTAACACCAAATTATAGCAGAGTCCCTGTGGAGCCGCATGTGACAATCCCATTAATGCAAATGGCATTCATTATGATGACTGTTGTTTCAAGTGAAAGTAAAAGGAAATCATATTAGAGGGAATTACTCATTAAACCTCAGCGCTTAAATAAAACCCACTGCTAAGTAGGCCACCCGGGTGGAATACGGGGTTACCAAGGTTAGCTGCTGCTGTCCTTGCTAGGCTCAGACTGGTCTGACTTGATTGCAAGGAGGGAGCTGGGGATGAGGTTAAAATGTCTTACAGGTATTGGAGGCTTGGGAGATTCCAGAAGGCCTCAGGGTCAATGAGCACCAGGTTGTTGGCTTTTTCAATTCTTCTGTCAAAGAGAAATGAACGTTGAAGTGAAGGGAAATGTTTCTTCATCATTTCACATTTTAAAATAAACTTTGGGGTTATCGGATGGCTTGGAAAGATGTAAACTTTTTTGTTGTTAAAATGGCCTCAGTAATATATGGCTCATTCATTTATTCACAAGCCTTTCTCTATGAAGTGTATTATGCTCAGTTTGTACAGAGACCATGACTTGTCTCCTCTTTGTGCTAAAGAGGTAAAACAAGCTAATCACAGCCTCTATCCTACCTGACTCGGACCACAGAGGGGATAGAAGACCAACCTGGGGGAGGAGTATGTAAGAGGTGCTAACCGATGAACTAACTTTGCTGATAATTTTCACCTCCAGAGAACAGGCAAAGGAAGAGGAAGTGAAGAAGAAGGAGGAGATGATGAGAGAGAAGGGGAGACGGTGAGAATGAGAGAAAGGGAGAAGAGAGGGAGAAGAAAACGATGAAGAGGAAGACAGAAAGGTCAAGAAAGAAAGAATGAAGAGACAGTGGGGAAGGGAAGAGCATAAAAAAGAGATAAAAAAGAGCATAAAAAGAAAGAAAGGTCTTGGCTCTTTTATTTTTAAACCTGAAAGTTGTTCAACAGCAAAATCCCTCTACAAACCTCTATTAGATAATATTTTCTACTCACCTTGGACAGAGGCTGCTCTATTACCATAAAAAAGCAGCAGTTTTTACTCCCTTGTTAACCTGGTCTTTGTCCCTATTACCAGTTCAGAGGAGAAAATGTCCAAAGTCCCCCAGAAAATTATTGTCATTTCCACTACTCACTGGATCAATGTATATTTACACTGATATTCTATTAATTACTTTCTCCTTGTTTCATTAGTTTTTATGTTGCAATTACCTGTGGCTGCACAGAACCCCAGACCAGGCAATTAATCATTTCTAGCACAACAGGCATGCTATTGGGGAGGGAAGCCAGGGTGATGGCAGCACTGAGTGAGGAGATGAAAGAGTGGTTCCTGTAATTGGCAAGCCCACTGAACCTCAGACAGGGTGGTAGCTCCTCTGAGTCAGCAGTAGGATGAACTCCTCTGTAGGTTTCCTGTCCACATTTCCTGTTAGAGCCGTGTACCTACTAGCAATAAGGGAGAGACCATAACGCTCTGAGAAGAGAAAAGAGCCTGAGAGTTTTTGGAGAAAGGAAAGAGGGAGTGAGGTAAGAGGAACAGTGGCAAAGGTCAAGTACAAGGGGAAACAAATCACAAGTTCTTGATTTTTAGTCCATTGTTTTTCTTTTTTCTTTTTTTTCACATTTGTTTATTTTTAATATATGGAATAAAACAAGCATTTTTCCTTTATATCATGCTGCCTAATTTGCATTTCTATTCTGGGTCTTGGTCATGACTGATTGATAAGGGAGATACAGATGTTCCTGTATGTGGATAACAACATACTGTTCTGGTCTTGACAATATCTCCCTGGTAGAGTAGGAAAGAAAAGAAAAAGGGAAGAGAATAAGAAAGGAAGAAAAACCAAGAAGATGGAGAGATAAGTACTGAGGGAAAGGTATTTCTGACAAAACTAGTTAATTTTTTTTAAATTCCTCCTTTATATTTTACTTTGATTTGTCCCTGATTTAATCAGTGTTGGAACTCCCAATAGAGATAGAGAGGATAACCTATTTCTACTTTCATATCCTTTGTGAGTCTTGCCTATGTCCTCCACAAATCCTTCACAGAGGATCTACCCAAGCTCCTTGAGGCCTTCTTCTAGGTGTTTTAATATTTTGAAGACGGAGTGGGCAATGCTTAGACTGTTCTGTTATCCCTTGCTTTTGCTGTATACCTAACACACCTCTCTTTGTGGTCATTATAGTAATAACAACAACAACAGTGACAGCTAATATTTATATTGGTCCAACTATGTGCCATGCTCTGTGCTAAGTCCTTTACATATATTGTCTCATTTGATTCTCACAACAACCCTGGGAGGTAGATGTAATTATTACCCCCTTTTTACAGATGAGGAAACTGAGATAATCAAAGGTTAAGTGACTTGTCCAGGGTCTCACAGCTAATAAGTGTCTGAGGTCAGATTTGAATGCAGGTCTTTCTGACTGTAGGTCTGGTGCTGTATTATATGGGCCACCTAGCTGCTTCTGTACTTATCCATGCTCTTGAGGATTTCTTTTATGCCACTTTTTGTATGCCAATCTGTGAGTACTATGTTTTTGTCTACTTATATGAACATGCTGCTCTGTGTCATTCCAATTTGAATTCTTCTGAGATTGTGATTTCAACCATATGGAATCACCAGGAGAATATTGGTGATAAGAGATTTTGCTGTTGTTGTTGTTGTTTTATAAGAGAGCAACATAAAATCAGTGAAAATACTTCTAAATTTCCCAAAATTCTGCCCAATCCACTCTCTTCCTCCTAGCCTATTCTGGGATAAGTTTATTGTTTATTTCCAGGGTCTGTCCCAGATACATGTACTGATGAGCTAACTCAATGGGCTATTCGTTCAACTGATCATCATAATCTGTACAATGGGTATTCATCATTCACTTAGTTTTTCCCATGTGGATTTCTAGGCCACCCTTTTCTAAGGGTCTACGGATATCATTGAGAGGCACCTATAGTGTTCTGGGTCTGGGTATCATTAATGAAGTTTTGTAATGAACCAAAGGCAATGCAGTCCACTCTCGTTCAACTCTGAACCTATCTCATTGTCTATTTGTACTGTCTGTCCCAGATATACATATTGATGGACAAGCTCTATAGGTTGTCTATCCATATGCATGTTGTATTCTGGGCAATAGACATTCTTCATCTACTTGGTCTTTCCTGTGTGGATGGTCAGGCTAAAAGTCTTTTGAATGATTGAAGATCTTTTCCAGGAAGAGCTGCAGTGTTCTGGAGCCTGATGAAGGTAGAACAATTTCATCCATGAACAGAAGCTTCTGAAAGACCTTACCATCCACAGGGAATCTGTCTTTAACTTCATCTTTGCTCTGGATGTCCTCAGTTATAATGTTAAACACATTTGATGATCATATATTTCTCTGTATGTATCCATATATAACACCTAATATTTATGATCATAGAGTTGTTACACAGAGATGTTTTTATTATTATATCCTCCAAGGAATCTTGAATAATTTTAATGTATAGATGAGAAACACCTTATTGAAAAGGGAGCCTGTAAGGCAGCAGTTTTTTTTCTATTAAATCAAATATTTTTTCGTAATTGACAGTGAGCTAAGCAGTCTTTGGTTCTCTATATCTTTCATTCATTTGTGAAATGGTAAAGTTGTGATCCGTTGTTGAACATCCCTCTCAAATGTCAGCTTGTTCTCTACTTCTTCAAAAAGATGTCCTTCATTCATGTCTAGAGAATTCTCATGAAAATTTTGTATAAATGGAAGAGTAGACATATAGGTAGGTAGATACTTAAGTTCTCTTTGTTGCCTCAACCCTTTTAAAAAAATATTAACAAAGTCTGAGCTCCCTCCCCCCCACACCTTTAGTGTATTTCCTTCCTTCAAATACCTTGAATATTAGTCTCTCAGCACCTTCAAAATGATATCACTTCCAGTACCAGTTGTCTCTCTCTCTCTATTTGTTTCAATTTGACTACTTTTCCCATCTTTGTCATTTTTACCTCCCCTATAAGTACTTCAGGGACTTTTAAAATGTAAGTATGGCTGGTGCAAGTCTACTGTTTGCTGAGGGAGAAAAGTTTATTCATATATATATGTATATATATAGATACAATATGTATCTATATATATGTACACACACATATGCATACATATACATATATACACACATATGTGTGTATACATATACACACATACATATATATTTACAAATATTTTCCATTTTTCTTGTTTGTTGTCCTCTTTTCATTTTTGTCCTTAGATGCCCTTGAAATGACTCTGCTTAGTTGGATGTCTTGCCAAGTTTTCTTTAAAATGATTTTTACCATCCAGTGCTTCTCTCTGCCTTATTCAGTGTTACTTGTCATAATCATTCATCAGGATTCTTTGTAAGATTTTTACAAACTATTTTACACTTTATTCTGGTGTTGCATTTGGCAGCCATCTCTTTGTTTGGCAACTAAATCAGATTGCTTAGTAGCATACTATCTGGACTCTTGGTCTTGTTGCTGTGAGCAATTAATTTACATTGGTTAAATGTCTTCACAAAATTACTATAGTTTGTACTTATGTCATTTCTATTGTCCATTTACTATTTTGAATTGTCAGTTATTCAATCAAATAGTTTAGGATTGAGTTGTTTCAGTTGTAGGGAATATATTTTTTCTCATTATTATTCTTTCTTGCTTTATATTAATTCTGGTTTTAGGCTTAACAAGTGAGTGTTCTGACTATACATAAAGCTGATTCTTGGATAACTCCCACATCAGTAACAAGCCTTCTTCTGCCTATTAAAATTAATCTATTTCTTTTTTAGTCTTTTGCAATTTTATTTGGTAATTGCCATGACCAGCAAATACCAATTCTTTTCTTAAGGAGAGGTTTATTATATAAAGACACAAGGCTTCTTTGTAATCTCCAAGTCTTTGACCCTTCTCCTTCATTTTTTTCAAACTTCATTTTATAATGTTTTTCTTCTCATTCTCACTTTTTCTGCCTTTGAATTAAAGTCATCAAGCATCAAAATGTATGTTGATTTGGTTTGGGGAATTTTATCAAGTTCTTCATAGAATTTCTCTGCATCTTCATCCTTAGCAACCAATCTCAGTGTAGAGCTTCAATTATTTTCACAGGGGTCTTTAGACAAATATTAATACTAGTACTCAAATATGAGATGATAAAATATTTCTTGAAGTAATGTTTTTATTACCTTTTGCTATATGATAAAATTCTCTTTGCCAACTCCTTTTTTGCTTCTCTTGAAGTACTTGAGCCATCCTTTAATTTAGCAGAATATGTGAGGGTTGGAGGCTCCTAGTGGAGAAGATAGGAATGGTGTATAGCAAGTAGCATGTACAAATTGCCCTTACTATTCAGAGTAAGAAGTGGACACCATTCTTACTTACATTTCATGTAACTTTGGTAAGTTGGAGAACACATCCGCTTCTATTACTTCCAAAGCATCATTTTGAGAGATCTCTCTGTGGACAAAAAGACTCTTGATTAAATTAAATTAAACATGATTAATAACTGTATATTTCCCTCCATCCCATTTTCTTGTTTTATCTTCTTTCTTTTTGTCCTGTCCCTCCTCAAAAGTCCATTTGGCTTTTAACCACTGCCTTCCTTAATCCACTCTCCCTTTTATCATTCCCCCTTTCTCTTACCTTCTTCCCCTCCTTTTTTCCCTAATGGGTAAGATAGATTTCAATACAAAAGTATGTGTGTATGCATACACACATAGATAAAATTGGCTGTACTTTAAAAGTAATGAACTATGTGATTCTTCAGTTCAGGTCTTAGGAATAAAATGGTCAAAGCTCTCTCCTAGCTATTCCCCTGACTTATTTTCTTTCTGCCCTTTTACTTCTCTTACCCTTAATTCTTGTTGTGGGAACCTGGAGCCTGGGGAAAATTCTTATCTCCTTCAATTCCCCCAGTCTGATCTTTCTTATGGATCCTTATCCTATGCCCATGGGTGGGGAATCTGGAGAGTCTACCCCTTGGACTACCCTCTCCAAGGGAAGAGACTCTTTTTCTATGTATCCTCATGAATTGCCTCCTCTTTAGGATTCAAACCTTGTACCTACTTCATCCTTCTTAGGGAAGTGGAAAGGTACAAGTTTTCTGATATTCTCTGTCTCACTTTCTGTCTTTTTTGTTTGTTTGTTTGTTTGTTTTTTGTTTTTGTTTTTGTTTTTTTAGTGAGGCAATTGGGGTTAAGTGACTTGCCCAAGGTCACACAGCTAGTACATGTCAAGTGTTTGGTCTGAGCTTGATTTGAACTCAGGTCCTCCTGACTTCAGGGCCGGTGCTCTATCCACTGTGCCACCTAGCTGCCCCTTCACTTTCTGTCTTACTCACTGTTTTTCTTTCCCCTTGTTTTCTTTAACCTAGCCTACCTATTCCTGGCTGGTCTGCCTGAAGCAAATTCCTTTGGCTGACTTGTTTTACAAAGGGGTCTTCAATATTAAAACAGCCTCTTTAATTCATTGCCCTGGACTGACATTGGTCTCTGGGGCTAAGGACCAACCACCAAAGCCTCCCTAATCCTCCTTCCTAAACCTGGTTCTCTCTGAATGCTCACAGCATGGAATCTCCCTCCAGATTCCTCTTCTATGAATCTTAATAGTCATTCTTAATTCTCCTCTCCTTGGCCAAGATGAGCTATGAGATTCATCTAAGGCCCAATAAACACTGGGTGACTTTTCTATGCTTTATGTCCCTCTTTTATCTCCAGAGAAGCCTCTCCACAGGGAGTAGTTATTTCATGAACTCTACATTTCATAATAATTGAAAAAAATTTTTTTGGTACATGTAGTATGTGATCTTAGCAAATTTTCCCTGCTCTAATAATCAGAGGAATCATCACCACAACCTGAAAGAGTTAACATCACTGCAGGGCCCTCATTTATCCCTAGGGAGTAACTTGGATAAGGAGAAGAGAGTCCACTACTCAGAGGCACAGACCTCATGAGGAGACTGGGCAACTTAATTAGTTAATGTTTATAAAGTGACTTGGAAATGAAAAGTGCTATTATTAGGTGTATTGGGGAAGGAGCCCATGCAGTTTTAATGCAGCAGCTGAGAGTGTCTCAGGAAATCTTACAGGCAGAATTAATTTAAATTGGCTTAGAAAGGAGCACTGTCACCCAGACTGGAAAACAGTTGAAGTGCTGAGAAGAAAGTCTAATGGCCAAGGGAATGTATAGAAGGGAGGGGAAGAGAAGAGGTCCAGTGAGAGCTCTAAAAGTATATAACATCTGCCTCAATGGTGTAGGTATTCTAAGTGTTGTTTTTGAATTCAATAGCTTAGTGAAGTTGCCAGGGTTTGGGGTTTATGTCCCTATGGGCCTAGATGGAAAATGCTCAGACAGATAGGTTAGCTGTCTCCCGCCCCCACCATGATAATTTTGGTATGTTTGTCCTCATTTTAAGTATGTTATCAGAGAGATGTATGTTTGAAAAAGGAGGTGGGCTGCTTATGTAGTGAAGATAAAAGATGACTTATGAATGGCTCCTGTATTCCATTGGTATCCTTGCAAATGTTAAGAGTTGTAGATATGGCCCCATGCATGCTGACTGGATCCTCTGAAGAGGACTTATAGAACATAGACAAGAATTGCATAGGATGAAAAGGCAGGATTGGGTTGAAATTTGCGGAGTTGAAGGGAGTACCTAGGTCAGTGAGATCACAGAATCAAGAAAGTATGCGAACTAGATTACAGGAGACTTTAGCCTATTATTTGAACCTTGCTCCTAGTAGAACATCTGATGATTTGGATCTATTAAAGGCCAGGAAAATTCTGCAGAATAATTTAGAAGTGAGGAGAAATATGTTTGAATATTTAAGGAGTAGTAGTGAAGAATAGAAAAAGGGTAAGAAAAGTCAGAGAGAGAAATCTTTGAGGGTTACTTCTAGTGATGCCAGTAGATGTGGATAATCCCTGGTCATTTTCTAGCACATAATTACACTAGTAATAGCTTATTCCAGGCTTACTACTTGGGTATATGGCATGAAGACCATGTGCATCCATGCAACCTTTACTTGAAGTTAATTTGGCAATTCATTACCAAAGAAGGACCCAACTAGGAAGCAAAATGTTGCTGAAAAGGAAGGCAAATGTCTGCAACTAAGATTCCTCTAGAAAGATTCTCTATTCTATATTCTTTACCATGAAGTACAGTGAGAATATTAGGATACATGCTAAACTGGGAGTCGGGTGACCAGGTTTTTAAGTGCAACTCTGCTGCTTGTTAGCTGTGTGATGGACTGTGGTACTCAGACTCCTAGCCATTGCATAAGCCATTGTAAAGGATCTTGAAGGCCATTTAGTCAACATGCCCTGCTTAATGTGTAAATCTACCTTGCAGTATCCCAAACATAAGTATATATATATATATCCCCTGCTTGAACATTTGTAATAACAGGGAACTCAGTACTTTACAGTCACTGAGGCACTTATTTATTCCATTTTGGGAGATCTTTAATTTGGAAAATCCTTCCTTACACTGACCTGAAATCTATCTCCCTGCTTATCCCCTTTATCATATTCATTCTCTTTGGAGCTACAAAAGATATCTAATCCTCTTTCCACAAGAGAACCCTTATTATATAAGGATCATTTCCTTTTCCAGCCATGTCTTCCCTTATCCAGGTTATATCCCACCCCTCCCCACACACATATTTTTTCCTCTGTAAAATGAAAGATATGAATAAGGTAATTTCTAACAACCCTTCTAGCACCAACATTCTATTACATATTTCTAAAATTTAGAATATGTCACTTCTGGGAACTCTCCAACAGATGGCACTGGTAAACCGAAAGAAAAAAAAACACCCAAAAAACCCAAAAAACCATTAGCCTTCCCACCAAAGACTGGAAACATTGGGAGGTAGTCCTAGGTGAGGAGGAAGAGGGCATTGCATAGGAATTTATTTATTTTTCAAAGGACAGAGACACTCCCACGCCCCCAAAGCCACATATTATTTATTAAATGTCAGGTGTATACTTTAGATGGTTTGGGAAGCCAAATATTTATTATGCTAGGAAGAAAAAGCCTTGCAGCGTATTAACTAGGAAGACTGTCATACTATTCCAGTAGAGATGGTGGAAGAGAGAAACCCTCTCCTCCTATTAAGTCCGCATGAGTGGTTGTCAAATCCGCCCCAAGCACCACATGAAATACACAATAAAACTGCTCTTTTTCTGGTGCTGGCTGAATCAATGGGGGCTAGTACTCCAGAATGCAAGGAAAATTCCCTGTAAGTATTCCCCAACAGGCCATCAATCTGCAAATGGGCTGAAAGCCCCTGTGAGTTATAACTAGGTCTGCAGGAAGGGGTTTGGTGCCCTTTTATAATCACCCAAGCAATCAGTGATGGTAATTGAGAAGTAGGATTATAAAAATAACTTTGCTTATCGGAACATTTACACCACTTTTAAGTGCAACATCATAAAATCAAGATAACTTGAAAGAGGCTTTCCCATATTATTATTAGTAAGGGATTTTCCACTTTCAGGTAGTTTAAGGGTAATCTTCTTGAAATAAAAATGTAGAATCTTTAAAGTGCATGCTCATGGAGAGCTGTACAACATCCATAAGCTTGTACCTGCTCTTGACCTTAGTACTCAATGACCCTGTCTTTTCAAGCAAGGTAAAGGCTCATTTCAGTTTGATGAAGGAAAAGATTTTAAGTCCCTTTCCTCAAATTATTTTACTATTCCTCCCTATTTGCGAATGAGAAAAGCTTCCTAACTATATGCTGCAGGGAAGGAAGAAGTCCAATAAAGAAGGAAGTCCAAATGAAGAGAATCACCAAGAGGGCTCAGGATTATTACATCTAGCATGTAATAATGAAAGAATATTGACCTTGAGGTTAAAGATACTGGGTTTTAGTCTCAGTACTACTGCCAATTAGCCATGTGACCTTGGGCAAGTTATTTAACATCTCCGGGCCTCAGATTCTTCACTTGGAAAATACTGAATGGATTAGACGACCTTGGACCTAAATTTAAGGGTAGTAGACCAAGACAAGGAGTGATTGTGGGATTGAGGCTGTGTAGCGGAGAAGAAGTTGGAAGAAAAGTGAACAGCAGCTGCTTCGTGGCTCTGACCCCATTGTGTATTATCTGCTCCAGCACCCAGCCTAGTCTTAAACCTTGCACTTTAATAATCTGGGTGAGGAGCCCAGACCAGTGGTGAGGTTGCAGTTTTATCATTCTGAACCTTCGAAGCTCTCCAGTGAGCTGACAATGGCAAGGGCCAAAAGCAGTTTACTAGATCTCCAACCAGAGACAAGCTCACCATTGTGTTGTGTTATCCAGATCCAAAACTAGATCAAGTGCTTACAAATCTTGGTTGAGGAGTGTTGTGGTCAGACTTCACTTGAAGTCAGACAGCTTTACAAAAATGCACTTCAATAGCTTGAACTTCCCCTGAGATCTTTACATAACCTAGCACTCAAGACCAGGGAAACGAGCTACAGGACACTAATAATACAAAATAGGACTAAGCAATGCCCACATGTTCCCTCTAAAAATGTCTTGAGCTTGACGCTAACACAAAGTACCAATTCAGGAAGTAAGGTTGGAGGAATAAATAAATAAACAAAGAATTTCACCATAAAAGCTATTATATTGATAGAAACACACTAGACACAAACCTAGAAGAAAAACAGCTTGGATATAAATTCAACTAGATATAACTGAATATAATTCAACCTGGAAGAAATGAAACAAGATTTTTCAAAAAGAGTTAAACATAAACTGATAAATGAAATGAAAGCACAAGAGAAAAACATTAGAAAAGAAATGAGAATTATAGAGGAAAGATTTAAAGGGAAAATTAACAGCTTAAAAACAGAGTGGTGGATCAGTGGAATAGATTAAGTATACAATACATAGTAGTAAATGATCATAATAATCTGATAAGCCGAAAGATCCAAGCTTTTGAGACAAAAATTCATTATTTGACAAAAATTGCTTGGAAAATTGGAAAGCAGTGTGGCAGAAACTAGGCACAGATTACCACCTCACACCATAAAACAAGATAAGGTCAAAATGTGTAAAAAGATTTAGACATAAAGAATGACATTACAAGTAAATTTGGGGAGCATGGAAAAATGTGCCTGGAAGACCTATGAAGAAGGGAAGAGTTTATGGCCAAACAAGAGTTAGAAAGGATCGTAAGTAGTAAAATAGAAAATTTTATTACATGAAATTAAAAAGGTTGTACACAAATAAAATTAATGTAGCCAAAATTGGAAGGAAAATAAACTGGGGAAAATTTTTATAGCAAGCTTCTCTGATAAAGACCTCATTTCTCAAACACATAGGAAATCTAACCAAATTTATAAAAATAAGAGCCATTCCATAATTGATAAATGGTCAAAGGGTGTGAACAGGCAGTTTTCCTGAAGAAGGAATCAAAACTAACTAAGGTCGCATGAAAAAATGCTCTCCATCACTAATGGAGAGCACAAATTAATCACAAATTAAAACAACTCTGAGATACCACCTCAAACTTATCAGATTAGGTGCCAACACCACACCATCTATATGTAGGACCATTGGTTACAGCAAATGGAGATGGTTTGAATGCTGTGGGTAAGTTCACTTATCTTGGTAGTGTACTTTCCAGGGATGTCCACATTGATAATGAGGTTGATACACACGTTATCAGAGCTAGCTCAGTGTTTGGGGGGCTCCAAAGTAAAGTGTGGGAGAGAAGAGGTATTAGACTATCAAACTGAAGGTCTACAGAGCCATTGTGCTGACCTCCTTGTTGTATGCCTTTGACACCTGGACAGTATATCAGTGCCACGCTAGAAAACTGAATCACTTCCATTTGAATTGTCTTAGAAAGATTCTGAATATCAGCTGGCAGGATAAGTTACCAGACACTGAGGCCATTTCTCAAACTAAACTGCCACGCATTCAAACTCTACTGCAGACAGCGCATTTCTGATGGGCTGGCCACACTGTTCTAATACAAAACAAATACTTACTAAAAAGACTATTTTATGGAGAAGTCACACAGGGCAAGTGTTCACATAGTGGTTAGAAGACGTGATATAAGGGCATTCTCAAGGTCTCTCTTAAGAACTTTAGAACTGATTGTGTGACATGGGAGACAATGGCACAGGACTGCTCAGCATGGTGTGCCCACATCAGAGAAGGTGCTGTGGTCTATGAGCGAAGCAGAATTGAAATAGCTCAAAAGAAACACAAGATGCGCAAATTTAGAGAATCCAAATGTTCACATGGACTATTTGTGCCCGACCTGTGGTAAAACATTCCAAACTCATGTTGGTCTGATCAGCCACAGTCAGACACACTTGTAACTTGACTCTAGCATAGTGATGTAATTTTGGTCCTCTTCCAGAACGAAGGACAACAACCAACCATCAGATTGGCTAATATGACACAAAAAGAAAATGACTGCTGGAGGGGATGTGGAAAAATTGGGACAATAATGCATTGGTGGTGGAGTTTTGGACTAGTCCATCCATTCTGGAGAACAATTTGGAACTGCCGGAAGGGCTATAAAACTGTGCATACCCTTTAATTCAGTAATTCCACTACTAGGTCTGAATCTCAAAGAGATCAAGGAAAAGGGAAAAGGATTTATGTGTACAAAAAAACAATTCCAGTAGCTCTTTTTATGGTGGCAAAGATTTGGAAATTGAGGAGATGCCTATCAATCGGGGAATGGTTAAACAAATTGTGGTTTATGATTGTGTTGGAATACTCTTGTGCCCTAAGAAATGATTAGGGTAATGGTTTTCAGAAAAGCCTGGGAAGACTCAAGTGAACTGATGCAAAGTGAAGTGAACAGAACCAGAAGAACATTGTACATAGTAACAGAAATATTGTAAGGATGATCAACTGTGAAAGATTTAGCTACTCTGATCAAGATAATTATAATTCCAAAGGATCCGTGATGAGAAATGCTATCTTCCTCCAGAGAGAGATCTGATGAACTCTGAAGTTTGAAGCATACTTTTTTAAACT
The DNA here is from genome assembly GCF_900497805.2 of Vombatus ursinus. Taxonomy (NCBI): domain Eukaryota; kingdom Metazoa; phylum Chordata; class Mammalia; order Diprotodontia; family Vombatidae; genus Vombatus; species Vombatus ursinus. Next base: position 44,599,053 of record NW_020954556.1, on the reverse strand, counting down.
TTCTTTATTTTTATTGTTTTATCTATGTTTTCTTTCACAACATACCTAATATAGAAATATGTTTTGTATGACTTCATATGCATGTGATATCATATTTGCTTGCCTTCTCAATCAATGGGGGAAGGGCAGGAGGCTGCAAGAGAATTTGAAACTCAAATTTTTAAAAAAAGAATGAATTAAAAAATTTTTTACATGTAATTGGGAAATATTTAATAATATATATTTTATATATAATATATATATTTTAAAAAAAGAATTAACAGCTTAACACAAGAGGAACAAAACCTTAACCATATGACATATCTCTTGAAAAGTAGAATGAACTAGATGACTTTTAGAATCCCTTCCAAACCTAACATTCTATAGCAGGGGTGGGCAACCTGTGGCCTCGAGGCCACATGTGGTCCTCTAGGTCCTCAAGTGCAGCCCTTTGACTGAATCCAAACTTCCCAGAACAAATAGCCTTAATAAAAAGATTTATTTTGTAAAACTTAGATTCAGTCAAAAGATCACACCCAAGGACCTAGAAAGCCATATGTAGCCTCGAGGCTGCAGGTCCCCCATCCCTATAATCTATAGCATAGTACAGTGCAAAGAATCTCATAATCTACCCTTTTATATATGGATGAAATGTGTTCAACAAAACCTGTCAGTAGCACAAGAATCTCTATGTAAAAGGGTTTCTAGGTATGTCTCATTTAGTGAATCATTGGCCTCATGGTTCAGGTTGGCCCTGCCATAAAACTAAGTAAAGGTAAATAACTGAAAAGAATCAGAGGACAGGAGTGGAAATGGTATATTCAATAGGCAGCTTAGAGTGGTTAGAGGAGTTATTCCATGTGCTTGGCACGCTCTTGGGCTCTATTCCACTGATTCATTATTGATCAATAATGTGATCAACAATGATTCTGCTGTGGGAGACCTTCCACCAGTACCCCAGCTGTCACCATTTCTTGAGCCTGCAATGTCCCCTCTCAGGCCTTTGTTCTTTTACCTATTCAAAGAAATCTGTGGGGAGCACATGTAACTCCTTCCCCAAGTCAGTTATTAATGGTTGTTGGGGGTATGTACGCACGTACACATGTACATGTCTTCTGCTCTCTGGTCTTTTACCTAAACTAAAAAAAAGATGAAAGAGGGCTGAACCACCCTGCTGGATTGCTACTATAGGCCAGAGTAAAGAGATGACTCCTACCACAAGAGTCTATCTTCCCAAAAGTCCCTGCTAGACAACCACTAATCATCTTGGATGCTGCTTCAGTTGCTGGAAGCCAATTATTTGTTGGTTTTGTCTTCTTAACATAATCTAGAATGGAAAGGTATAGTCCTAAAGTAAGATAAGGACAAACACTGGACTGTTATTTTATTAATATTAGGGACATCTCAATGAGGAAACTCTCTCTACCCGTACAGGTTGGGACCTTCTCTGCTACTTATAGTCTTAGAGAGTTGTCTAGAGCACTAAGAGTCTGTGACTTGTCCAGAGTCATGCAATTAGTATATGTCAGAGGTGGGACATAAATTTAGGTTTTCCTGGCTTCAAGCTCATCTGTCATGCTCATAAAATGAATGTCCTCTCCTTAACCCCTTCTTACAGATCCAATACAGAAAGTTACCATTGTTGATAAATTCTTTAAAATGCTCAAACCCTCTTTCCTGCCTTAGGAAACACTGGATATCCATTCTTGTCTAATAATTACTTATCCTAAGGATGGAATCCCAATAGATCTTTATTCAAAATGGGGTCAACTTTATTTTCCTAGGCCTAGGTTTTTTCAGGAAGAAAGAGGTCGTATGTTTTATGAAGATTCTTAATATGGACTGAATCAGAAAGGGATTTCCATTTATCAAGCACACTCCAACAAATGAAGCTCTCATTCTATAAAGCTTTAGGTTGGAAGTGAAGTCACATATGGTAATGTGAGTGAAGTGTCAGGAGCATTTTTGGCAGCACACCCTGGCAGTACTGTCAAAGATTCTAGGATTTCCTCTTGTAGAAAGTCAATTGCCTGCATTGCAATAAATTGTCCCATTTAATCTGACAAGCACTTGATCCTGAGAGATGAGTTTTCCAGCCAAGTCCCTGGATTTGAAAACATTAGCCTTGTCTCTGTACACAGCAATTTTCTAGCCAGTGGCTTGCAGTGATGTCTAACACATGTCTACATGCAGTACACTAAGAAGGTGTGTTTGCTGTTTGCTCAGATGCTCAAAAATGCTGATGGTCTTCTTGAGTCTGGGAAATCACAGAACCTGCCACAGCAAGCTGGCAATTCAAAGGGAAGGTGAGATTATAATACTAACACCAATCTTCAGGTGTGGGACCAGCTCTCAGCAAAATAACAAAGAAGCTGGGAATATGTCATTTGGTGGCTTCTTGCTCCTGTTTCTAGAGACAGTTGTGAAAAGGTCATGGGATCATAGATTTTTGAGCTGTATAGGTTCAATTCTCTCACCTTATAGATGATGAAAATGGGATCCAGGGAGGTAAAGCAAACTCAAACAAACAAAAACAAAACTCAACTCATTACCTTTACCCCTAAACCCTGCTCTCCTAATTTCAACATTACTGTTGAGGGCACCATGTTTTCTAAGTTACTCAGGCTTACAATCTTGATATCATCCTCAACTCCTCACTCTCTCTCACTTCCCTCATATCCAATCAATTGCCTAGTCCTTCAATTCTAACTTTGCAACATCTCTCATATACACTCCCCATGTTTTCCTCTGGCACTGCCACCACCATGGGGCAGGCTCTCATCATCTCACATCTAGACTATTGTGTTAGCTGACTGGCTGGTCTCCCTCCCTCAAACATCTTCACACTCCAGTCCATCCTTCACTCAGTTATCAAAGTGATCTTCCTAAAGCTCAGGTCTCACCATATCACCACCTTATTCAATTAACTCCACTGGCTCCCTATTACCCCTAAGATTAAATAAGAAATTCTCTGTTTGGTGTTTAGACCCCTTCATAACCTGGTCTTTTCCAACTTTGGGGTGTGTGTGTGACATTTTTATTGTCTATCCCCCATGTCTGTAAATTTTTCCTTTCACATTTCTGTCCCCTGGCTCCTTAGCTTCCTCTAAGTCCCAGCTAAAATCACACCTTCTGTAAGAAGCCTTTCCCACCCCCAACCCCACTCAATGCTAGTGCCTTCCCTCTGTTAGTTATCTCCTAGTTCAGTGATAAAAGGCTAAGTAAGAATTGAGGTGAAAAGTAGCCTAGTTTGCCTAATCAATCTGAGTAAATGAGATCTGGGAAAGACCTTAGCTTAAAATGGCCAAGTATTGAGGCGAAAGATGGCTTGGTTTGCCTAATCAATCTGAGTAAATGAGACCTGGGAAAGACTTTAGCTTAAAATGGTCAAGATCCCCCGCTGCATCCAGGGCCAACTTTAGTTATTGTGCCTTACGTCTTGCCACCAGATTCTGATGACTATGGAGGAGAGTGAGGCTGATGACTTTGCACAGTGCTGCCTCACAAATCCAATTCACTTGCAACTCAAGACATCACCCTCCTGATATCACTGGTCCTTTTCAAGAACGCAGGATGAACAACAGTGCCAAAACCACCACCGTCTCCTACTTATCCGGTGTATATCTTACTTGTACATAGTTGTTCCCATGTTCCCTTCCCCATTAGAATGTAAACTTCTCAAGGGCAGGGACTGTTTTGGTCTTTTTTTATATCCCCAGTGCTTAGTGCAGTACCTGGCACATAATGGGCACTTGATAAAAGCTCATTGATTTGACTTGAAGTCACTTGTCCAAGATCATATAGCTAGTAAATAGCAAGGTCATGATTTTGAACTGTCACAAAATCATAGATTTAGAGCTAGAAGGTATCTTCAAGGTCATGGGTATGACTCCTCATTTTGTAAATGAGGAAATGCTTAGTGAAGTGACTATTTCCCAAGGTCACACAAATACCTAGTCACCAGAGGCAGGATTTGAACCCAAGTCCTTTGACTTCAACTATACTAGGCTGTAAAATTTTAGGAAGTGCCAGAAAGGATTCATGGGAAGGTAGGCCATTCTAGTTCTAAGTTCTATGGGTCAGCTGTTTTCACAGCTGAGAAAGGGTAAATGAGTAAAAGGGATATAAAAATGAATGCAAGGTTTATAAAAAATAGTTTTCCTTCTTTAACTAATCTCAAATCTTGAGCTTTTCAATGTATACCTTGTCCCCTCCCCAATTCCTTTGTAGTTTTATGGCATCTCAAAGTGAACTTTATAAGCAATGAATAAATAGGTGAGATAAAATGAATGTCATACTTTAGTATGGTATGGTGGGATGACATAGTTTTCAGGATAGATTATCTTATGCTATTTGGTGAGTACCTCACATGACTTACTGTATATGCATCACCACCAACCATATTCATGTCCTGATCTGTTACCCCTCATCTACCTCCTACTTTCCAGCTTTGTAATTATAATCAAATCAGTATTGCCATTGCTACTGGAAAGTGTACATCAACCTACTCCCCTTTGGTTCTATTATCATACTTGTAACTTTTTAAACTAAATCATCCCTCCCTTGACACCATTCATCTATATATGTTGTCTCTCCTATTATAATGTAAGCAACTTGAAGACAGGTACTATCTCACTTTTGTATTTGTACAGAGGAAGATCTTAGTAAGATGCTCATTCATTCATTCACTACCATAACATTTACTTCAGGTGCACCACCAACTGCTTCTTATAGTACATAATCAGGTACTTTATGCTATTGGCTTGGGGTATAATATGGGAAAGGGTTTGGTACCTCCAGACCATAGGATGGGTCCTGTCCATTGCTTGGCTTCTTGCAGACTGTAAGGGTTTCTTAACCTGTTAGCCATGAATTTGTTTATTTAATGTTTTGATAACAATATTTCAATATCATTGGTTTCATTTGTAATCATATTTATATTATTTTATACATTTAAAAACATACTGAGGAATTGTCCACAGGCTTCACCACGCTGTGAAAGGGGTCTGTGACATGGTTACTACCGTGTCTTAACCAAGGTTAAGAATCCTTGCTCTAGCCAATGCTGCAGCTGAGAGAAGAATTTCTCCTCTGGTAGGCTGCTATGGTTAATCCATTCAGAAGAGAGACTCTGGAGGTTTGTGGGAATGAACAGGTGAAGACCTGTGTATCATTCAATAAAGACTTCAGAGAAAAATAACATTTATTAATTTTTTAAAGCTCACAGTCTAAGTGGCAAGTAGGGTATGACACAAATAATTTCCCAATATTATTAGTATAGATTTAACCTTATCTTTTGCTCTCCATGGCTCTGGGCCCCTGAAATTTTTGTCTCACACAGACCTATCCTGATTTTTGGGGCATACTCCCAAAGGGTCACAGTCCTTGTTTTGAGTGGGAAGCTCCTACATTAAAGAATACTTTGAGCCTATTTCTTCTATTTCAGTGCTTGGCATGTGGTAATTGCATATTCTTTTTAATCATTCATTCATTCATTCTCCCAACTTTTTCTTTACTTTATTTCTGTCGCTCTCACATACATTCCCTTCCACTGTGCTTTTCTGAAGACTTTCTCTTATACCACATTGTAGCATAGAGAGCAACCTTGAGTTTTCAAAGGCTGCTTCTCCAAGGTCATATAGCTAGTAAGAACAGGAAGAATGCTCTAAGCCTTAGTAGGTCCTACCAAGGAGGAAAGGCTTTTAATATATACCTGAAAATGGATCTTTCATTGGAAGGGTAGTCTAGCTTATTCTGGGGAGATCCATCGCCAGGAGACTGACTGCCTGGTGATAGGCTTTTTTTTTTTTGTTTGTTTTCAACCACAGTAACTCATGAAGACTGCCTGCTAAGATGAAGAGAAGTTTTGATCTGTGTCAGTGGAGTGAGTGAAATCACAGATAATTAAGGTATTGAAGTAAGTTTGTAATTTTAAAATAAGATGAATTAAATTTTTATGACTCTTTCTTAGAAAGAGAGGAGGTGGGAGAGAGAACTTCAAACTAACTTGATTAAGTTCATTTTTTTTATACCCGTGCATTCTAATTAACTTTTTCTCTAGGGTCAGTAGTCATTTTTTTAAAGTATGCTGCATAGAAAAAAGTGTGGTCTCTGGGGTTAGAAAATCTGGGTTCAAATTTTGCCTATTCCATTTGCTACCTGGGAGATTTTGGACAAGTCAGTTAATCTCATTAGGCCTCAAGTTCTGCATCTGTAAAATGAAGGTGTAGGACTAAATGGCCACTAATGTGTTTTCTAGCTCTAGGCAGCTAGGTGGATAAAGCTTGAGATGCAGTCAGGAAGACCTGAGATAGAATATGGTCTTACACATGTACTAGTTGTGTGTGACCCTATGCATGTCATTTAACCTCTCACTGCCTCAGTTTCCTCATCTATAAAATGAGGATAATAAGGAAACCTACCTCCCAAGGTTGTTATGAGGATAAAATAAAAGATAATATTTGCAAAGCACTTTGAAATCCTAAAATGCTATATAAATGGTGGTTTATTATTATTATTTTGTGTTGGTTGTATTGGTCCAGATCAGGGGTGGGGAACCTGTGGCCTCAAGACTACATGTGGTTTTCTGGGTCCTTGGGTACAGCCTTTTGATGGAGTCCAAGTTTTACAGAACAAATCTTTTTATTAAGGGGATTTGTTCTATGAAGTTTGGATTCCGTCAAAGGGCCACACTTGAGGACCTAGAGGGGCACATGTAGCCTCGAGGCTGCAGGCTCCCCATCCTTGGTCCAGATCAATTAACTCAATATCTTAGAACAAATGCTAAAGAATCCAAGGTTGATGTTTTGAGCCTAAAATTTCACACTGAGAAACATTATTCACTAGCCATAAACTGACCCCTAAGTAAGATTGGCCATAGAATGATTTCCTAGCCCTGCCCATGTAGTGATCTAGCCATTTGATGCCATTGTTCACAGGAAGAGATTTGGCAAACATAGATTACTCTTGACATGGGAGACACAATTAAAAGTTCAGGCTTATCAAATGGAGCATCAGGAACAAGTTGGAGAAAGGAGGGTACATCTTGTGAGGCTGTAGAATGGAGTTCACTGAAGGACTTCTGCTATTTCCTCAGGTTAATGACCAATTTGGAGATGTCTTCTTTTATCTATGGATTATGAAGTGAAAAGGGCACTGTGCAGACTCCTCAAAGATGTCCTAAAGTCCTTGACTATATTGTTCAGTCATTTTCAGTTGTGTCCAACTCTTTTTGACCCCCACTTGGGGTTTTCTTGACAAAGATACTAGAATGATTTGCCATTTCCTTCTCCAGCTCATTTTATAGATGAAAAAACTAAGGCAAACAGGGTTAAGTGACTTGCCTAGCGTCACAAAGCTACTAAGTGTCTGAGGCCAGGTTTAAACTCAGGTCTTCCTGACTCCAGGACTGGATTTCTATACACTGTGCCACCTAGCTGCCATGCATAATGCTTCTATGTGACCCTAAATGTCTCCTGCTTTCATATCCCAGCACTCGTCAACACAGACTCATTAATAAGCAATAATTGTAGCTACCATAGCCAGGAGGCAGGTTAATCAGCCCAGAAAGATATTTAATTAGGTAAAATTCACCACCAATTTCCTTAAGAGGCAAAAGAGAGTGTTTTTAAAGTAGAATTTAATTTTCATCGTGTGGTTCTTGGCTCAATTAGCTTTCTTTTTCATTGGAAAGCTGAGTCTTTATGGAAGATGTACATGGCCCCAGACAAAGCTGGGAGTATGGTTAAATGGTGGTCAGGACTATGTAAGCCACACTAATATAGACCCTCAAATAAAGCCCTCATGCTTTTAAACCAAAACAAGGCCAACAGCAAATCAATCACAAACCATCACGCTTTTTTTTTAAACTAGTATTTGTCCTCAAAAAATTTCAAAAAGCTATATATTCTTCTCTACAATCTGTCTCCCAAGCCATCCTAGGGGGAAAACCACAAAAGTAATATGAAAAGCACTTGTATTTAACACTTGTATCCAAATGGACAAGATGTACTTCTTCTTCTTTTTTTTTTTTTTTGGTTAGGCAATGGGGTTAAGTGACTGGCCCAGGGTCTCACAGCTAGTAAGTGTTGTCTGAATCCAGGGCTGGTACTCTATCCACTGCGCCACCTAGCAAGATGTACTTCAAGTGGCTCCTGGAAATGGTTTCCATTTTTGAAATGTGTGTTTCTGTTTTCATTACTATTAAGTGGTAAAGACACTTTCAGGAAGATGGTAGATTTAAAGGCCATAAGGAAACCTTCTTCCTTAGTCTCTTGTTTAAGAACAATAGACCAAAAGGAAGCAAAAACTACCAGAAATTCTCAAAAGAACATTTTTGAAAAATCACACAAAGTAACAGGCAACCCACATAAATGCTATAACCCAATGGAATTATTATAGATTCAAAAAAGCTCAGGCCAAAATACCAGAAGAAAAATGAAATGAAAAAAGGGCAACGATAACAGGGAGGTAGCATGGTACAGTGAAAAGCACAATGCTTCTACAGTCAGGTTCTGGGTGAATACTACTTAGGTGAACTTAGGCAAAGAGATTCCCTGGGTCTCAAATTCTAGAATGTTCCTTCTCTATCCATGAACATCAGAAACAAAGTTAGAATTTTCTCAGAACACAATGATGGATGATAAACATACTGTGATAATTGGATGAAAGTAATAGCATAAAGATCACAAGGTAAAATGAAGAGGTAAGTAAATATGATCGAAGAATATCAGATGAAGAAGAAACCTAATGAAAAGGAAGAAAAACTCTTGTTGGGAGAGTTGCCAATAATAGGGCTTCTTAATCTTTCCCCACTTGGATCCCTTTTCCCATTTTGGCAGCTTTCCTTGGCACTGCATGGCCTGAGGGCATGTGCAGTATGAAGTGTGCATGCTTTGTGTTCAGAACCAAGGCTGCAGCAAAGTTGCCTGATGCAACATGGGCGACCCATAGTTCAAGAAGTGCTGGATACAATTCAAAACTGTTCTTTGTTCCCATGATACCTGGACCATAGTTCAGTGGCAAGACCACTGGATTTAACACTTTTGTAGTAAGTTGCTGTTCTTGGATTCAGGAAGACGTGGATTCGAATTCCACCTCAGATGCTAGCTGTACAATCCTGGACAAGTCATTTAATTTCCTTGGGTCTTAGTTTCCTCAAATATGAAATGAAGAGGTTAGGCTTGATGACCTCAGAAGTCCCTTCCAGCTTTAAATGTATAATCCTACATATTATATTGCAACTTGTGGCAAATTCCTTAGTTTCTTCATTTATAAGATAAATGAGTTAGAGTCATGACTTTTGAGGTTCTTTCCAGAGTTCTGATCCTATATGTTATAATTTTAACCACTGGCTCTTTAAGCTGGATTGAGTTACCTCTAGAACATCCCTGAATAGTTCTCCTTTCCCTAAAAAATTGTAGAGGCTTGCCTATATTCTAGCTATCTTTTCATCTTCGTATGGGCTATGGGCTTTTCTTGGCAAAGATACTGGAGTGGTTTGCCATTTTCTTCCCCAGTGGGTTAAGGCAAACAGAGAATTGGTGACTTGCCCAGGGTCATACAGGTAAGGTCTGAGGCTGGATTTGAACTCAGGCCCCGAGCTCTACCCAATGGCAACCTAGCTGCCTCCTATGGCAAAGTACTTCAGGGAATTGGGGAGAGGGACCTCTTCCAGCAAGAAGTTGAGGTGGCCATGCTATATTGCATCACAAACACTTTCTACCCTCCCTGTTTATCACCAGTTTAATTATTTAACTGGGAAAATGCATCACAAAAGGAACATTAACAATATTAACATCAGTGACTGCAGGTTACCCAGCCTCTGCTGAGGATAGAAGATTCTATGCCAGAGAGAGTGAAGCAATGAATGAGATGACAAGTTTATCACCACTGATTTTATTAAACTTGTTGTTAGAAACGAAAGTAATAGAGGAGAACAGCTAAGGACAGTGGTACCCACAATCATGCAATGTGGAGAAATCAGAGAGGCCTCACACTGGACTTCAATATACTCTTGCCTATTATGCAGCTTTCTTCCCAGGAGAGGTAATGCCTCCAGTGCTATTCAAAGTGGATCAACAGCAATAAAACAAATGTAACAGTGATCAAACAGATGGACGGCCAGTAACAGCCCTAGATCAATGTCCCCCAAATAGAGAGGGAATGGGATGAACTTCCACTAGAAGTTCCTAGAACTTCCCTGGAAGTGGGAACAAAAGTTTTTTTGGGAGGTGGGTAAGAGAGCTGTGGAGCTCATTGCCTCTTTCTGATAATGCTGTCTCCTTGTTCTTCCTCTTCATGGTTGGCTATCCCTTGAAGTTCCACCTTGTTGTTCCACCATCCTGCCATGTTAGCTCCTGATCTCATCCCAACTCTCCTAAGTCATTGAAGTTCTTTTCTGTGCATTTGTGTCCACTGTATAGTGGATAGAATACTAGACTTAGGAGGAAGACCTGAATTCAAATCCTGCTTCTGATATTTACTAGTTGTGTGACCATGGTCAAGTCAGTTCACCTCCCTGAGTCTCAGTCTTCTCATCTCTATAAAATGGGTATAACAATACCCCAATACCTCCCTTACAGGGTTGTCTGTTATATATACAGATGATTATATATATATATATATACATATATTATATATATATGTGTGTGTATATATATATATATATGTAATATATATATATATATATATATATAAAAACCCTTTGCAAAATCCAAAGTACTATATAAGTGGAAACTATTATTCTTTTTCTTCTTCAGGCATCCAGAGCCCTGATGCTATCAGGGATGAACTCCAAAGTCCGTTCAGGGGCTTTCCTTTCCAAACTCTATTGGTATGGGTTTCTTGCTCCTTACCTTTTTTTTCCTTTTCTTCCCCTTCTTCCTGCCCCCATCAAAATGATTAAAGCATCATTTGTGCATTTATTCTCTCCCTCTACTACTGCAATAACACTCTTTAGTGGCAAACAATTCCACTAATAGGTCTAGAGATAGGAATTCTATTCTCTGTAGGGAGAAGTCAGTTTTGTTCTGCTCAGTGGCCAGATATGGTGCCCTAAACTCTCAGATAGCCATCCTGTTGATGTGTTCCACTTGTCTTAAGAAAATGGTGTCATATGATATATTCCTTGAACTCTCATTACTCCAAATCCCTTCCTATTGACTAGGAGTGAAGCAGGGTAAGTGAGAGCATCTTGTTCATTCTGGGCCCTGGAAAAGGGAAGTGAGAGAAGTTTTTTCTTAATAAACTGCCATAGTTACTCTCCCAGAGGATACAGATTCTTTTATCACCAGCTTAAAAGAGGACTCCACTAATCTCATCTCTAAATTAATTTTCATTTCTTCTTTGTCAGAGACCCTGGCACTCCTTTCAAGTGAAAACAGTAAATGCAAAGAGGAAATGGAAGCCCACCCATAGGCTCCTTCCATGGTGCCAGGAACACTTGGATCATTTCCTCTGAGTCCTAATCTACTTCTTTGCCACATTCATCATACTTCTAACATATCTCTTCCTCTTTCTCGCTTTTCTTTAACGCCCCCATCCTTCTCCTCCCTCAGCCTGTTTTTTTTCCTCTTTCTCTCAACAATTACTCTATCTTTTATGCCCCTCAATTTTCCAACCCATTAACTCTCATGCATGGCATTTGACTGTCTCCTTTATGGGCCTTCCTTTTTTCCCCACTCCTTTTAATTCTCTTTGAGTGACAAGGAACTCAAATCCAACTGTATCTCAATTGAAGTCTCACTGGAGCACCTTAGCTAAACACCCTGCTTAAAAATAGCACCCAGAGCATTATACTATTCTCAGTAGAGCTGTTCTGAGCAACAGGGAGATTTTTTTCATTGACTCTATATTGGATTGTTTTGCTAACTGTAACTGAACAACAGCCTCCACCAATAACTAGGGTTATGAGCTTTGCACTGGTGCCCCTAGGCCCTGTTGGTGCTCTTTGGTATTAGATTCTAAGCTTTAAAGTGCCCAAATCCAACTGCTTGCCAAAGGGCTCACATGGTCAGGGAAAAGAAAGAGTAAATTCACATCCCAATGATACTTCACCAGTGCCTCTAGAACTCTTTGCTCTTAGGGCTTTTCCAACTCAAGCTTTGGACTCAGGCTCTTGGTAACAATTGGGATGTCAATGTTGATTGGATGTGTGGCCCCATACTACACATTTGTAATTTTCAAAACTAATTCCATCCTGTACCGAGGTGACATCATTGACCCATCAATTTAAAAAACTAATTTGTTGAGGGACTGGTTGGTTCTTAACAAAATTTTGAAGTTAGTTAAAAAAACTGTGTTGTATAATGAAAAGAATGTTGGAATTGGATTGGTCAAGGGATCTAGATTTGAATCTTATCTCTGTCACTTGCTAGCTGTGTGATGTTGGAGGAGTTCCTTAGCCCATCCATACACAAAATGAGGGGATTGGACTAGAGCTAGATGGAACTCCAAGGCTCCTTCTAGCTTTGAATTCTATGCTCCCAGGTTGGTAAATTCTTCGGTGTCTGAAGCCTCCCATTTCCATGCTACTTCCTCTTTTCTATTCTCCTCTACTTCCTTCGTCTATTCAGGGTCTTGGAACAAAATCTACTCTCAAGAAAAGCTGTGATGTTATCCATTTATACCCTAGCATGATTTTTTTTCAGAGTATTTCTTCTTAAAGCTTTATTTCAAATTCTCTATTGAAATTATCTGTCCCTTGTTAAAGAAATTTCAAGCAAGAGAGGGGTAGATAGGGAAGATATATTTTGGTTAATGGGGTTTACTTACATTATGAAGTCATAAAATCCCAGAATTTTAAAGGCAAAAAGGAACTCACAGATTCTCTGATACAATGCGCTTATTTTTTAGGTGAGTATACTAAGGCCCAGAGAGATTATTCATTTGTCAAAGGTCACATAGCTAGTTAGTGTCAAAACTAGTTGAGAATCACAGAATCAAAGCTGGAAGAGAACTTAGGGAAGGGAGCAAAGGAAGAGAACAGCCATTTATATAGCACCTACTATGTGCTAGGCATTGCTAAATGCTTTACCAATATTATCTCATTAGATATTCACAACAACCCTGCAAGGTAGGTATTATTATCTCCATTTTATAGTTGAAGAAACTGAGGCAAACTGAGGCCACACAACTAATAAGGAGCTAAGGCTGCACTTGAGTGCATATCTTCCTGACTTCAGGCCCAGTTCTCTATCTTCTGTGCCATCGGCACTAGTAGCTGATTGCATTACTTAGGGGTCATGTAGTCTTACTTCCTGCCTTGTGTAGGAAAGTCCTTATAATATTCCTATTTGTTCAGCTTCTGCTTGAACTCACCACCTACCCAACAAAGCAGCCCATGCCTTTTTTGACAGCCTTACGTTTGCATTTTAACCAAGGGAACTCAGGAGAACCGGGATTTTGAACTTCTTTTGTTTCAGGGGCCCCTTTGGCAGTCTGGTGAAACCCATGGACCCCTTACCAGAATAATGTTTTAAATAATTGATGGAAATGCTAAAATTAAGTTAGAGGTCAGTGAAAGCCAGGATGCTTTTTCCCATCAAATTTTACAGACCTCCCCAAGCTAAGAATCCCTGAATTAGAGAGACTGAATTGAGTTATCAGGTGAAGTGGATCCTAAGTAATTGTGGTTGCTGTTTTGACCTTAGGAGGTCAAGTTTAACTGGTGATATTTAAAGAGAAGTCCAAGGAGGTGGGCAGTTTCATCCTTTTATTGTAGGTGGAACATTTTTCGAGGCATATAAAAACCCATATCAAGCAATGTCCAAATGAGGTGCAGAGATGAGAAGGTGTTAAGACAGAGCTTGACACCAATTCTGCGGTTCTGTACTCAAGTAGCACCATATCTCAAAATTCCCTGTGTGAGTTTCCTTGGGAGAAAAGATTAAAGAGTAAATTTGGTCTCTGCTTTCAAAGATCTTCTTACTTAGTAGGCAATGGCAATATCTTCCTCTCCCCAGTTAATAGTCATGACTAGACCAGCTTTTCCAAACCTTCTACAATCTTGCATAACTTACCTATTCAGACTAATTTTCACCATCCTCTTTCGTACTCTTTGCTCTTGCCAGATCATTCTCCCCATGTGTACTACACAGGTCACCCGTATTTCCTCCTCTTCTCCCTTGCTCATATGATCTCCACCATCTGAGATTCTCTCCCAGTTCTCACCACTTGGGTAAATCACACTCATTCTTGATGACCCAATTCAAGTCCAATATCCTCCATGTAGGACTCTTCCCACTTTGAGTAATCTGATCTCTTCCTTTCCTGAGTTCCTATGTTACTTATACAATCTAGCACTTCATTGTATATAGCCTTATATTGCTTATATTATTTTATGTATCTGTAGGAGAGCACCAACACATTGATATTTCATTTGGAGACTCAGGCTCATCACCTCCTCTGGAGCACCTCTCTCCAATCCTGCCAAGTTTTTATTTCCCTCAAGTTCTTGCTTTTTTTGTTCCTATTATCCAGATATTCCACTGTCTTCTATCTGTACTAGGAACATTCTACTTCTTCATTATAATTGAAAACTAGTTTCATCCTGATGACACTACTTCTTTCAGTCTATTTTTTCTACTCTTCACTATGTTCGTAGAATTTGCATATCCTTACTTCCTTATTAATTATTAATGTTTTTAGGTCATTGTTTCACCATTTTCTCTCAATAATCGTACTCCTTTTTGAAGTCTACAACATCTACTCAGACTACCTTTCCTCTATTCTTGTTACTGTCATTTCTAAGACATACTTCTTGCCACCTCTCTTAGTGACTTCTGTATCTCATTCATGGCCATTCGTCACCTCTGACATCATCTTTTCTTGTGTTTCATGACACCCAAAACACTCTTGGTTCTCTACTTATTTCTGATTGCTCCTCTGTCTCACTAACTCATAATGACCTTTTCCTTCTTCCACTGTTAAATAGGTTTTGTTCTTATCCATTTTCTTTCCTCTGGAGAAGAGAGTGATAAGCCTCTCCAGTATCTTTGCCAGGAAAATCCCAAATGGGATCATGAAGAGTCTGAAACAGCTGAACAACAACAATGACAAAGTCTTTTAACCTCTCTGAGCCTCAGTTTCCTTATCTGTAAACTGGGATTAATAATGACATTTACCTCACAGGGTTATCATGAGGATCAAATGATACCACATATACAAAATGCTTTGCAAATGTGAAAGCGTTGTATAAATGTTAGCTATTAGTATTGTTGTAAAATGGGCTGGAGAAGGAAATGGTAAACCACTCTAGTATCTTTGCCAAGAAAACCCCAAATGGGGTCATGGAGAGTTAGACATGACTGAAAATGAGTGAGTAATAACAAATTAGTATTATTACCATGATCCCATTTTCATCTACTATACTTCCTCTCCACTGCTGCAAATCTCATATCTACTTCTGAGCCAGAACTTTTTGGATGCCCCCAATACTTTTTCTTTGTTTCATTCTCGTTTCTAAAATTGTACGTATTTGGAGGTGAAGAAAATCATTAGGTAGCCAAATGTGACATTGCTAGAAATGCAGATTCTGGGCCCATTCATTACATCGAATGATGATTTGAGTTTTGGAATTCATTTGAATCCATTATTTCTACCATTTGTACATCTAATTGTGTTTCTTGCTGTCACCAGCTACAAGTGATTTCCCCCCCTCTTCTTAGCAGCATTGTGTGTTTAAAGGTAAGAAGCAAGAATTACCATAGCAACTGATTTTCCAATTAGACCTCAGTTGCTGACAATCAATGAGATTAGACAAGGTCAGTGTTTGAGTAAGCCCTATAGTGTTTAAAAAGGGTTGTGGAGAGTTGGAGACAGGGAGGAAATGAGAAGCACTGGAAAAATCTGGCCCCAGAGTGGAATAGGATTCATTTGTTATGTGCAGCTTGTGAACCTAAAGATATTTCTTACAGCAGCATCACATCATGATCTGCCAACAATATCCAGGAATGGGAGGCAAGAGATATATGGTATTAACTGAATTCCTTTCCCCCCTTCAGTCCACAAATGATTCACAGAATTAAATAAGGAAAATAACCAATTTGAAAGCAAACACAAATAGAAACTGAAGGAGGAGATGAAGAGGTATAAGCAAATGAGACATTTTCAGCTAAGATTGGAATCTCTCTGGTTTGCAAGGATATAGGATGACCTAGATACATTCTTGCCTGGAGTTTGGGCTTGGGCTAGAGGCAGCACCTGTCTCTTGATAAAATAGAAATGTTGGTAAAATTTGTCTTCGTGTCCCCTGTAAAAGATGGGCTTAGTTTTTGTATACTGTCAGAGTGGTGGTGTATTCTCCTGAAGTTGCCTGGAAAAACTAATTGTATATGCTAGTTCTTTTACTCTCCACCCCCTATGGGCAATGGAAGGGATGATTTCTAGTTAGCTAACTAATTTTTTACTCATATGAGTGAATCTAGCAACGTCTTGATTGACTGAGAGCAATCTGGGGCTTTTGAAAATGAACCAATAAATTCCACCTAGAGAGGTCACAGTGGGCAAGATATAATTTGATAGAGGAGGAGGAGGGAGGGCAATCTGGAAGGTATTATCTTATCTCTGAGGCTATGAGAGATCTGGATGGCTACTTAACAGTTAGAGGGAATCATAGGCCAAACCTAGGGAATTGTAATCAGAACAGACCCCAAGTTAAGGATGGTCCTGGCATTGGATTGTTTGCTTTTATTCATACTTCTTAGGGCATTGTTCTATTGTATGTTTTTATCTACTTGTATATTCTCTTTTCTCTCATAAATAAGTGCTTATAATTTGGAGTATGTGGCAAAAGGGCATAGAGAGGAAAGCAGATGCCAGAAACAGACATTCAGTTAAGGTGACAATGATGTAGGAGGGGAAAAGATAATTAGAAGTTGGGTGCATCAGATCTCTGAATAGGAGACCTTGCAGGTCATGTGATTAGGAAGACATAGGAGGCCATAGACCTTCAGTTGAGATTCATTTATCAAGGTATTTTTAGAAATAAGGGTTCAGTTACTTAGACTACTGTTCTCCTTATGAAAAAAACAAAGTAACTAAGAATTTCTTTACTTCCTCTAATAATAATTTCATCTTTCAAAAATGGAGGAATCAATGAGAGAAACTGTTATTTTAAACCTTATTCACATACTCCTGGAGGAACTGGGTGGAAATGTCAGGAACTTTAAGAAAGGAAGGGGAGTAAATGTACCCTCTTCAAATTTATGAAAGAGAAGAGGAAAAGTGGATATAGTCTGACATTCATTCTTTTGGGAGAGAAGATTTCAAAGGTTTTGGAGAAAGGATAAGTAGGAATTCATGCCCTAAAATTTTCTCATCATCAAAATACTGAAAATACTAAGAGAAATAATCATGATACCACGAGAAAAGGGGAAACTGTCTAAAGAGATCAATGTAATGTAGATTCACCAGGAATTCATTGACCTACTTTGATTTTAAAGTGATATGTACAGAAGACAGAAGCAAGGGCACTATTGTTGTCCAAAAATAATAGTGTGAGAGGCTTTACCAAATTTTTTACTAAAATTCAACTAAACTCTATTTACAGAAGGATATTGTTGAACCATTTACCAAAGGTTTGGTCCAAAGAAACAAATAGAATCAGTTTTCCCCTTAAACAGTTTGTTCAAGAATAAACAGAATGGGGTCTCCCTTACCAAAGGTTTATTCTAGAACAAACAGAATGGGGTTCACCTTACCAAAGGTTTGAACAATGAACAAACAGAATCAGGCTGTACATGTGCTATAATGTGCTTACTTATTTTCATTAAGCCAGAGAATCATGCATGTCCATGGAGTCATTCTGACTCCATAATTCTGAACTCAGAGGTAAACAAGTTGAAGGTGACTCTTTATATACTTAGAGCAATCTCAACTGAGGATGCCTATGTCAACCAAAATTATAGTCTCCATATGTGTTAATCATAATATGAGAAAGGAATTTCTTAATAGGATAGGTTGTAAATATAATAAGAGAATGTCAAGGTGTGAATTAAAGTTATAGATCTAGGATCTCTGTTTCTTTCGTCATTAACGTAACATAATATAACATAAGAAAACATAAGAAAAGTCCCATTATTCAAGATAGTGTCCAGTTCAAGGCACCTTGTCCTTGGCAGTCATAAACAGAAGAATGTTCCAGCTTCATCTGGCCTTGTAGTAGCTGACACAAGAAGGGGTATTTGGCTTCACTCAGAGAGCAAAGGAAAGCATGTTGATTATGCCAGAGCACTTGAAGCATTATGGTAGGTTAAGCTCAGAGTAGAGCCAAAATGTCTTTCTCCTGATTGACCAATCCAGGTTTTAGGTCTTTCTCAAGTGATGGGGAGCCCAAAATGGTTCACAAACTGGAAAGTATTATTCAGAAGAGGAAATTTACAGTGGCGAAGGGCTTTGAGTCTATGCCTCGCGAGGACTGGTTGAAGGAACTCCATATGCTTTGTATGTAGAAAAGACTCATGGTGTCTGTGACAGCTACCTTCAAGAATTTTCAGGTCTGTTCAATGGAAAAAAGATTACTATCCTTATTCTCCCTTGCTTCAGAGGGCAGAAGTAGGAGTGGATGGGAGGCAAATTTAGTCTTGGTGTCAGGAAAACTTCATACTAGTTGGGATTATACATGCATGAAAGGGATTGCCTTTGGAGGTAGTAGAGTTCTTCAAGCAAAGAAAGTGGATGACCTCTTGTCAGGTAAATTATAGAGGAGATTCTCATTCAGACATAGGTTAGACAAGATGGTCTTTGAGGTCTCTTTTAACTCTGAGAATATGTGATTTTACAGAACAGCTTGTATATGGAGGAACTGATCCCTAAACCCAGGGCTCGATCTTTTCACCCCTATACTCCCTATTTTGTATTCCTGTCTGATAGATCCTTCTTTCACTTGTGCTGTCAACTTTCCCCTCCCATTTCTCCCATTCCATATTCAATTACTTAAGAAACTGTTTTAAGAAAAGGTCCCAAAGTTTACTATCATGGAAAGAACACTCTAAGTCAGAGGCTTTAGATATGAATTCCAGTTCTATCACTACTTATATGATGTTGGATAAATCTTTTATCTTCTTCAAGTCCCATAATTCTTATCTTTTCAATGAGGGGATTAAAACTGATAATCATAAATACTATCTAGTAAAATATCCTATTAAATTTAGACTCATAACAACTTTAAGTGTGTCCCTTCATTGGGTCATTTGCAACTGAACAGAAATCAATGGTATGTTGAAAGGATGAAGTTCCAGTGGGAAAATTTCAAGCAACAGGTGGGTAGTACATGGTGGGAAGGCTACTGAAAGGGGTGACAAGGAGTATTTTCTTAGACTTTTGGGCTTTCCTGGTGGCTCTAAAAGCATACTACATTGGTGTCATTTACTTTGCCTCTGTGGAAAACTGGCATTGATTAGAAGATCTCTAGGGCTCCAACTTACAATGATCATATGAGAAGGGGATAGGAATAGTTTTGAACATTTAAGTTGTACAGTCTTTTCACTAAAAATATGTAGCTTGTTAGAAAGAATTGAGAAGAAAAAGTGGAAAGTCACTGAAAAGGCTGGAGTACTTGCCGTCAAGGTGCTTGTATACCAGGAAAAAACAAAAGCTTGGCTGAAATGTTTTTGTTTGTTTGACCACTGGGAGTATGTGGAATAGATTCACTTATCCTGTTTTAGTGGCCCCTGCTTTTTTATCTCTAATAAGGAAAAAATAAGAGGTAACTAACCAATGGCATTGAAGTGTGAATCTAGGGACAATGACTTTTTGTCAGTTTAGCTCAGATGACTAGGTATTTAGGAACTACACAATTCTTTTTGGGTCTCCTCAAGTTTTGCTTCTTCTTGGAACCTTATCTTTTAGCTACTCCCATATATTCAGTTCCAGTCCTTGAGAAAGTCTTTAAAAAGCTGGTTTATATTTGCTCCATTCTGTCCTATCCCCCTTTCTCTCTTTCCTTCCCTAACTAGAAGGACAGAAGGATTTAAACCAGGGGATCAGGTTAAATCTTATTGGGAGAGGGAGTGGGGAGTAAGGAGAGACAACGTTCTCCAAATTTCTCTATATGACTCTGTTTGCCCTCACATAGAGTTTCCTCTTGAATCTCTGAGAATAGCTCATGTTAAGGTCTCCATGGATGTGGTAAAAGGTTCTTGGGTGAGCACCCAGCTCACCATATCAGATATCAAAATATAGGGGGAAAAAAGTTTTTTTGTTGTTGTTGCAAAAGAACAAAAAAAATAATAATCTGATTATCTGTCAAATCCCAAGATTTCAGAGAGTGCCACCTTCAACCTAGAGATTGTCTGAGACTTAACCACTCTATGGAGTTATCTATTACTCCTTAATATATAATCAAAGTCCCAAACATTGCACTGATCACTTTAATTTCATCAGGTCTTCTGATCAATCCCTCTACACCTTCCTGAAAGGGAGTTAAAGTATTTTTTAAGAACAGCTGAAAGTAGAAGAAAATACACAAAATAATATTACAGGTAGAAAAATAGAAGTTCTGATCCATATGGGAAGGGTTGAGGGATAGGAAGATGTTGTGGAGTAGGAGCACTTTTGTGACTATCTAATGATAATAGCTAATACACACAGAGCTTTAAGGCTTGGAAAGGGCTTTATATAGAGACAGCTTAGGCAGAGCAGTGGTCAGAGCACTGATTATGGAGTCAGGAAGACCTGAGTTCAAGTCCAGCCTCAGATATTAACTATCTGTGTGATCCTGGGCAAGGCATTTAACCTCTGCCTTGCCTCAGTTTGCTCAACTATTAAATAGGGAAAATAATAGTACCTACCTACCAGGATTTTTTAAAGGATCACATGAGATATTTGTAAAATGCCTAGCACAGAGCCTGGCACATAAGAGGAGCTTAATAAATACTTGTTTCTTTTCTATTGTCTTCCCCTTCCTTTACATACACTATCTCATCTGATCCTCATAACGATGCTATGAAGAAGGTACATTATCTCCATTTTACAGAAGAGGAATTTGAGTTTGAGATAGGTTAAGTGACTTGTCCAGTCTAACA
The DNA here is from genome assembly GCF_900497805.2 of Vombatus ursinus. Classification (NCBI taxonomy): domain Eukaryota; kingdom Metazoa; phylum Chordata; class Mammalia; order Diprotodontia; family Vombatidae; genus Vombatus; species Vombatus ursinus. The sequence goes on along the minus strand of NW_020954556.1, from coordinate 44,578,048 downwards.
GGTAGCAAGTGTCTAAGGAAATATTCAGATTCAGGTCTTCTTGATTCCAAGGATAGTGCACTATCCTCTACACCAGGGCTTCTTGACCTCTTTTGAGTTATGGACACCTGTTGCAGTCCAGTGAAGCCTAGGGACCCCTTTTCTGAATAATGGTTTTATATAATTAAAGGAAATGACAAATTTCAGTTAGAGGTTAGGGAAAGGGGATGTAATTTTCTTTCCCATTCAAGTTCACTGACCCTAGGTTAAGACCTCCTGTTTTATACGTGTGTCAGATTGTCCTCGTTCATAGCAATGACTCCAAGATGTGTTTTGACGTCTTATAAAGCACTTAAACTGTATTTCATGGGATTTTGTACCTTGTCAGAGCAGTTATTTTCAAATTGCAGAGGAAGGTTTTTCTGAATAATAAATTATATGCTTCAGTTTTGTTGGAAAGACAACCTACTGAGAACCATAGTGGAGTAGGCATTGGGGGAGAGGAAGTCACAGCAGCAAAGCAAATTCTATAATGCAAATTATGGACTGACTCACTTTGGCATGCTTTCTTCAATTGCTTCATTTGATTTCACACACTCTCTCTCTTACAAGGACCTCCTCTGGTAGTATAAGTGATAGAGGGGCCTGTGAAAAATGGCTATTTTATGTACATTAACATCATGACTATCCACAGGGCAAAATTCTTAAAAAAGAAGAATTTGCTTTAGGCCTTTCTTCATCTCCCTGTCAGCATGCACCTCCTGCCTTCCTGTGTTCCCTGCATATACCCCAGGTTCTAAAGTTGCCTCTAGCTACTCAGTGCTCTCCACTGTGGTGGCCTGCATGGATCTGCCCCTCCTAGGAGCCACCCTGTGCTCAGGATCTTTTCTGATTCCTTTTGCCACATCAAAGCTTACCTGCCTTATGTGCCATTCCCTCAGAGTCCTGCTGACTGATAAGCTATTCTGACAAACAAGTTCAAAGAATCAAAGAATGTCAGAGCAGGAAGGAGGTTACTGTATTATCTAGTTCACTGAGGCCTGGAAAAGTTGACTTGCTTAAGGTGGTACCAAAGTAGTTAATGGGTGCTAGTAGCTCAATACCTTATACTTGCCAGGTAATATGCTTGCATTTTAACACAGGCCTCCAATTCCTTAACTAAAATTAGTAGGTAAGGAACGGAAGGGCTTTGGGAAGCCATGGCACAACAGTGAGTGTGGTGTTTTTTTTAATAGATGGACCTGTTGGTACCACTTATTCATCAAGGTAGACTCAGAGTTTCCCTCTCTTTGTGGGGAAGTAAGGTCTGTGAAGACAAGATGAGCCATCCTAAGCATAGGGTTTTTAGCCCAGAAGTTCAGATTAAAAGTCTTTTTCGTATTGGCAAATCAATATGCATAGCCTCTGGGAAAATCCCAGTGTCTCATATAGGGCAATAGCATTGTCACTAACCTAGAGAATCTTCATCTCAAGCCAGTACTAACTGAAGACTGGTCAATAGTAGGGAAAGTTGCTTGATATACTTAGCTATAAGTGAAGTATAAATTGAGAAACCCAATGGTGAATAATCTTGTAAGAACTAAAGAGCAAAAACCCAAACAAAAATATTTAAGGGCCTCCATTTTTTTGTATGTAAAATGGGTCAGACCATGTTTTAAATGGATTTGGTTCCCAATAAACATTTGTGTAGTTGAATGAAATACAGTTTGAGAACATTTTATATTTAATTATGAGAGAGGATTGTGTTGTCTCATGTAGAACATAGCTTTCCCTTACTGGAGGTCTTTGAGCAAAGGTTGAATGACTCTTTGTCAGGGATGTTATAGAAGGTACTCCTGTTTAGAGACAGGCTGGATGAGATGACCTCTAAGGTGTCTTCCAAATCTAAGAGCCTACTCGAGAAATTGCCTTTAGAAAAATGGAGACTAAAACTTTTCGGTCTTGAAGAAATCACTAGGTATTTTTTTTTTTCCGGGCCTAGCTTTGGTTTATTTATTTTCGTTTCATGGGAAGAAATGTTCTGTGTCCTCTCCTGGGATCATATTTAGTGTCAGAAGGAACCATGGAGGTTCTCTAGTTCAACCCTCTTATTTTACAGAAGAGGGAACTGAGGCCAAGGGAGATGAAGTGACTTGTGCTCTCATTCCCAAATAATTGCTTTTTTTTTTTTTTTGTTACTGCTTCTGTGTAAGTTTTCATTAACTTTTTTTTTCCATTAAATATTTCCCAACTACAGACAGCTCTTGCTTATCATAATTGGATAGTTTTGCAGACCTCGCTGTCTTCTCATGGAACTCCATGTTGCTCTGCCCACTCTGCTGCTCTGTGCTCAACAGTCCAAAGGTCTTCAGTGCCTGGAGTCCTCCCCACAGCGAGAAGAGCTTTAGTGCCTGGAGCAGAGGACCCTTGGCTTGCTACATGGATGCAGCTGCCTGCCACTCCTGGCCAGTGGAGGGCCTGCTGCCCACTCCAAGGGGAATCAATCTGAATAATGTGTATCAGAAGTGAGAGTGGTCTGTATGCAAGGAAAAATTTTTCAACACTTTTATTTTTAAATTTTAGTTCCAAATTCTCTTCCTCCCTCCCACCCATTCTATCTTAGATAAGGCAAATAATTTGATATTGATTATACATGTAATAACCAAGAATAAGCCTGGGTGCATAGTTCTAATTATGCTTTCTGGTATTTAGGGCAAATATATTTGGGGTACATGGGACAAAGAAGAACCTACCCTGGGCAGACCCTTGGATGAAGTACTTCTGGGAAGAGTGGTCCAGATAGTCCAGACCCCATGTGGGGGTGATGGAGTACAGGCCCAAACTGAGACCTTTGCCTCTCACCCCAAAAAGAATTTGGGTCACATTTGTCTATGACCCCAGAAAACCCTTAAACTTTTCTTGATCTCACTTACTTGGTCAAGGAAGTCTAGCAGTCCCCTGAAGTTATTCTTACTCTTATTCCTATCAACTGGCTCTTCCTTATCCCTTGGCCCTGTCTCCCAGTTCTTTGTTATCCTAATTTAAGCCTAGTCCTCTATTGTCTATTACTGACCTAATAGCCCTGGGTTATAGCTCCTATACTTCATTTTATCCAGACCCTATTCAAACTCCCAGATACTTCCATTGGGATTCTCCCAGGACCCTTCCCCCCAGTCACCCCAGCTTCAAGATCCTCCCTAAACTCCTCCCCCAGTCACCCTAGCTTCAAGATCCTCCTCTCAGCCCCTCCTCTGGTCACCCCAAACTACTCGGTATATAAGATCCATCCCGGCCGCCATTTAGGCGCTGAGATTTCCTCATGCCTGCTAGTCCTTATGAGCATCACAAATGTTCAGATTCCTTAAGAATCTGGCCTGTCTGGCTCATCTTTAATAAACCTTGTCTTTGGCTGAAAGAAGGCTTGGGTTGAATTCTTTTGGACAGGACCTATGCGTTGTGATTTTGGGGTCACAGCACCCCTAGTATCTAAACCTCAACAAAGGAAGTTGGCCTCAGGGATTGGGAGGGATCCTCTGGGGTTGTGGAACAAGGAGGAAAGGAAGCATTCATCCCAGATGTAGGTACCCTAAGGCAAAACCTGGTTACCCCACCCTAGTTACAACTTTAGGTCTTGGTACTGGTTCTGCCTTCTGGCTAATGGTATGATCAGGGGAGGTCCATTGTTTAAAATCACTTGGGGCCAGAGTCATCCATCTTACCTTCCTCATAGGACTATTGTGAGGATTAAATTGGATAACAGATGTGAAGGAATTTTGAAAAGTTAAAGGCCCTTTACAAATGTCAGGTGTGAAGACCATCTGGAAGGAGAGTGAACCCTCCCTCTGTCAGAGGGTATGGGTTCTTGTATATGTGAAAAGACCCTCTCTCATTTTCCCCCCTTCTCCCCTGGCATGTTGTACATTTCACTGTTCTTTGCTTTGGGTATTCAATATGTTTCCACTTTCAGAATTAGCTCTAGGATAAGGTTTGATTAGTAAGCAAGTCGATCTTTTTTTGGGGTGGTGGTGACACCTTTTTGATGTTTAGAAGCCTTTTAGTCAGATTTTTTTTTTTAACCGTAAGGCTATGTATGATATGTATGACTGAAATACGTGTTCTGTTGTGGCCTTCGATGAAGTTGTGAAATTATTCTTTTCCACGTCTGCTTTCTCTGCTTTTTTATCCTCTCCCTTTTAAAATCCTCTCACTATTAGATGCACAATGACCTTATGATGTTGCAGTTTCTCATATCAGGGTGGTGACTGGTCTAATAAACTCATGCATGCTAATATATTGGAGATTTAATGGAGTGCCCATCATACAGGGGATTTTCTATGTTCAAAAAGGAGCCTATGAGGGGAAGCTAGGGGATGCAATGGATAGAGCACTGGCCTTGGAGTCAAGTGGACCTGAGTTCTAATATGGCCTCAGGCTAGACACTTGATATTTACTAGCTGTGTGACCCTGGGCAAGTCACTTAACCCCATGGCCTAGGAAAAACAAACAAACAAACAAAGAAATAAACAAAACCAAAGGAGCCATATGCAAGCAAAGCCAAATCCAAGAGAATGAAACACTGTGATGGAATTTTTTGCATCAGGCATATTTGAAGGGCTAAATATATCCTTCCTCAACTCATATTATTAAAGCAAGAAGGGATCTTAAATATTTGATAATTCACCATTTTCATTTTATAAATTGGAAAACCAAGTCCCAGAGAGTGGAAATGTATTGTCCATGGTGATATAGTAAAGTACTGGAAGAATAGGGCAACCTAAGCCTGATACACAATCCACTGTGGTTCCTACTCCAAAATGCCTTTGAATCCTACGTAACACCGGTACAAACACCCACTCTTTCTATGAGTAAGGCAAGAACCACACATATCTTCACTGTAAAATGAAAATAAAAATTTTGACACTTTTCTTCCCTTTGTACTCCAGCCTATGCTTCTGCCATACTAATCCTGCTTATGCATAGATATGATCATCACTCCTCTGCTGAAAAGATTTTGTCCATATTCACTTTCACCACTCCTTTGACTACCACTTTCTGAAACCAGCATCCCCATATAGCACAAAGTAGGCTGAGGAAATGGACATGGGCTTACTTCATTGTCTTTACTTCACCAAATTAAGATCCTAATCCTTACAAGCACCCCAGTACTATGATCTCAGGCTCCAATGACTTTCAACCAAGTTTGAGACCATAAATGAATCCCATTTTACAACTTCATTTCTTTGATTTAATCCTTGGTCAGTTTTTCAGTGCCATGTCCTTTCCATTCAAATGGTATCTGTTTAGAAAGATTTGGATCCACCCTGGGAAGTTTCTTAGTTCAGAGTTAGTGAGTTCTATGTCCTAGAATATACAAAGTTCTGTTAGTATCCTTAATTTTTCCTGATGCCACAGATGGTTTCTTTCTCTAGTGTCCATTGTGATAAGTTATCCTTGGATAGTCCTCTGATCAGACAAGTTTTCATTGTGCAACACCTTCTTGTCTCTAAATGAAACTTAGTGAGCAGTTATTGTATATTGTCCCCAACTTTTAATCTCTCTGTAGGGATGCTGCAATACACTACTGGTTCAGACAATTTGTATTACACATACTATTTGTTTGGTCTCTAGTATGCTTTGCAAAGTATCCTACACCTCCAGAAAGAGTCTACAACACCTCTTAGATCCCTTTCAATATTCTTCTGCCTGTTTTAGGCATACTCAGATGCCAACAGGCCATTTTACATCAGTATTCCCTGCAGACATTGTACTAATTTTAGCTTAAATCACGCACAACAGGCTAGGTAATCATCCAACCATGTGATAGTTATTTTAAATCAAATTGGTAAGCCCTACTGTCTAATCAATCACAGACTGAAAAAAAAATTCTCCAATCCATTTATATGGTCCGTGGGAATTCAAAATAGTGATCTTAGATGAGCCCCTCTAATGTAGCACCTGGCTTCTCCCCAACATTCGTGTTGGCCCCACCTGATAAGCTATCTCAGGGTTGAGGTGATGTGGATACACAGTCACTCAAAGTGAGCCCTTATGAACATGTTTACCTTTACTAGTCATCAGGAACACTAAGATATTTAATAAAACAACATAGTGAACAAAATAGCAATAACAGAGGAATATAGAATTATAAATCTAGAGCTGGAAAAGACTTTAGAAATCATCTAGTTCATTTATAAACAAGGAAACTGAGGCTCAGAGAGGTTAAGTGATTTTTCCCAAGATCATACAGGTAGTAAACCTGGGTCTCACATTTCTACAAATGTACGTATGTCTGGGAGGAATAGATACAATTAGGATATGTACAGAGAGACACAACCATAGAGAACATGTGTGGTGAGGGTATACACTGGAAAGGGCAACTCATGCCTTTGATATGGTGATATTTTCTCGTGCTGTCATCACATTGTTCTCCAAGGTGCTGTCTTCCTATAAGAGGAAGAATAGGCCCTGCTATCTCTTTTTTAGCTTACAGCCACAGGCTTAAGCTTTATCTCTTGCAGTGAGAGACTTCAGTTATCCAACTATCAGACTACAAAGAAAACCTTAGCAGCTTCCCATGTATTAGGAGAGAAATACATCATCTCCAGCATCTTAACTCTGTTCCATTTTTCTCTCCAGAAGGAGAGTCTTAACCTCCAGTGGGAAAGTTATTTTGGCTCACAGAATTGCCAAATAACTAAGTAGAACCCATATGCATTGAACTTGTTGCTGAACCTACTTCCCTCTGTTTACCTGGAGCAAATCTCAGCCCTAAGCAACCCTCCCCTGAGCTTTGAACGGCTCCTTTAGCTTTCATCCATTCCTGATTGTCCACTTGCCTGCCTTCAAAAATCACTTTCGAGGCTACCTTTCAACAAACTTCCAGAGCTGTCTGGGTCTGAAGCCCTCACTCTTCTCAAAATTCTTTGAGTTTCTCATGCGAATGAAAGTGTGAGGAGTCAAGAACAAAAGGAAACCCAGGTGCAGCCATGTCAAGATGCCTCTTACACCTCCATCAGTTGTTACAATTTCCCACAAGTATCATGTGTCTGTCTATGAATGGACACGTCTTCATGCTCTGGCCTCTTCTAGGCTTTCATGTGATAGTGGTCTCTCTTTCAGGTCCTCATATGCCACATACTGACTCTGTTGTTGAGTTGTTTGTCATGCCCAATTCTTTGTGACCCCATTTGGAGTTTTCTTGGCAAAGATACTAGAGTGCTATGTCATTTCCTTATCCAGCTTATTTTTGCAGATGAAGAAACTGAGGCAAACAGGGTTAAGCAATTTACCAGTAAGCTAGTAAGTATTTGAAGCCAGATTTGAACTCAGGAAGATTAGTCTTCCTGACTCCAGGTCTGATACTCTATCCACTGGCTGTTAACTTAGAAGACAACAAATTAGCATTATCTCTCTTGTATTATATTTTTATTTATTTTGTTAAACATTTCCCAATTACATTTTTAATCTGGTTCTACTTGTACTAGGGTTTTTTTTTTTTTTCTGCTGCTTTCCCTGGGAGCTTTGAGCTTCACACCTCTTCTCTACACACACGCTAGGTACTAGGAAGAAAAGGTTACATTGAAGTGTAGGAGGAGCAAAGGCCCATGAAATCACAGTTTTAGAGAGAAAAGAAACTTTAGGGATCATTTAGTTAAAATTCCTTATTTCATAGTTTGGGAAACTGAGAACTAGAGAGCAGAAGAGACTTCTCTAACAGTCTCACAGCCAATAAGTATTCAACCAAGATTAAAAAGTAGATTCTTCAATTCTACATCCCAGAGTTCCCCACCCCCCCACCACTGCAGAGTAAGTGAAAGTATCCCAGAAGGTTTGTATTGAGAATAACACAGAGTTTCCTAACCTAAAAATATCAATTTCCTAAGTTCAAGGAAATGTAAAGATCACATACCGGAAGGTCTCCTGTTTCTACTTACCCGGTGAAGAAAATATGATGAGCATAAGCTAGAGGAATGTTCTTTCACTGTCAGTCTGTGAACATTGCAATACTGGTCTGTTGCAATTTTTTATCAGCCTATAAAACTTTTACTACCAAAGATCCTTATTTCTTAAGATGTATAAACTTAAAACTATTGCTCTTCTTTCTATAGTGCCATGAAAAGAGACCTGCATTTGGAGTCAAATTTTGAACTTAGCCGAATTACCTAATTTCTTCTGGCCTCAGTTTCCTCTTCTGTAGAAAGAAGGTGTGTTGGTCTAGGCAGTCTGAGATACTCCTCTTCCCTGTATCCTGAACCTCCTAACTTCTACCTTCCTCCTTTCAGCTCCAGAGCCCTATTTCTTGAGCTCTTGTATGCTATGGAGGTTATAAAGGTGGTCTACAGTAGAGATCTTAGCCACCTTACCAGGCTCCCATATTGATTGAGTTGGGAAATACTAAACTCCATGGTTTTCCTTCACTATCTCCTTTGGCAGATGCTTTGGTATTCTCACTTTTGATGAGAAAATGACCTGAGTCAAAACTTCAGGTTTTAAAGGCATTGTAATTGGGATTCATTCCCAACACAAACTATCTGACAATGCAAGCAGATACACTTGTGTGGAATCAGCATACTTAAGAGTAACACAGACCTTTTTCTTTTGACTTCTATGAAACCCTAATTAAATGAAACTGATCCTTGCATGGAGCACAGTCCTGATTTTTATGCATTGAATTTGTATGGTGCCTCATGAATATGTATTAGAGGGTGTTTTGGTGCTGTTCATTTTTGATGAGTTTGGATACAAATGGATTTCACTGAGAATGAAATGTTCACACGCTAGAATGAGCACATCTTTGCTGTTTCTGAAAGGCGGTGGTAGCATCCCACTTTGTTTTGCCCAGGGTTAGGTGGGTTGACATGTCAGAAAGTCCCTACTGCCAGGTGGAAAGCCTGAATTGTATTCAGAAATGAAAACTGTAATCAGGACTTCCAGAGATAGACCCCCCTCACATGTTAGAAACGTACACTGCATGTTTGTTAAAAGACTTCTAAGTTGCATGAAATCTTTAAATTTACATGTTATTTCTTGGAAATTGCTTTGAAAAGAAATATTTTCTTTCCTTCTTTTCCTCCCTCCTTCAATTCCTCCCTCCTTCAATTCCTCCCTTCTCTCTCTCTGTCTCTCTCTCTCTGTCTTCCCCCCCCTTTTCTTCCTTCTTTCTTTTTTCCCCTCTCTTCCTTCACTGTGAAGGGTTCTTGTGCTCCTGAATCTCACATGGACACGTAGAAAAATAGGAAGGTCATTTAACAATAAGTAGTCCCAGATGAGTAGTCACACTGTTTGTTTCCTCTGGGTAAAGGGGAAGAATGGAATTCTTTGTAGGTCCCTTTGTATGAAGGAGAGATTTTCTAAGAGATTTCCTAGGAGTCTGTGCATTAGCCTTGGGAGGAAAAAGTAGAGGCCCATAACTCTTGGTTTCCCTTCCACCAGATGTAGAAGCCCATGAAAAGACCCATGCCAGTACAGGGTAAAGGAAAATGGAGATTCGACTATTTCAACCAAAGCAAATCAAGCACTACTTACTTTAAGACTGATAAAGTGCTTTCCTTACAATAACCCTGTGAGTTAGGTAGGAGGATTATTGTGTATTATTATACCTGTTTTACTTATTTGGAAACTCAAGCTCCCCAGAGGTTGTAAGTCCCCCCACCCAAGTTACATAGCTGGAAAATGACAGATGATCAAAGACTTGAACCAGGTCCTCTAACTTGAAGTCCATTGTTCTTCCTACTATGTCAGACTGTGAACATAATTTAGTACATTTATTTCTTTCTCTTTGGTCTAGAGACAGGTCAGTGGCTAGAGCACTGGGCATCGAGTCAGAAAGTCTTGAGTCCAAAGCCAACCTTAGATGCAACTTAGTTGTGTGACCATTGGCAAGTTACTTAACCGCTGGCTGCTTCAGTTTCCTCAACTGTAAAATGGAAATAATAGCAGCACTAACTCACAGGGTTGTTGTGAGGACCAAATCAGATAATATAAGTAAAGTGCTAACTTAGCACGGTGCTTGGCACATAGTAAATACTTAATAAATTCTCATTCCTTACTCCCTTTTTTATTTTACCCCTGCCCTTTCAAGACAGAAAAACCCAATACTCTGTTATACCCTCATTTTGATTCCATCTCCCTATCACAATAAGGAAAAAAAATTCAAGACCTCCAAATAAGTAAGATTCATTCTTGAGAATTGAAAAAAAAACTTAATCTTAGTTTAAATTCACTATTAGAAGGGGCTTGCCATTTTACAAAATTCCTATGATGATTGCTTTTGTAATATGAAGAATCCTTTTGTAAAGTGAATTGCTACCCTTTCATTTCTCTGTTTGTTTCCTTGGATTTTTATATTTTGAAATTTCTTAAGGTAAGCCAACTGTACCAGCTTAATATTCTCCAGGGTTAGTCATTGTTTGGGTTGTAGAGTGGAGATGATGATAATCATTAGAGAATAGAGGAAAGGGCTCTATGGGCAGGGGCATGCTGAAGTCTGCTCCAATGAGAGAATATTGTTATATTTTTAGTGTTAGCATTGGAAATCAGCAAGTGCTACAAATCAGGGCTTGGCTTATTGTTTTGTTGATTGTCTAGACTTACGAAAGTGATGGAGAAAATGTTAATAATGTGAATTAAATTATAAAGTGTGATGGGTCCTTTTTTATGAGTCATTAAATATTTACCAGCCCATTCTTGCCTAGAAGGTACATCTTCTTACTGATGCCAAGTAAAACATGTAGCTATGCTTTGGAATGTAGAGGAACCATGTAAGTTGCCTGCCATGGTCGACTGTATCCCAGGAAAAGAATACTATAGAATTAATCAAAATCCTTGAGATTTCCACTTTGTGCTCTTCTCTGCAAACCATTCATCACATTTAGAGCAGCAACAAGACTTCATTACCATTTTCCTTCTTGCACATTCTTGAACAAGGTTATACATGGGGATTTTATTGTAGTGGAAAGAAGGCAGGCGGGAGGAAAAGAAAGCAGAAGGGAGCAGGAGTAAAAAGATGAGGAACTTCTCACTAACTGAAAATTGCAGTTTGCTTCTCCTGTTCTGTGTCTGTAAGGAAGCTGAAAGAAGGGCTGGCATATCACACAGATTCTCGCAGCCAATACCCTTAGGGATGTTACCGAGGCTCATTTATTCATTCAACAAATATTATTAAGCACCTATACTGGTGAGGGAGCAATGTGGTAAGCCCCAGGGGAGTTACAACGTTTGAACAGACCTGAGCCCTTCCCTAATGGGTCACTATTTCTTCTTTCACTGGAAGAGATGGCCCTTACTTGTCTACCACATACTGTCCTCTTAAATAGCCAAAAACTTTTAGAGTTGAATTCAAATATTTGAATGACTTCTATGTGTTAGAAAGATTAGACTTATTCTTCTTGTAGAAAGTAGAAGTTGCAAAAAGACAAATTTGTTTGATGTAAGGAAAATTTTTTAACAATTAGGCTTATCTACTACTGAATGGATTACTTTGAAAGGTGGTGAATCCACCTTCAACGAAGATCTTCAAGTAAAGACTGATAATATGTTAGGCATAGTTTAGACATGATTCATTTTGAGATATGTGCTGTTGTTCAGCCATTTCAGTCGTGTGTGGCTCTTCATGACCCCTTTGAAGTTTTATTGGTAAAGATATTGGAATGCTTTGCAATTTCCTTCTCTGGCCCATTTTACAGATGAGGAAACTGAGGCAAACAGGGTTAAGTGACTTGCCTAGAGTCACACAGCTAGTAACTGTCTCAAGCCTGATTTGAACTTAGGAAGATGATTCCTCCTGATTCCAAGTCCAGTACTCTAGCCACTATTAGGGGGAGAGTGGACTGTTTAAATGACCTCTGAAGTTCCTTCTACCTCTCAGATTCTGATACATTTGCAAATAACTTGGTGCTCCTATTACGCCTTCTACAGAATTGTTTTTCCTCTTCATAACCTTTTGAAAAAAGGATTGATAACTTTAGATTGTGCTTTCAAATGCAGATGTGATTATATTTGTATATCCATGTTCATGTAAGACCAAGTAAGACTAGAGATCAGTTAGGTAGAACCAACAGAAAGTTTTCTTATAAGGGCTTCCTCACAAAGCTGTGGGAAAAGGAAGGTTGCCCAACATCTTATGGTAATGTATCCCACTGTTTTATAATTCTCAAAATTAGGTTGAAAAAACTATCAGTTTTGTGTCTTTGGCTACCCTTGCTGCTAAATAGGATCAATAGCACGAAGGAACATGAAATTGAAGATTTAGAATTGTAAAGAGCCTTAAAGGCCCTCTAGTCTAACTTCCTCATTTAAGAGACAGGGAAACTGAACCTCAGAAAGGTTAAGTGACTTACTTATGGTCACACAGCTAGGAGATTTTAGAAGTAGTACTGAAACTTAAGCCTTCCTGACTTGAAATCCAGTGCTCTATCCATTATGCAATGCTGCCTTTCTTCTGAATGAACCTAGAAAATGGATATCATGGTAATGGGATCTGATGTAGGACTCCCCCAACTTCTGGTCCTTTTCCCCTCAAAGAAATGCAGTTCTCATACCCTGTTGGCTCTGGGGAGCAAAATCTTGGTTTCTCCTGCCTTTGTTGACCCAACATGTCAATTTGGACCAATCCTAACTGAATGGAGTATTGCTTTTTACTTAATTAGAAGAGAATTATGTTATTATTAACAATGGGCTTATACCAATATGTTTAAGTTACTTGGTTATATTGAATTTGGCCTATGATTCTATGTTATTTTGTATTTTTAAAAATTCTTCCATGTATTGATTTTATCTCCCTAACTATATTGGAAAGTCCTTGATTCTATTTCCTTCTCTTCTATCACCTTAGGCCCAGCAGAGGAGTTGGACCTTTAATGAGTTTTCTATACATACTCTTTGAATTGAAGTGGATTTAAGTGAAAGGTAGATTCTCTAGTAGTAGTAATTATAATATATCTTTAAGGTTTGAAAAGTGCTATATGTATGTTATCTAATTTGATTTCACAACAACCTTGTAAGGTAGGTATTACTGTCTTCATTTTACAGATGGGGAAACTGAGGTTATGAGGCTAAGTGATTTGGCCAGGGTCACACAGCTAGTTGGTGCTGAGGCAAGATTTGAACTCAGGTCTTCCTAAATCTAAGTCCACTGCTCTTATACAGTATACCCATTATTTATCTCCCTAATTCCCTCTAACTTAGAAGAAGCCCTGAGCTTTGCTCAGTCACTCAGAGGATATGACTAATATTTGCACATTCTTAAAATGTTTTTTATCTTAATTCTCTGCACCTCTATTTATTCATTTTATTTCCAGTTCCAAATTGTCTTCCTCCTACCTTACTCCCCATACTTTGAGAAGACAAGCAAAATAAAACTCACTACAAATATGTATTATCAAACAAAATAAACTCCTAAAATCTCTGTTCTCCCCCCAGCCCCCAAAAAAAGGAAAATGAAAGAAAGAGAAGAAAATATACTTCAATCTGCACTGTGAGTCCATCAGCTACCTTTCTGGAGGGCTATGGTATTTTTCATCATTAATCTTTTGGAATTTTGGTTGGTCATTTTTTATTGTTATTTGAAGTATTCATTTAAAAATTTTTGAGTTTCCAATTCTGTTTCTCCAGTCCCTTTCCACACATTGAGAAGGTAAGAAATATGATATTGATTATACATGTGAAATCACACAAGGCATATTTCCATATTAACCATATTGCCAAAAAAGTACAAAAAAATAAAGTGAAAAATTATGCTTCAATTTGCACTCAGAGTTCATCAGTTCTCTCTTTGGAGATGGATGGCATTTTTCGTCCTGCGTACTTCAGAATCATCTTGGATCATTGTATTGATCAGAATAGCTAAGTCTTTCATAGTTGATCATCCTTACAAAATTGCTGTTACTGTGTGTAATATTCTGGTTCTGCTCACTTCACCTTTCATCAATTCATGTATGCCTTGCCATATTTTTCTGAAACCACCCTTCTCGTCATATCTTATAGTACAGTAGTATTCTGTCATAATCATATGCCACAACTTATTCACCCATTTTGCAATTGATGGGTGTCCCTTCAATTTCTAACTCTGTGCCACCACAGAAAACTGTTATGATTATTTTTTTGTACATATCGGTCATTGCTTCTTTTCTTTGATCTCTCTGGAATATAGAGCTAGTAGTAGTACTACTGAGTCAGAAGGTATGCATAGCTTCATAGCCCTTTGGATGTAATTACAAATTGTTCTCCAGAATGGTTAGACTAATATACAACTCCAGCAACAGTTTGTTAGTATGCCTATTTTCCCACATCCCCTCCAGTATTTGTTCTTTTCCTTTAGTGTCATGTTAGCTAATTTGATAGGGATGAGATGCTATCTCAGAGTTGTTTTAATCAGCCTTTCTCTAATCAATAGTGATTTAGAGCATTTTTTTCATATGACTATAGATAGCTTTGATATCTTTTCCACAAAACTGCCTGTTCACATCCTTTGACCATTTATCAATTGGGCAATAGCTCTTATTTTTACAAATTTAATTTAGTTACCTACACATTGAAGAAATAAGGCTTTCATCAGAGAAACTTATAGATTTTTTTCCTCCAGTTTCCTGCTCTCCTTCAAATTTTAGCTGTATTGGTTTTGTTTCTGTAAAAGTTTTTTTAATTTGATGTAATCAATGTATTCCATTATGCTTCCTATATTCCTCTCTATCTCCTATTTGGTCATAAATGCTTCCCTTATCTATAGATCTGATGGGCAAAATGTTCCATGATCCCTTAATTTGCTTATGATATCACCTTCTATGTCTAAGTAATGAACCCATTTTGTCCTTATTTTGGTATGCAGTGTGAGATATTGGCCTATGCCTAATTTCTATTAAATAGTGTTCTCATTTTCCCAGCAATTTTTGTCAAATAAATTTGGGGGCAAAATTTTTGCCTCCCAAACCTGAATCTGGGTTTATCAAAGACCATTATGGTCATTTACTACTCTGTATTATATATATCTAATCTATTCTATTGATCCACCACTCTATTTCTTAGACAATATCAGATGATTTTTTTGGGGGGATTATTAGAGCTTTGTGATATATTTTGAAATCTAGTACTGTTAGGCTATATTCCTTAATTTTTTTACATCAATTCTCTTGATATTTTTGACCTTTCGTTCTCCAGATGAATTTTGTTATTACTTTCCCTAGTTGTATAAAATAGTACTTTAGTAATTTTATTTTTATGGCACTGAATAAGTAAATTAATTTAGGTAGAATTTTCATTTTGATTATATTGCCTTGGCCTACCTGTGAGCAATTAATGTTCCTCCAGTTGTTTAGATTTGTCTTATTTATGTGAAAAGAATTTTGCAATTGCATTCATGCAGATCCTGGGTTTGTTATGACAAGTAGACTCCCAAATATTTTATATTGTCTGCAGCTGATTTCTCTTTCTGTCTCTTCCTTCTGTGTTTTGTTGGTAAAATATGGAAATGGTGATGATTTATGTGTGGTTATGTGATATCTTTCAACTTTGCTAAAGTTGTTAATTGTTTCAACTACTTTTTTAGTGGATTCCTTGGGGTTCTCTAAGTATAACAGCATATCATCTGCACAGAGTGGTGGTTTTGTTTGTTTTTTTTTATTGCCTGTTCTTATTTCTTCAATTTCTTTTTCTGATCTTATTGCTATAACCAGCATTTCTAGTGCATATTGAATAATAGTTGTGATGATGGATACCCTTGCTTCACCCCTGATCTTACTGGGAAGGCATCTAGTTTATCCCTATTACAGATAATGCTTACTCTTGGTTTTAGGTAGATACTACTTATCATTTTAAGAAAAGCTCCATCTATTCCTGTACTTCCTATTAATTTTAATAGGGACAAGTGTTGTATTTTGTCAAAAGCTTTTTCTGCATCTGTTGATAAAATCATATGATTTTTTTTGTTTTTATTATTGATATAGTCAATTATGTTGATAGTTTTCCTAATATTGAACACCTCTGAATTCCAGGTAAAAATCCCATCTGGTCATAGTGTATAATCTTTGTGACATACTGAAAAATCTCTTTGCGATCTTTTCATTTAAAATTTTTTTACATCAAAATTCATTAGGGAAATTGGCCTATAACAGTGTTATTTCTCTGTTTTGCTTTCCCTGGTTTAGGTATCAAAACAATATTTCTGTCTTAGAAGGAATTTGGTTGGATTCCTTTACCTATTTTTCAAATAGTTTACATAATATTGGAGTTAATTGTTCTTTAAATGTTTGGTAGAATTTGCTTCTAAATATATCTGGTCCTGGGGATTATTTTCTTAGGGAGTTCATTTATGGCTTTTTAAGGTAAAAGGTAGGGCTATGTTAAGTATTCTATTTCCTCTTATGTTAATCTGGGCAATTTATGATTTTGTAGACATCCATCTATTTCACTTATATTGTCATATTTATTGGCATATAATTGGGTAAAATAACTTTTAATAATTGCTTTAATTTCATCTTCATTTGTGATGCAGTCACCATTTTAATTTTTGATACAGGTAATTTGGTTTTCCTCTTTTTTTAAAAATCAAATTAACTTATAGTTTATTTTTTTCATAAAACCAGCTCCTAATTTTATTTATTATTTCAATGTTTTTATGTTTTCAATTTTATTAAGCTCTCCTTTAATTTTTCAGAATTCTATTTTGGCATCAATTGGGGATTTTTAATTTGTTCTTTTTCTGTTTTTTTTTTAATTGCATGCTCAACTCATTGATCTGCTCTTTCTCTTTTTTTTATTGATGTAAGTATTTAGAGATAAATTTTCCCTAAAGTACTACTTTGGTTGTATCCCACATATTTTGATATGTTGTCTCATTGTTGTCAATTATCTTTAACAAAATTATTAATTGTTTTTATGATTTGTGGTTTGACCCACTCATTCTTTAGAATTAGATTATTTGGTTTTCAATTAATTTTTAATTTATGCTTTCATAGCCCTTTATTGAATGGAATTTTTATTGCATTATGGTTTGAAAGGGATGGATTTAATATTTCTGCTTTTCTGAATTGGTTTGGGGGTTTTTTAATAGCCTAATACATAGTCTTTGTGTGTGTGTGTGTGTGTGTGTGTGTGTGTGTGTGTGATGGTGCTGTGTACATTTGAAAAAGGTATATTCCTTTCTATTCCTATTCAATCTTCTCTAGAAATCTATCAAATCTCATTTTTCTAAACTTCATTAATTTCCTTAAGTATTTTCTTATTTATTTTATGGTTAGATGTATCTAATACTGAGAGTGAAAAGTTTAGGTCCTTATTAGTGTTGTTTAATTTTTCCTATAATTTATTTAACATTTCCTTTAAGAATTTGGATGCTATGCCATTTGGCACATATATGTTTATTATTGATTTAGCTTTATTGTCCATGGTACCTTTTATCAAAATGTGGTTTCTATTATTATTTCCTTTAATTAGATCTATTTTTGCTTTTTCTTTGCCCTTTTTACCTCAGCTGAAGAATAAAAGGATTCTTCTCCTGCTCCTTATTTTTAACCCTGTGTGTGTCTTTCTTTTTCAAACGTGTTTCTTATAAACAATATACTGCTGGATTTTGTTTTTCTAATCCATTCTTCTATCCAATTCCATTTTATGGATGTTTTCATTCTATCTCATTATAATTACTATGTATTTCCCTCCATCCTATTTTCTTCCATTTATCCCTCTCTTTCTCTATTTTACCCAGTCTCTCCTTAAAAGTCTATTTTGCTTTTGATAACTGCCTTTCTTAATTTTCCCTTCCTCTTATCACTCTCGTACTTCTCTTATCCTCTTATCCTCCTTCCCTCCTACTTCTCTGTTCAGCAATATAGATTTTTATCCCCAACTGAGTGTGTGGCTATATGTGTATTTTCCCTTTTTTGAACCAATTCTAACGAGAGTAAGGTTCCAGTGTTGCCTGTCCCTACTTTTTCTTGTACTCCTCTTTTACATGAAACAATAGAACTTCCTCCTTCTCCTAGTGTATCCCACTTTCTCATTTTTTTAAAGATTATCTCAATATAACTGACTCATACCCACACCCTCTATACAGAATCCTTGTAACTACCCCTATCATCATGAAATTCTTAGGAGACAGATGTATCAACTTCCCCTATAAAAACATAACCAGTTTAGCCTTATTAAGCCCTTTATGATTTCTCTTTCATGTTTCTTTTTTAATGCTTCTCTTGAGTCTTGTGTTTGAATTTCAAATTTTCTATTCAGCTCTGGTCCTTTAGTTAGGAATGCTTAAAATTACTTTATTTCATTAAATGTCCATTTTTTCCCCCTGAAGGATTATACTCAGTTTTTCTGGGTAAGTTGCTCTTGTTTGTAATTGCTCCTTTAGTTTCTGGAATATCATATTTCAACCCTTCTATGTCTTCAGTGTAAAAGCTGCTAAATCTTGTGTGATTGTGTATCTTCATGATATTTGAATAGATGTATTTTTTGGCTGCTAGCAATTTTTTCTCTTTGACCTCAGCTAGGATTTAGCTATATTATTCCTGGGAGTTTTTCTTTTGGGGTCTTTTTTTCAGGAGGTGATTGGTGGATTCTTTCAATTTGTATTTTACTCACTGGTTCTAAGATATTGGAGCAGTATTCCTTTGTAATTTCTTGAAATATAATATCTAGGTTCTCTTTTATTGTTGTTTTCAGGTAGTCCAATAATTTTTTTTCTGTTTTCGTGATTGCTTATTTTAGTAATTTTTTTTCCTATGACATGTTTGTGTCAATATTATGTCCATGTATGCAATTTCCCCCTTCAAAATAAGAATATTTGCTATTTACCATTTACATAATGCCTTAAAGTTTGCAAAATATTTTAAATACATTATCTCATTTTAAGCTCACATGAGTTTCATTAATTCTATTTTATATATGAATAAACTGAGTTGCAGAGAGGTTGAAAGATTTTCTCATGGTCACAGAACTATGAGGTGTTAGAGTGCATTTTATTCCCCATTCAGCATTCTGTTCATTATATCAATCTGCCTCTCTATTTTGTTTTATATCAATCCTTTGAAACTCTTTGCTTCAGTTCTTTGAAAAATATTTTAATGACCATATTTTATTTTATAAAATCACTACAATAAACAGTAATTCCTCAAATCAAGGAGTATTTGTTTTTCTTTCATATTAAAGATATCCACTCATAGTTCAGGAAAAGTTGAATGCATTGGATTTTTTTTTTAAGAAATTTGAAGTTTAGAATATTTCTTCAAATTTTTAATTGTCTTCCTTTTGGCCATACATTTTTTTAACTTCTATTCCTACAACCCTTCATTATCCTCAGGTTTAGGAAGAACACTGGCAATTGCTATGTTAGGTACACATGTAGAGAACTGAAAAGCCTCATGTGTGACTAGTTCTTACCAAACTATATAGTTGCAGATTCCCTAAGAATCCCACTCTCACTATTGGTGTTACAATAAACTTTGCCACTGACTGGAAGGTTTGAGTGTGAATTCATTCCAGGCAGAAGCTGCCCTGTACCCTGACATTTTGGGGTTCCCAGCAACCCAGATCAATGAGATGTGGTGGTCAGAAAAGCTAATGAGGTCTTGGACTATATTCAAAGGGGTATAAATTCCAGGACTAATAGGTGACAATCCCACAGTGCTCTGCTCCTGTCAAACCTCAAGTAGAGTCCTTTGTTCAACCCTGAGCATCAGTTTTTTTTTAAAAATTTATTTATTTTTAGTTTTTAACATTCACTTCCACATGATGTTGAGTTCCAAATTTTCTCCCCATCTCATCCCTTTCCTCACCCCAAGATGGCATGCATTCTGAATACCCCTTCCCCTAATCTGCCCTCCATTCTATCTCCCCCCCTTCTCTTATCCCCTTTCCCTTCAGTTTTCCTATAGGGCAGGATAGATTTCTATATCTCATTTCCTGTATATCTTATTTCCCTGTTGCATGTGAAAACAATTTTTTTAAACATTTGTTTTTAAAACTTTGGGTTCCAAATTTTCTCCCTTCCTCCCTCCCCATTCACCCTCACTGAGAAGGCAAGCAACTTGATACAGGTTATACATGTGTAGTCATGCAAAACATAGCAAAGTCATGTTGTGAAAAACTCGGTATATTTCCCTTAATCCTATCTTTCCCATCCCCATTTATTCTATTCTCTCTTTTGACTCTGTCCTTCTTTAGAAGTGTTTGCTTCTGATTACCCCCTCCCCCAATCTGCCCACCCCTCTATCATCTCCCTGCTCTCTTGTCCCCTTTTCCCCCCACCATTTTCCTGTACGGTAAGATAGATTTCCATATCCAATTGAGTGTGTATGGAATTCCCTCCTTAAGCCAAATCCAATACGAATAAGATTCACTTATTCTCTCTCACCTTCCCCCACTTCCCCTCCACTGTAAAAACCTTTTTTTTTGCTTAATGTGAGATAATTTACCCCATTCTACCTCTCCCTTTCTCCTCTCCCAGTATAATCCTCTCTCATCCCTTAATTTTATTCTCCAGATATCACCCCTTCATCTTCAACTCACTTGTGCCCTCTATCTATCTATCTATTCATAATTTTTCCCCCTCCAGCTACTCTCATACTGACAAAGGTCTCATCATTCCATGTAGGAATGCAAATAGTTCAATCTTAATAAGTCCCTTATGATTTCTCTTTCCTGTTTACCTCTTCATGCTTCTCTTGAGTCTTGTCTTTCAAAGTCAAATATTCTATTCCACTCTGGTTTTTTCATCAAGAATGCTTGAAAGTCCTCTATTTCACTGAATGTCCATTTATTCCCCTAAAGGATTATACTCAGTTTTTCTGGGTAGATGATTCTTGGCTGTAATCCTATCTCCTTTGCCCTCTGGAATATCATATTCTAAGCCCTGTGTTCCCCTAATATAGAAGTTGCCAAATCTTGTGTTATACTGATTGTGTTTCCACAATACTTGAATTGTTCCTTTCTGGCTGCTTGCAATATTTTCTCCTTGACTTGGGAACTCTGGAATTTGGCTACAAAATTCCTAGGAGTTTTCCTTTGGGGATCTCCTTCAGGAGGTGATCAGTAGACTTTTTCCATTTCTATTTTACCCTCTGGTTCTAGAATATCAATGCAGTTTTCCTTGATAATTTCTTGAAAGATGATGTCTAAGCTGTTATTTTGATCATGGCTTTCAGGCAGTCCAATGGTTTTAAAATTATCTCTCCTGGATCTATTTTCCAGGTCAGTTGTTCTTCCAGTGAGATATTTCACATTGTCTTCTGTTTTTTCATTCTTTTGGTTTTGTTTTACAATGTCTTGATTTCTCATAAAGTCACTAACTTCCATTTGCTCCATTCTAATTTTCAAGGAAGTATTTTCTTCAGTGAGCTTTTGGAATTCCTTTTCCATCTGGCCAATTCTGCTTTTTAAGGCATTCTTCTCCTCATTGGCTTTTTGGATCTCTTTTGCCATTTGGGTTAGTCTGTTTTTTAAGGTGTTATTTTCTTCAATATTTTTTGGGGTCTCCTTTAGCAAACTGTTGACTTGTTTTCCATGATTTTCTTGCATCACTTTCATTTCTCTTCCCAGTTCCTCTACTTCTATTACTTGCTTCTCAAAATCCTTTTTGAGCTCTTCCATGGCCTGGGACTGATTCATATATTTATTGGAGGCTTTGGATGTAGGAGCTTTGCCCTTGTTGTCTTCTTCTGTGTGTATGTTTTCATCTTTGTCACCAAAGAAAGATTCTATGGTCTGACTTTTTGTGTGCAGTTTGCTCTTATTCCCAGCAAATTACTAGGGACCTGTAAATTTTCAGTTCTTCCAAGGTGGTATGATCAAGGGTGAGGTGTTTATTCCTTTCCTGGCCTGTACTCTGGTGTATGAGTGACCACAAGCACTCTTTTCTGCCTTGGAACTGCGAGGAGGATTCTCTCTCTACTGCCACTACAAGCTCCACTGTGCCAGCACTCTTCTTCACACCAGGACTGCCACCTAGAACTGTGATCCAGATCCAAACATGGGCAAAGAAGGCAATCCTGCCTCAGCACCAGCCAAGAGATCCCTGCAATCTCCCTCTGATCAGCCACTCGATTCCCCCTCAGTTGGTGGGTTGAACTCTGTAAGCAGCCACCGCACTGGGACTGCATTGGGACTGGGACTGAGACCAAGCTTCTCTCTCACTGTGGTCACAGACTTTTCCTACTAACCTTCTAAATTGTCTTTGGTGTTTGTGGGTTGAGCAGTCTGGAAACTGTCACAGCTACTGGTGATTCAGTCCTCTGAGGGCTGCTCCAGGTTCACTGTGGCCTGGTCTTTGCCTACACGCCCATGTGGACTGTGTTCCTTTGCCAGCCCAGCACAATAGACCCTTCTGATCAACTGTCCAGGTTGTCTTGGGCTGGAAATTTGTTTCACTCTGTCTTTTTGTGGGTTCTGCTGCTCTAGAATTTGTTTAGAGCCATTTTTTTACAGGTATTTGGAGGGCTTTGAGGGAGAGCTCAAGTAAGTCACTGCTTTCACTCGGCCATCATGGCTCTACCCCTGTAGTCCAATAAGTCTTAAATCATCTTTCTCAATCTATTTTTTTTTGCAAGTCAATTGGGGTTAAGTGACTTGCCCAGGGTGACACAGCTAGTAAGTGTCAAGTATCTGGTCTAAGACTGGATTTGAACTCAGGTCCTCCTGACTTCAGGGCTGGTGCTCTATCCACTGTGCTACCTAGTTGCCCCTCCTCAATCTATTTTCTAGGACATTTGTTTTTCTGATGAGATAGTTCACATTGTGTTATTTTTTTTCATTCTTTTGATTTTATTTTAGTATATATTGATGTCTCATAAAGTCATTAGCTCCCACTTGCCCAATTCTAATTTTTAAAGAATTATTTTCTTTAGTAAGCTCTTGTACGTCTTTTTCCATTTGGCCAATTCTGTTTTTAAGGAGTTCTTTTCTTCATTGAGTTTTTGCATCTTTTTTTCTATTTGGTCAATTCTGCTTTTTAAAGAGTTTTTTTTCAGTGAATTTTTGTGCCTCTTTTACCATTTGATCAGTTCTGGTTTTTTTATGTGTATTTTTCAGTATTTTTTGTGCCTCTTCTACCAAGCTGTTAATTCTTTTTTCAATATTTTCTTGCATTGCTACCATTTCTTTCCCCAATTTTTCTCTATTACTCTTATTTGATTTTAAAAATATTTTTCTTGCTCTTTTTAAAAGCTTTTCCAGAAATTCATGCTGGATTTGGGTGCAGTCTGCATTTTTCCTTGAGGCTTTGCTTGTAGCTGTTTTCATGTTGATGTCTTCTTCTGAGTTTGTGTCTTGAGCTTCCCTGTCACCACAGTAGCTTTTCATGGTCAGGTTCTTTTTTGTTGTTTGCTCTTTTTTTTTCCTAGCTTATTTCTTGACTCAGTGCATCCAAAGTAGTATTATCCTGGGAAAGGTATGGTTATTGTTTTCCTGGTCTCTGTTCTGGTCTTTACCTAGGAAGGTGCCCTGACTCCTTAAAGCTGCAATTGCTAGCACTTTTCTCTGCCCTGGAACTATGATCCAGAACTGAATATAAGCAATGGAGTTGCCAAATGTGTGCCTTGTGCCAACACAATCCCCAGTAATCTTTTTCTGACCAGTTGTCCAATCCTCTTACTGTGCCTGGGCTAAGCCCTCCCAAAGCTACTGCTGGCATTGCCTCCAAGGCCCCCGGCTGGTGCTGCTGTTGCATGCACTTCAGGACAGCTCCCTCCACAGTGTCACAGACCTCTCCTTCTGACCTCCTTAGTTATATTGGGCTGGGAAAAAATGCCTACCCTGACCTTTCCTTGGTTATGCCACTCCAGAAATCAATTTAGTGTATTATTTTAAAGTTGTTTGGAGATAATGTTGGAAAAGTTTGGCTAGGTTGCTGCCTCTACTCTGCTGTCTTGGCTTCTTCCCTTCTTGAAATACTAATATCATGGAATTAAGTGCCTACAATTATAACGGGTGAAATCTGAAATAACTGAGGAAACAATGGTTTGAGCTTCTGAGTATATTGATTTATTAAGCAATGCATGACAGTTGCATAACAAATTGAGACCAGGCTTCCTCAGCTTGGCACTGGACCCTGAATACAGAGGGAGACAGATTTTTGTGCATTAAAAGAAAATAATTAACAGAATATAAACCAAGATACAGGATTAGATAATCTGATTTCTAATTGAAGGAAAGATTAGGGACTTTCAAAATCAAGAGGAGAAGAGTGAACAGACACAATTCCCTTAAATCAGAAAAAGAGGTATCCCACTCCCCCAAAGTGTCTGTATTTAATCAAAGGAAAATGAAAATAGTCACTGATTTATTGTACAGGGTCAATTTTCTTTCTTTTTTTAAAATTTTTTTTCAGGGCCAATTTTCAGATAAGACATATAGGTTGCTTGAGATGTGTAATTTTGAGAAAACTTCTTGTATCAATTTTTGGATCTGACTGGGTTTCTATCAGTATAACCTTGCTCCTTAATTAAGGGTCTCTAAGCAACAGGTAGAGGGGGGCAGCTTCCTAGTCACACAGGTCTAGGTTCAAACAATGTGATAAAGTTTTCCACAAGACAGAAGCTTGACTAGACCTGTAATTGAATAGAAAGGCCATTGAGTCAGATCCAGAATTGAGTAACAAGATGGAGTCAATGTGATTCACTCAATTTCCACAATTCCCACAGTACATACAGAGCACAATGCCTAGACCTCTGAAAAAAAGTCATAGATGAAATAAAAAAAAGTTCCCTGCTTTTATTAAGTTTATAATGTAATGGTGGGAGTGCTGTACCACATACATGAATAACTATGATATAAAGTAAGACATGGTAAGAACATAGAGAGGTACAAAGTGCTATTGGGATGGTGTTATTCAGCCATTTTCAGTTGTGATCAACTCTTTGTAACCCCATTTGGTGTTTTCTTGGCAAAGATACTGGCGTAGTTTGCCATTTCCTTCTCCAGCTTATTTAAAGATGAGGAAACTGAGGCAAACAAGGTTAAGTGACTTACCCAGGGTCACACAGCTAGTGTCTGAGGCCAGATATAACTCAGGAAGATGAGTCTTCTTGATTCTAAGCCTGGTTTTCTATCCACTGTGCCACCACGCTACCCCACTATTGGATGTTATATCTGCTCTTGAGGTAGGGGAAATAATGACTGGAGAATTAGTGAAGATGTTATAGGGTAAAGTTTATGTTATTTGGGAAGAATAAAAAGGATTGCAACAGATCAAGATGGAAAGAAGGCACTGAAAGTATGGGGAACTGAGTTCATCAAAAGCTCAGATGGTAGAAATATAATGGGATCATGAAATATTCTGGTTTTGTCAGCTTCTTGAGCAATGACATTGTTTAGGGTAACATTTTCCCCAAGGGGTGAGCATGAGGCAATGTGATGAAATCAAAGCAGGCAAAAACCTAAGCCTGGTAGTTGAGGAAGGAGATCTCCTTTATGATGAAATTTTCCACACAAGTTCTTGTGGGCCAGGTGACTGAACTCTTCTAGGGTTTAGTACTATTTATACTAAGCAGCAACAAGCTATAGGAATGGGTAAGAAGCAATGTTCCCTTCAGTAAGGAATGTGCCAAATTGGCCCTGAGATTATCTGAAATTGTAGCTTTCACTGCTTCATCTGGAAACCAGCTCATTCATTGTCAGGGTTCCTTTTAGTGCTGCTACAATGTGGCTCCAGCTTGGATGGAGAAAAGAGATGCTAAATGTACCATTTAGAGGTGGGAAATCAGGTCCTATGTGGTGGAGAGGAAACATTTTCTTAGGGCTGAATTTCCTTGTTTGTTTTTTGTGACTGATTTATTGTGTGGTGCTTTATGATCTGAGTCCTTCTTGTTTAACTGTGCAGTGTGTGTGTGTGTGTGTGTGTGTGTGTGTGTGTGTGTGTATGTGTGTATGTGTGCATCCTACTCAGCATTATTAAAGGCTTAAAAGATAGGACCATTGGACTCCTACAGCTATAACTTTACCACTGTGAATGCCTAAGCCTGGCATTCATAATCTTCTACAATCTGGCTCCAAACTGTCCATTTTTATCTCCTTTTGCCCTTTATGCATTCTGTGTTCTAACTAAACTGGTTCCCTCTCCATCTCCAATTCTTGCCCTGACCTCAGTAGTCACTAGCCATTGTCTTTGGGGCAGGCTCACTTGCTCATGAATCCTGTGCTCCAAAACAGGACTCTGTTACTCCTCCTTGCATCTCTGTGGAAATGTTTCCTTTGCTTTAAACCTCTGCTTAGGCTTCACTTCATCCATGAAGCTTTTTCTAATTCTTCTTCCCTCCCTGGAACTGACCTCTCCACCCTCAAATTTCTTACAGAACTTTACTGATACTTTGCTTTGCGCTTAATTGCACTCTCCCTAGTGTCATCAGCTAGGTGTCACAGTGGATTGAGTGCCAGGTCTGAAGTTAGGAAGACCTGAGTTCAAATCTGGCCTTGGTCACCAACTAGCTTTGCAACCCCAGGCAAGTCACTTTACCATGTTTGCCTCAGTTTCCCCAACTGTCAAATAAGCTGAAGAAGGAAATGGCGGTATTTTTGCCAAGACAACCCCAAATGAGGGTCATGCAGACTCAGACATGATTGATTGACAACAACAATTAGTATTATAGTCTCTTTCAACTTTTAGATTGTAATTGCCTTGGAACCTGCCTTGTGTTGCATCTCTCTTTGGATCTCCAGTGCCTAATGCAAGTACAGTACTTTGAATACAGGAGTCGCTTGATAAATGTTCACTGAATGAATGACTCGTGTGTCCCAAATCCACATTTATGAACTCTGAAAATCTTTTATCTGACCATAATCTATTGCCATTCCACCTCTCCCTCTGCCTTGTAACTTCAAATGCTGTTCTCTTCCTCCTTACTTCAACCTTTAATCTTCCACCCCTCAGATCTTTCAGGATATCATCCAATATATTGGCTACACTTTCTTCTCTTCCCCATCTTGATTACTTTGTGACTCATTTAGACTATATGCTGTCTTCTTCTCTCTAATCCTTTGCCTCCTTATTCTATGGAAAATCTTGCCTTGCCAAACTCAAGCCTTGGATTACTTCCACCGTCTGTTGCCTTTGCTTTTACTCATGTGCTTCTAAATGAAACTGAAGAAAATAGCAAAACTATGCTGAATGGGCCTACTACAAGTTTATGATACATAATCTAAACAATGCCTTAACTGTGGCAAGGAAACCCTTTTATACTTTCCTAGTTGATTCACTACTTCATTCACCACAGAAACATTTCCAAACTTTTTTCATCCCTCCCCAAGCTTCCCACAACTCTCCTTCCAATCACTTTTTCAGCTGAGAACATTACCTCATCTCTTATTGAAAAAATTGAGGCCATTCACTAAGAGGTCCCTCTTCCTCCCTGTTCCTCAGTTCATACAACCTATATGCCTTCTTCCACCATCTCTACCTTATCTCGGTTTTACATGAAGAGATGGCCCTTCTCCATGCCAAGACAAACTCCTGTGCATGCACAAGTGACCCCCTTCTATCCTGTCTTCAGCAGATTGCCTTCTCTATCATCCCTACTTTCTCGATAATCTTAAATTATTTCCTATTAATTATCTCCCCTCAGTAGATAAGGTGCTTTCCTCTTCCGTAAGAGATACTTGAGACAACATGAAGATACTGAGTACCTGGGAAGGCAAGGAGTATGGAAGAGAAAAGATACAGAGAAGAATAGAGAGGATAAAGGAATAAGGTTCTGAGGAAATTTTTCAGATTTCATGATTTTGCCATGGACTGACAGTTAGCTTGAGTCATTTCTGTATGCATTACCTTATTCTAGATGATGTAATACAAAGGAAGAAAGGGTATGGCAGACAATACATGTAGAAAATGACTAATAGAGACTCTAGAAGTCTGTTACTATTAAAAACAATAACTCAAATACGTAAGTACTTTTTTACTTTTCAAAGCAATTGTACATTTAATTGCAAAGTGCAAGTTAGTGAAACACTTGGTACAAGATATAAATACCATCCCTTTGCTTCAACTTTCTCCTAATCTCTAGCCATGCATTGTGGATCCATTTTACTAATTAAGATCCCACTAGCATTTTTCTCTTTTCCCTCTAGTTTCCTTGGTGACAGCTTAACTTTAGGAATGGACTGCTCCATTTAAATGTATCTCTTGGTCCTTTGCCTTCCTTTTAGATGAGTCTAGGTGGATACAAATGTGACATGAGAGGATTATGATGTATAAGATTCAGGAGGTTTATTGAAAGGGAGAGAGAGAGAGAGAGAGAGAGAGAGAGAGAGAGAGAGAGAGAGAGAGAGAGATAGAGAGAGAGAGAGAGAGTGAGAGTGTGTGTGTGAAAGGGGATACACATCCTATTTGAGTCTTTTCCTGTTTTAAAGCATCTTATAAAGCCATAAAGTGCCCAGATGGATGTGGCTTTGATGGGCATGATCTAAATGGGGAAATAAAAATAAATAGTTTGTGCATCGATTGGATCCTGCATTTAGATTGCATCTTTTTATTTTTAATACTGTTCTATTAAAAAACGAGCAAGAGCCCCCAGAGCACAGCCAAAGGGATATTTTTAACTGGAGTATTATGCTGCCTTAATTGTGTATCTTTTCTGGATAGGCACAAACTGAGTTACTGACAGGGCAAGAGGGTGGGGGGAAGGCTAGTTCATCTTCCTGTACATCTGTGAACAGCAATAAAGGTAATATCCTTCAAGGTCTCTCCCACAGACCCTTTTGGCAAGGAAGGGCAGAACAACAGGTGCAGATAGAGTCTTTGGAGATAAAAAGGATGACCTTGTTCTGCTATTGGCTAGGAAGAGAAAGCAACATGTTTACAATAACAACAAAGAAAGGCCTTGTTTGAATAACCATTGATGAATCTAGTCATCTAGGGACCTCACCGATTTTAAATTGCTACTCATAATGATGACAATGATAATGATGATGGTAATAAATGGATTACTTTTATATATTACTTCATCATTTATAATCCCTTCGCATGCTATTTCACTTAGCAAAATTATAACACCTGACTTTAAAATTTGACAACTGTTTTTTATAGATTAGCTCATTTGAGTGTCCCAACAATGCTATGATGTAAGTACTGTGGGCATTATTATCCCCACTTTACAGATGAAGAAACTGAGGCTCCGAGAGATTATTGCTTGCTCATGGTCACATAGATAATAGTTGTCAGAGGTAGGATTTGAAACTGGGACTTACTGATTGCAGGTATAGCACTCTATCCAAGCAATCATATTTATAGTTAGGACCTTTGGATGAAGCTTCCTTATAGGCACTTGTGTCCAGGATATTGGAGAAGTCAAACAGTAGTAGGTGGAGAAAAGAAGATGGAGAAGATAAATAGGTCTATCCCAAACCAAATTTGCAATTCTATACGAATTAAGGTCACTTTTATGCATCCTCTATTGGCATCCTCTACATCCTCTACAAACCAAATCAATGAAAAATCTTCATTTACAGTGGATAATTGCAGGGGAGGTGGGGTTAGAGGAGGGATTATTTACTTCTCCTAGACTCTAGCTTAAGTCCATACTACTTCATGAAACTTTCTCTGTAGATGCCAGTCCTGGGGGATCTCTCCCTTCTCTGATTTATTTTTAACTTTTGGAGTATGGCTATACAATAGGTACTCTCTTTCACCCTGCCTCAATGTAGAGTTTTATCGCATCAGTATTGGATACTGCTATTGTAAATATATGCTCTCTTGTTTCTCCAGACAGGTTAACTGATGGGCTTAAGACCACATAGTTTGAGAGTAGGAGAAGTAGTACCAGAACATAGTTCTTCTGACTCATTTTTTAGTGATAGTGTGATCACATAATACTTGAAAAAGCAACTTTAACTGCCCCCTTCTCCCACCCACTCCCAATAGCTGAGACAAAGTCGAGATAAAGAAATCTGCAAAGCAGAAGTAAAGAGTCAAGTTATCAAGAAAATAGGCCTTTTGTGATACTTACCCACCCCCGGCCAACTTTGTTCTTTTTTTTTATTTAAGTGAAATAACATTTACATTTTTCTATTCTGAGTGAATATATATATATATATATATATATATTTTTTTTTAAACTTTCAATGGAGGCCACATAATATACTAAAAAGAGCACTGGCCTTAGGATCTAGATTTGAGATAGGCTCAGAAAGGTCATCTACTCTAGCTCTTTCATTTTGTAGATGAGAAAAAACTAAGGTACAGGAAAAGGAAGTGGCTTGTCCAAGGTCCCATAGCTAGCATATGTCAGAGCCTGAATTTAAGCCTTTTTCTTCTGTAACTGGAGCCCCTGTTTTTTTCCATAAAACCATCAAAGTTAATATGAGCTCAAGGATCTGTGATTTTCTGAGCACTGATATGGCTATCTATCTATAATTTATTAGGTTATCTCTCAACCTTTAGTGCCTCTTAAGTGACTTGCTCAGGATTGAACTCAGGTCTTCCTGACTCTAAATTCAACACTATATCCTCTATACCACATTATCAGAAGTAACTTTGCCTTTTACCAAGCCATGTGACTGGGGAAAATTTATTGAGTCTCTCTGGGCTTCAGTTTTATTATTTGAGAGATGGAGATAACAATGCTTACTCTATCTACCTCACAAGATTACTATGAGGAAGATGTTTTATAAACTGCTAAGGACCATATACCAATGTAATCATAACATCACTATGCCTAGAACGAGGGGAACCAGAAGTCATCTGGAGGTAGTGAGAGGGTAATCTGGAGGTGGAAAAAACAAACACATATCTCCAAACTCAGGTGAAACAAGGACAATCACATAGATGGAAGGTTGGTGGCATCCAGAGCAAAGAAAAATGGTAAATGTCAAGTTGCCAAATAATATATGCAAGAATTTCACTTGTGGCATCCTCTGTGAAAAAGAGGTATATCCCAAAGATGACATAATTTTATCCAATTCTTTGCAAGCTTTCTACAATTTGGCCCAACTATGGTAGCCCCATCTAGTTTCTCAGCTTAAGAATAGCCAACTAAAGTCAAAATTGGGCTAATATAAAGTTATCTAGCCTATCAATCAACAAGCATTATTTATTATTATTTAGGCTTACAACCCATAGTTCAACTGAAATTGCTCTCTCCAAAGTTATCAAAGACTTTTTAAAAAAAATTAATTTTATTTTGTTTTTAGTTTTGAATTTTCTCTCTCTCCTTTCCACTTCCTTGCATTGAGAATTCAAGAAAAATTAAACATATTACAAATATGTATTGTCCTGAAAAACAGATTCCCATATCAGATATATTAGCTAGAGAGAGAAAGAGAGAGAAGAACAAGAACAAGAACAAGAAGAAAAAGGAGGAGGAGGAGGAGGAGGAGAAGAAGAAGAAGCTTCAATCTGTACTCTGATGCTATTAGCTCTCTATCTGGAAGTAGATTGAATATTTATTGTCATGAGTCCTTTGGAATTGTGTCAATGATCTTTTAATTGCCAAATCTAATGATCTTTTTCCATTCCTCATCCTTCTTTACTCCTCTTCAGCCTTTAACCCTGTTAATTACTCTCTTCTCTTAAGTGCCCTTTTCTCCCTAGTCTTCTGTGACATTACTCTGTCTTGGTTATCTTCTTACCTCTCTGATCCATTCTCAATTCTTTTGCTGGTCTTCATTCAGGTCATGTCCACTAATTGTGAGTTCCTCATCACTCTATCCTAGGCCCTCT
The DNA here is from genome assembly GCF_900497805.2 of Vombatus ursinus. Lineage (NCBI taxonomy): Eukaryota > Metazoa > Chordata > Mammalia > Diprotodontia > Vombatidae > Vombatus > Vombatus ursinus. The sequence goes on along the minus strand of NW_020954556.1, from coordinate 44,546,460 downwards.
TCTCTCCTCTCCTCTGCTCTCCTCTCCTCTTCTCTTGTCTTCTTCCTCTACAATATTTCACTCAGTGAAACACTCCTTGGATAGGATACTCAACTCTGGGCATTTTTACTGGGTGTTCCCCATGCCTAGATTTCTGGCCCTTTTCCTCTCCATCTTTGGCCTTCCCTTGCTTCCTTTGAGTCCCAGCTAAACTCTCACCTTTTATAGAAAGCCTTTCCTCATCCTTCTCTATACTAGTGCCTTCCCCCTGTTGATTACTTCAGTTTATCCTGTATGTAGTATGTTTATTCATCGTTGTTTGCAGACTATCTCCCCCATTTGACCGAGAGCTTCCTGAGGCCAGAGACTCTCTTTTGCCTTTCTTTGTATCCACAGTAGTGAGCACAATTACTGGTATGCAGTTAATACTTAATAAATGCTTATTCACCAACTATTATGTGCTTATTATGTGCTGCACTCTATGCTAGGTGGTGGGAAAACAAAGACATATATAAAATGCAACAGGGTAGTGAATAGATCACAGGACTTGGCCTCAGGAAGATTTTGTTTTGAATTTTGCCTTAGCCATTCACTAGCTATCTAATTTTGGGCAAGTCCCTTAACCTCACTGAGCCTCAGTTCCTCCAACCTTAAAATGAAAGATTTGGATCTCCAAAGTCATAGCTCCAAATCTACATTTTTGTGAAACATTTCATATCCTCAAGGAGATTATATTGTATAGGGACTGATATGTATGCCTTTCACCATATACATAATACACAGAAGATAATTTGGAGGGGCAGGAAGAGGCATTATAAAATAGGGTATCAGGAAAAGCTTTGTATAGGAGTTGGTACTCAAGCTGAGCTTTGACTGAAATCAGAAATTCTAAGAAATGGACATGAGGGTGTGTGTTTGTACGTTCTAGGCATGGAGGATAGCCTGTAGAAAGGTACAGAGAAAGGAAATGGAATGTCAACTGTGGGGAATAAGAAAGTTAGTTTTGTGATGGAGAATAATATATAATAAGGTTGAGAAGTACATTGGCTGATCTTTGTTGGTACATACCGAAAATGTTTGTGTTGTATTTTTATATTTTTCACATACAGGACTCATAAATGTAGAAGAGGAACCTTCCAACCAAGTTGAAGGTTCTTAAGGTTTAGAGCAGTAAGAGAATTTTAGAGATTATCTAGCCCAGGTTTCTCATTTTCTAAATGAGGAAAATGAGGTCTAGAGAGTTCAAATCTCTTGTCACATGGATAGTAAATATCAAAACTGTGTTTCGAACTTCAGCCCTTAGATTCCAAATCCAGTATGCTTTCCAATACACCATGGTGCCTTTCTCACAGCACACTCATAAACAAAATGTGAGGGATAAATGGCTCTGGAAAAAACCAATTTCTGTTACATTCTTGAACTCACCCAGTTTCATGAATTTAGTTTCCAAAACCACCTCCCTCCTCTCTTCTCCCCCACCATAAAAAAGCTCCATAAATAAGAAGTCCCTTTATTTGACAGTCTGTAGGAGCCAGCTTTCAGATTTTTTAGATTTCTGTTGCCAATTTAGAAATAGTTGAGACTAGGGATCTGTGATAGAAACACTGAAACTTCAAACAACAGAAGGACTGAAAGCAGCCTCTCCTATTCCCAGCAAAGAAGTAAGAGCAGCAGAAACATGTGTTTCCTGGATATTTATGGAAGATAGGAAATGAGAAAAAGATCTTTCAGACACCAATTCAGGCTCGACCTGGGTTAATAATGACAACTTAACTTGGATCAACTGTTCTATTTTTTCCAACTGCTGACATAGTAAGTCAACACCTTATTGGTCAACTCTGATTGTAACCCCTGGGTAAATGCCATATCTCTATAGAGGCTTTGCCCAGAAATTCATTGGTACTCCCTCCAGAATGTAAGGGAACAAATAAAAATAAATATCTCTGAGGGGAGATTGTCTTCACTCCCTGAATGCCTTGGCCTAAGGCATTTTGATATTGGTTTTGATATTAGTTTTGATCATTTGATATTGGGTTTGATATTGGTTCTTTTGGCTTTCAAGTGGTTGAGTTAAAAATCAATGGGTCCTGCTACACCAGCATGGTGGTACCAAAAGAACATTAATTTTGGAATCAGAGGAATCCTGGTTCTGCCATTTAGTGTCTGTGTGACCTGGGGCAAGTCATGGCTTATATAGGCTCCAGTTTCCTTGTTTATAAAATGAAGAGTTTGAACTCAATCACTAGCATCTTTTCTAGCTCTAAAGCCAACAATGGAGGAAGGGAGCCTTTTATAAGCCTTAACCCAGGTTCTCTAGTAGTTTCTAAACCTTTTTTAACTGAGTGCCTCTACTGATAATTTTATACACATTTTTAAAAATTATGAATGTCCTAATATACTAGTGATTAAGTACCTTATAAAACATACATGAAAAATAAAAAAATGAATAAAAGATTGAGATAGAGATAATAAAAACCCTATTTGATCTTAGAGTCAGTGGTCAACACTAGAGTTTATTGAATAGGTGAGTGAGATGGTCAAACCTGAACTTTAGGGAAATTACTTTGGCAGCTTTGTGGAGGAGGACCTGGGATATGAAGAGACTTGAGGCAGGGAGACCAATTAGAGGGCTATTGCAACAGTGCAGGAAATAGTTGATTATGGCTTGAACTAGGATCATAGCTGTGTGGATGAAAAGATAGGGAGGTAGAAATGACATGATTTCTTAACTAAATGTATATGCAGTGAGGAAGCATGAGGAGTCACATGACGTTGAGGTTGTGAACCTTAGTGATTAGAAGGATGGTGGTTCCCTTGACAAATAGAGGGAAGCTGAGAAGAGGCGTGGGTTTAGGAGAAATATGATGTGATGAGATCTATGATGCAGATCATAGTGAACCCCTGTCTGCTCATCCTGTGAAACTGATTCTGTCTCACTGAAAACGGAAAGGAAGAAGGACTCATATCCACTAGCCACTGCCTCAGATTAGATAAGCTGCAATCCAAGGAAGCATTTGCTAAAGTCAGAGGTAGCCTGGAAGATAGAGAGTGGGTATGACGGCAGAGGTAGAAGGAATTTTCCAATGCACGTTCCCAACACCATTGGTGGTCATAGGTGGCATAATAATTATAATTACAGCAATTCAGTTACAACTGTTTTGAGGAACTAATGCCTACCACAGAAGTACAGAAATTGCAAGTTTGCACAATTGAGGGAGGGTGTGTGTTGAGGGTAGGTCCAATGCTCTAACACAAGGAGGTTAAGATGTGACCTATCTTCCCACCCTCCAAATACTTGATCATACTAGTTTTGTAGTCAAGTTATGGCTCTGGCAGGCAACCCATCCCCTACTTTGAAGACCATTGTTCTAAAGGAGGAAGTCCAACACGAAAAATATGCCAAGAAACATGTCTGGTCTACTGCTTTGTAAAGTATGTGTGTTAGACTTCATTGTTAAGGGCTATGTCCTCAGAATCGTTCTAAAGAATAAGAATCATTAGTGTTTTGTGGGTATTCTTATAGGACTTCTCACTTTTCAAAGAAATTTCAAAGCATCATGTAAGATAGGCAATGTGGTGAAGTGGAATAAACACCAGTTCTTGGATGAAAAGAACCAATTTGAATCTTGACTTTGTCACCTGCAAACTATTTGACTCTGTGGAAGTCACCTCCTGTCTTTGGGTCTCAGTTTCTTCATCTATTTGATGACAAATTTGATTTTGATGATATCTAAGGTCCTTTTCTAAACTTTTAGGACCTCTTTTGCCCCTTATAGAAGTCCTATAGGACTTATTCCCATTATAGAGAAAAAGAAAATGGGATGAAGAGAACTGGCTAAGGTTGCACAACTTTTGTACGGTGAAGAACCAGGACTACAACCCAGGGTCTTAATTACCAGTCACAGATGTACAGAGAGACAAAATCTCAGATTTAGAAGGGCCTTCAGGGACTATCTAGTTTAATCCATATCTGAAAAATAATCTTTTACACACTATCCCTAACATGGTTATCCAACCTTTGTTTGAAGACCTTTATCCAAAAGACTAGAGGCCTTCCTTTTGATATTTTAATATTTACTACATTTTGTCTACCAGTGAAACACTTAGACTGTCCATGATGCTTTAGATACATGTCTTGCTCACCTACACACCTCTATTTCTGGCCAATGTGCACATGATAATGAATTTTATACAACATCTTATGTATCATTGGTAACATAGTACACTCATAATATGTCATTCTACTACCCTTTGGTTCACTTGTCATTCTGATTCTTTTTGAGATTGTGGGGTTTATAGCCATTTAGTATCATTGGATAATGATATTTTAAAAAGAGATGAGCTTTTCTGACAGGAAGCACCTGGGGATTATTTAAAATATAACTCAATTTTCCAATTTTTTTTCCTCCTCTTTTACTCTTGGCCTAGATCATTATCTATCTGTATTGCATATCTAAACTACTGATGGTCTTAATTAAATGCATGCCACAGTCTGTGTAACATGTATACTTCATCTATTTTTGTTTTTCCCACGTGGGTAACTATTATTTTAAGCCACTATGGATTTTCCTGACCAGGCCCTTTAGTATTTTGGGGCCTAGTGCAATCAGTACAATGTCATACACAAATTGAGATATATTGAGAACCTCACCATCTATATGGTATCCTTTTGATAATCAAAGGAACATTGAGACAAATTTTCTTTGTGTTTGTAACTCTCAAGGAATCTCAAAAAAAAAAAGCTTAGTGTAAGCATGGGAAACACTTTGTTGGAAGAGATCCTGTAAGACTGTATTTTGCTCTACCTACCTATATATATTATATATATATATATATATAATATATATAGGTAAACACAATAGTATCTTGTATTTTTCATAATTTTCCATCTATCCTGCAACTGTGATGATTTTGCCCACTATAGGAAATAATTATGAAGCATGTCAATCAGAACTAGGGGCACACAGATCTCTCCACCACCTATGTATCTCCCTAGTGTGAATGAAGGGAAAAGAAGCCATTTACTATTTTGTGAACCTTCTAGAGGTAGAGCAGGAACTCATGAAAGGTTTCCAGGGTAACTTTCCTGGAAGTTTTAAGAGTTGATTGCAGTCATGGGAGGCAAGCGCAACGTCTTTCCCTCATCCTCAGTAATATTGTAAAGAAATATGTTTTGGGAGTTATTGTTCATGTAGGGTGCCTCCCTAAGCAGGAATGTTAATGGCATGGGGGCAAAGCAGGACCAGTTCTTTACTTGCATAGGGTCACCAGGGGTTTTCAACTTTGGGAATGAGAAGTGTGCTTTGGAACTGCCCCCAAAAAGTCAAAGATTCTTTCTTTTACCCCTGCACATTTTTTTTTCCTTCATTTTCACTTGGCCCTCCACGGCATTTTCCTTTGAACTTTTGAGACACATATACATGATTGTTCCTCAGTCTAAATAAAGGACTCAGTGTCTGAGCCTTCACTGTTACGAAAGGTGACTGAGGCAGCTCCAGGACCAGTTCCTGGAGAAAATAGTGAAATTTGTATTAGACATTCTACACCACTTTCCCTCCTTGTGGTGCCTTCTTTTCCTCCTACCTCAATATACTTGATTTATACTGATTTCACATTACTTCTCCCTCAACTCCACACACTTTATTTTCCAGTCAAAATGGCCTCCATTGGGAGTTGCTACTGATGACATTCTACCTCCCAATCCAATGTCTTTGCACAAGCTTTCCCTGCCTCCACCAGAATTCTGTCCTTCTCTTCTACCTCTTGGGATCCCTTGGCCCCTTCAAGGTTGAGTTCATGTCAACTGCTACAAAAAGTGTTTCCTGATTCCCTCAGTTGTTACGGCTCTTCCCTCCTTTGCATAAATGCAAAATTACTTTGCATTTATGTTTTGCATAATACTTATCTGTGACAGGTTGTTTTCCCCATTAGACTGTAAGCTTCTTGAGAGCAGGGACTGTTTTATTTTAGTATTTGTGGTCTCACTAGCAAGGATTGGCAAAAAGGAAGTGTTTAATAAATGCTTATTGAATTGAATTGAAGTAAATGAGGGCTCTCTTTCCTCCAAAACCTTCTCTCCAGTATTAGTCACTTAAATATAGTATAGACAAGTTACTGTGTTTCTTTTCCCCAAAGACATTTTATGTTGTCTTTTTTTTTTTCATTGTGGAATCAGAGGTTGTCCCTTGTAAAAGGGATTTTCAGGCATCAATCAGCAGAAAGATAAGATGAAATCATACCACATAATGCAATTCGCGTACATATAAGATGTCCATCCCTGCATGCTTCTAAAACAAGGATTCTTCACTTGTGAACTATGGACGCTTCAGAAGTTTGTGAACTTGGCTGGGGAAAAATCATATCTTTATTTTCACTGATTTATAACTGAACTTTAACATTTCCTTCAATTTTTAAAAACAAACAAAAAAAGAACCCTAACAATAGCCCATTATTCTGAGAAAAGATTCTTAATTTTTACCAGGCTGCCAAAGAGCTCCATGAGACAAAAAGACAGCTTAAGAATCTTTGTTCTAAAGTGAATTTGAGTGGATTAAACAAATTTCTGCACCATTAACTATTTAATTCCTTCTACTCTCTGAATGTTGTATAATATTTTATACCCTGGCTAAAGGTCTAAGGCCAGATAAAAGAATGTGAGGCCAACAGAGGTCAAGTGACTTAGCTCATTTCATCTATAATAACAATGAGCAAATTCCTGAATTGTATGTGTGTTTAGTCTTTTACTTCCAAAGATAATCATTAAAATCAAAGCCTCTGCTTTAACTTCAACCTAGACCTTAGTAAAGGGATTCTAATTCCTGTTCTTTCACACAAGGAAGCTGGTTCTAACACACATATATGGAGCTGATATTTGGGATACAAAGTCATTTACACATATGTTGCATTTATCCTCACAATGATCAAATAAGTTATGTCCTTCAGGCCTTATTTTCCCTATTTCATGAATGTGGAAATGGAGGTTCATAGAGAATAAACAACTTCTCTCAAATTATATACAATTCTCAAGAGGTGGATTTGGATTCTGGAGAACAATTTGGAACTGTGCCCAAAGGGCTATAAAACTGTGTGTACCCTTTGACCTAGCAATATTACTACTAAGTCTATATCCCAAAGGGATTATAAAAAAGGGAAAAATGACCCACATGTACAACAGTATTTATAGCAGCTCTTTTTGTGGTGGCCAAGAATTGGAAATTGAGGGGATGCCCATCAATTGGGGAATGGCTGAACAAGTTGTGGTATATGAGTGTAATCAATTACTATTTTGTTATAAGAAATGATGAGTAGGTGAATTTCAGAAAAAAAAAACCAATTTGGAAGGACTTACGTATACTGATGCTGAGTGAAGTGAGCAGAACCAGGAGAACATTGTACACAGTAACAGCCACATTGTGAGATGATCAACTGTGATAGACTTAGTTCTTCTTAGCAATACGATGATCCAAGACAATTCCAAGAGACTCACGATGGAAAATGCTATACACATCTAGAGAAAGAACTATGGAGTCTGAATGCAGAGGGAAGCATACTATTTTCACTTTTTTTTTTCTTTCTCATGGTTTTCCCCTTGGGTTCTGACTCTTCTTTCACAGCATGACTAATGTGGAAATATGTTTAATATGATTGTACATGTAAGTATAACCTTAAAAAAAAGAGGGACACTTGGACCCTGGCCTCTACTCATTCCAAGTCCATTATACCACTTTTTGTCTCTTTGCTAATAGCTCTAATAAAAACAGAAGTCCTTATCTAACCATGCAATTAGCTTCAAAGACAAAAGGCTAAATAGAAATGCAATTCATTAAAATGCAAATTATCAACAACAATATGAAAAAAAATTCCAAATTACTAACAATAAAATAAGTGCAAATTAAAACAACTCTCAGGCATTATTTTAAGCCAGCAAAGATGGCAGAAAGGCATTGCAAGTGTCAGAGAAACCAATGGAAGACAGGTAAACAAATATATTTTTTGTGGAGTTTTGAGTTATTCCAAACATTATAGAAAATTTGGAGTTATGAAAAAAATACAAAATTGTTCATACCTTTTACTCCATTGGTCCCTCTTTCAGGTTTATACCCCAAGGAGGCTGACAGCAGAAAGGAAGGCATTGCACATATCAAAATATTAATAGTAAGAGTTTTTGTAGTCACAAAAATCAAGAAACAAATTATCTTCCCATAGATTGGTAAATGGCTGTGCATTCATAAAATGGAATATTATTGTGCTATTGGGAATCAAAAAAAAATGAAGAATTTAGGGAAATATGGGAAGATATATGAACCAAGACAGAACAAGGATAACAAAATATATAATGACTATAATGGCGTAAATGAAGACAATACTAAGAGATACAATTCAGGTCAAATATAGTGCCAATTTTGGGTCTAGATGGTAAATGTTAAAACACTTTTTTTTTTTCTGGTAAGAAATTCTCAATCATAAGAACAGAAAGTTTCATGTCTTGTCCACTGTAATTACTGTACAAAAATAATTTTGTTTAACTGTTTTTAAAGTCAGGTACTTTGGGGCATTATTTATTAGGAAATGATTGTTATGTCAAAACAAAATCTACCTCAAAGAAAAAAGAAACATATTTCATCAATTTATCATTTGTTCTACCATCTTAGTGGATATTAACTGACAACTGTTTTTGTTGGGACAAAGACAGTCATTTGGTAACAATAGAAATGATTTAACCTCAGAGGTGTGGCCATGCAAAGAGAAATTTGTTAGTGCTTTTGTAGGTACAGATTACAGTTCCAGGTGGATGGTCCCAGAGTCAAGGTTTCCATATAAGACATGGATATGAACCATATAATAGAGGGTAATAGAATTTGCAGTCATGTTAATATATACATTATATGTATGTTCAATACCATATTCTCCTATTATTGTATCTCATGATATGATTTTCCCATATATACATATGTGTGCATATATCTGTATATATATACACATACACATGTACACACACAGATATAATAAAGACTTTTAATATCTCACTATCTCTTTCTACACTGATCATACAGCATACAATAAGTATTTATTAGGCACCTGCTATATGCCAGGCACTGTGGTAGACCATAGGGAAACAAAAAACAAAAGTCAATCTCCTCCCTCATGGAGTTTACAGTCTAATGGGGGAAGAAACATGCTTACATATAGGTATATGCAAAACACATACAAAAAAAAAAGACACAAGGTGGCCCACTTGGGGACCAGAGGTAGGTAGGAAGAAGGCTCAGGAGACCAGAAAAGGCCTCCTGCAATAGGCAGTATTTCTGTCAAGTTTTGAGGAAAATCGACAATTCTAAGATATGAAGGTGAAAAAGGCATGCATTTTGGGCATGAGGGACAGCCAATGCAAAGGCATAGAGATGGGGAAATGGTATTATGTGTGAGGAAGACCTGTTTGTCTGGGCCGTAGAGCATGTGGGAAGGAGTAATATTCAACAAAGCAGGAAAGGTATGGCAGAACCAAGTTGTGAAGAGCTTAATGCCAAACAGAGGACTTAAAATTTGACCCCAGAGGTAACAGGGAACCACTGGCGTTTAGTGAGCTGCAGAGGACATGGTCAGACGCCTTAGAGAAATCACTGTGTTCTGTGGACAAGGAATTGAAATAGGGAGACACTTGAAGCAGGGAAACCAGCTAGGAAGCTACTATTGCAGTCCAGGCAAAAGATGATGAATGCTTGAGCTAGGACACTGGCTATATGCCTTCTCAATATATGACCCCCGTCCACAAACATTCTTTGTATGTTCCCTGTCCTACCAATGTTATGAGAAGCTATGGGCAAGTGGACCTTTTATCAGTTATTTTACTATGCTCTCTAATTAAATCTATTTTATTTTCCCTTAGTGTGTCTGGTTGGACGATTAAAAGAATATTGGTAAGAGATAATGATCTGGCAATTGGTTGGATTTGTAGGGTGAAGGCAAATGAGGAGGCTAGTATGCCCTTGAAGTTATGAACCTATGCGACTAGGCAGAACTGGTTTGGGGAGAGGCTGAGGATAGGGAGTTCTGTTTTTAACATTTGAGTTTGAGATATCTATGGGACATCCAGTCTTAAATGTTTAATAGGTAGTTGGTGATATGGGACTGGGGCACAAGAGAGAGCCTGGGGCTGGATATATGGATTTCAGATTCATTTACTTGGAGATGTTTCTGGGCTGTAGCCCTGAGGAGCACCTTTAATAAAGGGGTATGACATGAATGATGATTGAGTAAGGAGATCCAAGGAAGAGCAGCCAGATAGATAGGAGGAAAACCAAGAGAGAGCTATATTGGGAAAACTCAGAGAAGAGAGCATATGCAGAAGGAAAGTGTAGTTAATATTAAAGGTTACAGAAAATTCATTAGAGCTAACAATGAAAAGGTCATCCATAACTTTGGAGAGGGCAGTTTTAGTTGAACGATGAGGTCAGAAGCAAAATTGAAGTGGGTTTAGAAGTAGTTAACAGGAGAGAAAGTGGAAGCAAGATACGTAGATGGCTTTTTCAAGGAGATCAGCTGAGAAAGAAGAAATGTAGGACTATGCCTTTTTTAATGATTCATCATCATTGATCTAGAGCTGAAAGGAGCCTCAAAAGACATCTAGTATAATTCCCTCATTTCATACATGAGATCATTGAAAAGCTCAAGAGAGATCAATTGATTTGCCCGATGTTACACAGGTACCTGAACTAACACAGGTAGAATTTGAACCCATTTCCTCTGGGCTCCAAAGTGAATAGTCTTTCCATTATATCAATGCTGTCTTTCAGTTCTGGAAATGGAGTTGTGTCAGTAATCCAAAGGCCCACCCCACTAAGACCTAGCAAGTTCATGACCAAAAAGTTGGCTGCCAAGATTTTCTTTGTTTTGGCCAGAGTAATTCATAGGAAACATCTACTAAGCCACAGATGAGTGTGATCAGTGTCAGTGGAGAGGATGCTCCAACCAGCAAAAACATCCATGTTTCTAAAGCATTCAAGAACCACTTCCCATTTCTATGGGATTGAGGAGGTAAACTCTTTTTCTTCTTCTCCTACTTGGCCTCTTTCCCTAGCCCTTTGGCTATTATGTTTAACCTTTAGATTTATTTTAAAATAGACCTTAAATTCTTTCCCCCTAACCCATAAACCATCCCTCATAGTTCCCACGTATATGTCTAACTCTCCTGCCCCTGTCTTCATCTTCCTTTTAATTAGCATTATTCCTATATTAGCTCTTTTTTTTCAACTTTCTAGAAGTATGAGTTATTTCTCCTTTGTCTCTGAAATCGAAACTCTATAGGGAGAGCAATGACTTTATTACCGGAGGAAAGCAGAACTAAAGTTGTCAACCTCAGACAGCCCTTTACAGCTTTTCTAGGGGAAGCTTCCAGGATAATTTACATGGACCAGAGGTATGATGGGAGTTGACAGGAGAATTAAGACATTTTCTCACACTAACTCAGAGTAGGCTGAAGGGGTAGAGAAGGCAGGAGAAAGGCAGTGAAAAGGCTGGCTATATTTGTGGGTGTGAATAATCAAGGATTTGAGATAACCCATTGGGCTATGAGCATAAGGAGCTGAAGCCCCTCCGCTACCCAGAGAATGAAGGGAAGAGCAATTGCATTTCATTTTAGAACCTGCAGGTCCCAGCATTGAGGTCTTGGCAAAAAGCAACCCAGCAGTGATATCAACAGATGGCAGCACTGGGAAGAGAATAAGCCAATATGGAACTTTAGCAGTTTGTAGCAGATTTGAGACCTGATGACATTAGCAGACCGACAGAAAAAAACATCTCAGCAGCGAAGCAAGCAGAGAGGGGTTTCAGTGGGGACACAGCCATTGGAATATGAGGTTCCTTGGCTACACATGTTCCCTATGTGAATCTCTGTTCTTCCCACATGTTCTTTACATGTGTGTCCTCTCTCTAGCTATATTCTGTGTGTTCCCCTTCCCATTGGTCATATGGAAAGCTGTGGGAGAATTGCCCCTTATCAATCATTTTGTAGTGGTGTTGAACTAAATGTTTTTTTTTTTTTCAGACTTAGTGTGTCCCCTTGTGAGGTGAAACAGTGGTGAAGGGTCATGAGCTGTGGTTTTAAGAGAATATTAACACACATCATTCCTGGAACAAAGAGTCATTTGTAGGGAGCCCGTAATTGGAGTAGAAGGTTGGCTAATGACTGATTAAAATATTAGAAATGGAAAAAATATCATCAAATCCAGCCCCTTTCTTTTTTGGGTATTAGAAAGTGACAGCTGTAGAAAAGTGACTTATTCAAAGTTACCTAGCTAATTAGTGACTTAAAACCTTCTAAAGGCAAAATGGAATCAGAAAATATTTCTGGAACTTTTACCTTTAAGCCTTTAAGTGCTTCATCATATGTTCAATATCTAATAGCCACCTGATCTTCTTATCCAATGACCTGCTCTTTTATTCTTTCTTTGGGGAAGTCCAAATTGGTTGAGGAGCTCTAAAATACTGTAATTTAGGATGTTTAACTTTTTAATAGGACCAACCACCAGTCATGGAAACTAGGTGGTACAGTGAATAAAGTACTGGGCCTGGAGTCAGAAAGATTTATCTTTGTGAGTTCAAATCCAACCTCAGACACTTACTAGCCGTGTGACACCGGGCAAGTCACTTTATTCTGTTTGCCTCAGTTCCTCATCTGCAAGGAATAGCAAACCACTCTAGTATCTCTGCCAAGAAAAATCCAAATGGGGTCATAAAGAGTGGGATATGAATGAAAAAAATGACTGAACAACAACTACCAGTCCCAATAACCAACTCACTTCCTTTTAAATACCCTTCTTTATCTTCCTCCCCTCCCTTTTTTCTTCAAATGATCTTCTAGGAGGGGAGATTGAGTCAGAGATGGTGTTGGGGGGGAGGGAATTGAGACGAGTGTTCCATTTTTATATGCAAATAAATCACTTGATTATATTTTTTGTCCTTATGTTATCATGAATATTTCAAATGAATTTTATATGGTTCATATTTATGGTTTGGGAGCAATTTCACATTTTGGCTCACTGCCGCCTCATCTGCATATACCATATCTCAGCTGATGTTGATTGGTTTCATTTACATATTCATCACATTCCTATTTTCAAAGATATTTTGTTGCAAACTGGCTTTCTTTCCCCCTCCACTGGTATAATAGCCCATCGATGTGTTTTTAAATTGCACTCATTTCCATATATAATTTTTCTGGCTAATGATAAATCACCATGTTGTCACTTATCTCCCCCCTATCCAGTATAATCTTCTCACTTTATACCAAGCTGACATATGGCTCCTAAGTAATTAAAGACAATGTAAACAGTTTACAGGGCACTTTGCAAAGCCACTTCTCATTGCAAAGGGTTTTATGTTCCCTTTCCCCCAAGTCTCTAACTATTGCAAAGAGAAGCCCCGTCAGCAGGAAGGAGACAGTGACAGAACCAACCTGAAGAGCAAACATGACCATTGTTTTGTTGTTAACAGGGGGATCACTGGCCCCAACTCCATATAAAAACAACCTTTTCCTTGTTAACTCTTGATAAATGTTGACACAGAAGAGCTGATCAACCAAATGAATAGAGGTTTGTGCTGCATTCTGACCAGCTCAGACCTCCTTGGTCTTCCTACCTTTGATCAAATGCGATTGCTCGTACAAAGCATTCTGCATGTGCTCTATACATTGCTGGCTATCCTGCCCTTCAAATTCGACCAATGGCAAATTTTCTTTCAAGCACTTACTAGAAGCAATGCATGTTGTTAAGATCTGATCATTCCAGACTAGTCCCTATGATTAACCGTGTGAAGTAAGTTGCTTTTATTATTCCCATTTTACAGATGGGAAAACTGAAACTCAGCAATTCAGAAACTCAGGGGTTCAGAAATGAAACTAGAGGAACTGTCTGAATGCTCAGAAGCAGGCAAGGGCAGGGTGAAAAGGAGAATAGCTCTTATTACAATTTGTCTAGGAATATTATCCAACATTTGTATAGAGCAGGGGTGGGGAACGTGAGGCCTCGAGGTCACATGTGGCCGTCTAAGTCCTGAAGAGACTGAATCTAAACTTCACAGAACAAATCCTTGGATTTGTTTGAATTCAGTCAAAGGGCCACACTTCAGGACCTAGAGGGCCACATGTGACCTTGAGGCCTCACGTTCCCCACCTCTGGTATAGAGCACTAAGATTTGCAAAGTATTTTGCATCCATTTTCTTATTTGATCATTTTTTTTTTCTTTTTGGTGAGGCATTTGGGGTTAAGTGACTTGCCCAGGGTCACACAGCTAGCAAGTGTCATGTGTCCGAGACTGGATTTGAACTCAGGTCCTCTTGACTCCAAGGCCAGAGCTCTATCCACTGCACCACCTAACTGCCCCATTTGATCATTATTGTAAGAGGCAATAGCAAAAAACAAGCTAAGAGCATTGGAAAAGAGCTGGCCTTAGAGCCATGGAGACCTGGACCAAGTCATACCTTTGACACATACTGGCTGTATAACCCTGGGCAAGTCACTTAACCTCTTAGTTCTCAAAGCAACTTTATAACTACTACTACTACTACTACTACTACTACTACTACTACTACTACTAC
>NW_020954556.1:44426184-44531878 GCF_900497805.2 Vombatus ursinus | reverse complement strand
ACTACTACTACTACTACTACTACTACTACTACTACTACTACTACTACTACTACTACTACTTACTACTACTACTACTACCACTACTACTACTACTACTACCTACTACTACTACTACTATTACCACCATCACTACTATTGATGAGGTCTAGATTTTTGTGGTTCTGGGACCCTGAAGCAGCATAGCGGGCCCTGCCTGAAAGAATTCAACCCAAATCTTTCAATCGGAGAAAAAGTTTGTTAGAGATAAACCATATAGGCCAGACTCTTAAGGAATCTGAATGTTAGTGATACCTGTAAGGACGAGTGGGCATGAGGATGTCTTAGCCTTTAAATGGGGGCCAGGGTGGATCTTATATACACTCAAGTAATTTTGGGTGACCAGAGGAGGGTCTGGGAAGAGGATCTGGGTGACTGGGGGAGGAGTTTAGGGAGAATTCTGATTGGAATGTCTGGAAGATTGAATACAATACAATGGGAATATAAATATAAAGGGAATACAGGTAATTAAGGGAAGTGGAAAGAAGAGGTTTGAATGGGGTCTGGATAAGACTAGGGCTTCATTAGATTTTCAAAGGGAGATAGGGAGAGTCTATAAGGAAAAGCCAGTGAGTAAAATATAGCCTCAGGTAACCATTTGAGACCAAAGTGAGTTTAAGGGTTTCTCAAGCCCATAGACAAATGGGAGCCAAATTCTTTTTGGGACGAGGGGCAAAGGTCTCGACTTGGGCCCGTATCCCATCATTACTACTACTACTACTGCTGCTGCTGTTGCTGCTGCTGTACCACCACTACCACTACTACTATTACTACTACTGCCACCACTACTACTACTACTATTTCTTCTGCTGCTGCCACCACCACCACCACCACCACACCACTGCTACTACTACCACCACTACTACTACTACTACTACTACTACTACTACTACTATTACACTACCACTACCACCTATCCTTACATAACACTTTGAGGTTAATAACTTATAGAAAAGGTGCCCACCTAAGGGTCTATCCTTAATAACTGTGTGTATATGCTTTTATTAACCCCATTTGTAAAATGGGGAATTGAGGCTTAGAGAGATTAAATGACCTGCTCATGGTCACACAGATATGTCTATATGTAAATGTCCAAGACAAAATTTGAACCTTGTTCTCTGTCATCAAGTTCAATGTTCTGTTCACTAAACTCTTCTGCCTCCACAGAGAAGTGTATAAACTACAAGTAGGGGAAAGTAGATTGGATAAGAAAGGAAGGGAAAGGGAATAAGCATTTAAATACCACCTACTATGTACTAGGCATCGTGCCAAATACTTTACAAATATCTCATTTGATCCTTACAATAACCTGTGAGGTAGGTGCTGTTATTCCCATTTTCAGTTGAGGCAGACAGAGGTTAAGTGACTTGACTAGGGTCACCAAATCTATAAGTGTTTGAGGCAAGATTTGAACTGAGGTCTTATTGACTACAGACCCAATGCTCTATCCACTACACCACCAGCATTAAACTGGAGGCTAAAGCATTTTATTTTATCTCATAGGAAATAGAGGGACACTGAAAGTTTTAAAGCAGAGAAGTTATACGTGCAGGCCTTGACAAATAGAATTCCGGGGGAGAATGGTTATTCCTTGCCCTTTTGATAAGCTAGAAATAGACCATTTTAGGGGAGAGGGAAAAGTGTATTAAAGCTTTTTGAATTCTAATGCCTTGGAAACTGACTCCTTTTGATGGGGTTATAGGCCCATCATTCAGTTTCAGAAGCCGAGACCTTTGCTCCTTTTTGCCAAAAGGAATTTGGCTCCCATTTGTTGACAGACCCCAGAAGACCCTTAAACTTTTAGATTCCTTTTAGACTTCCCTTATCTCCCTTTAAAAGCCCTAGCCCCACCTTTTGATCTTATTCAGATGCACCTATGCCCCTAGCCCTAAAAAGAATCTGGCTCCTGTTTGTCTACGGGTCCCAGAAAACCCTGAAACTTTTAGGTTCCTTATCTACTCCCCTTATCTCCCTTTGAAAGCCCTAGCCCCACTTTCCAATCCTTTCAAACTTCTACCTTCCAGTTCCCTTCATTATCTATTCCCATTGTTTATTCAATCTCTCAGACCTTCCTATCGGAATTCTCACCTAGACCCTTTTCCCAACCCCCCCCCTTCCTCTGGCCACCCAAAGTTACTTTAGTGTATATAAGATCCACCCTGGCCCCCATTCAAACGCTGAGATTTTCTCATGCCCAAAAGGCTGAGACTTTCTCGTGCCCGCTCATCCCTACGGGCATTACTAATCTTCAGGTTCCTTAAGAGTCTGGCCTATGTGATTTATCTCTAATAAACTTTTTCTCGGACTGGAAGAAGATTTGAGTCGACTTCATTCAGGCAGGGCCTACGCCGTGATCTTGGGGTTCTGAGCACCCCAGACCTCCAGACCTCTTCACTTTTATCTCTGGACTCCTTCCTGGAATGTTCTTCATCCTCCTCTCTGCTTGTTTGAATCTTGGCCATCCTTTAAACTCCAACTCAAGGCCTAGCTTTTGCTTCCCTAATCACCCTCTTCCACAGTAATTTCTTCCACCTCTTCCCTCCCCCTCCTGGACCCCAGAAGCCTCGGTATATTCATTTTATCCTATCTGTAAAATGAAGAAGTTGAACTAGGTGGCAGCTGAGGTCTTTTTTAACTCTATAATAATAATCACTAGCATTTGCAAAGTACTATACAAATATTATTTAATCTTCACAATAAATCTGAGAGGTAGGTACTATTATTGCCCCCATTTTATGTCTTAAGAAACTAAGACACAGAGAGGTTAAGTAACTTGCCCAGGGTCACACAGCTAGTAAGGCAGGATTCAAACTCAGGTCTTCTTTATCTGAAGTTCTATACCCCATTTATATTTGGACATGACCAATGTGGAAATTTGCTTTGTTGACTATACAATGGGTTTTGTTTTTCTTGCTTTTCCGATAAGAGTGGGGGATAGGGTAAGAGATGAAAGGAAGAGACTGCAGATTTGAAAATAAAATAACATTTAATTAAGAAAAAAAAGAAAAGCGGTTGCTCTAGGAATTTTTGTTTTCTGGTTGGGCCTATTGAAATAAGAGATTCAAAGCTGTTACTAAAAGAGACTGACTATGAGGTAGGTGTCTGAACCACAAAGGATGATACAGTCTCTGCTAGACCATGGCAGACAATATCAGGCATCATTTCCTAACAATTAGTTGTCCAACAATATAACTGTTTATATTGAGAGGCAGTGAGCTTCTTGTCACTGAAGGTCTTTAAGCAAGGGCTATTTGATTACTTGTCAGGGATGGTGTAGGAGGGATTCAGATTTAGGTGGCCTTTTAACTCTGAAATGTGTCTTTCCCCCCCAAACAACAGTTAGCCTAGTACTGAGATACATGATTATAAAAAAAAAAAAAAGAAGAAGAAGAAGAAGAAAAGCAAAACAGGTTAATCTTCATGAAAGGAGAAACACATATAACCTAGAAGGTCTATCTGCTAATAAGCCTCTCTGGTTCTCTTCCTTATCAGAAAAAATAATGGGTGCCCCTCCATTTAATCTAGTTTTATCTCTTGCTGTTCTTGATGGCATTTTAAGCCCTCTAAACTATCTATGCCATTCAAGGTTAAGAATAAATTGAGTACCGGACCCTCTTAAGTCCCTGAAGGCAACATTTGGGAAGAGAATGTTTGTCTTCATTGCTCTAATCCTAGAAAACAATGGTTAGGCTCTGCATCTTCGCAATTGTGGCCCACCCAAACTAAACTCAATCTGTGATAAGCCAAATTTGCAAACCAGACAAAACTAAATGCACATTTTCAATTTGCATTGCTTATGGACTCTTTCCTTTAGAAAGCAATTAAAAACTCTGTATACTTTATTCCCTACCAGAGCTAAGGGCTTTAGCAATAGAATCACAAATCTAGAGCTGAAAGGGATTTTAGAGACCATCTTGCACCACCTCCTCATTCTACAGATAAGTAAATTGAGTCCTAGAAAGATTAAGTTACTTGTCTAATGTCACACAGATAGCAAGTGGCAGAACAAGGATTCGAACTCAGATTCTGTGACTCCAAACTCAGCTCTTTCGGGTGCGCCATGATGCCTCATACTTTAAGGGAACAGAGAAACTTTATCTTTTTAAAAATAAATGTTACTGACACGTTTGTGTGTGTGTGTATATATATATATACACACACACATATATATGTATGTATGTATGTATATATATATATATATGCACACTAACTATATAAACTAACATATTGAAAAAGTCTGACATTACATGCAATGTTTCCCACCCATAGGTCCCCCATGTCCAGCAATGACACTTCGTTACTAAAATGTTAGAAACCACTGTCAATTGAAGATGTAGAAGAATAGGGAAAAACTATTCTGAAATGAGAACAGAAGTCAGTAGAAACACAGGGTTTGGTTTATGTAGCTTATTTATACTGTCAGCTTTGGGGGAGTTTCAGTAAAAAATATTCTCTGTTAAGCTAAAGATAGAAAACACTGGGAAGAAGACATGATGTACTTTGTGGTATAAATTGGGGTGAACCTATACCAGCCATTTTTCTTTATGTCAATGTTATTTTCTGTGTGTGGAAATGTAAGGATTTTAGCTGGCACAAGCAAATTAGAGGAGAACTAATGGGATGTGCTGGAAGCAGGAGAGTGGAGAGTCATTGTGGGGTGATGGTTAGGTATCTAAAGGTAGAGATGAAATAACTGAATCAGGCTCCTCTTTTAGTCATATGGCCTTGGGCTAATCCTTCACCTCATTGGGTCTTGGTTTCCTTATCTGCAAAATGAGGCAGAGGCTCGGGTTAGATCATCCTGGAGACAAGGTCTTTTCCTTCTTTAAAGATGGGTACTCGGTAGGAAGAAAGGAGGAGGAAGGAGATGCAATTACAGAGATAAGGATGCTGAGCATGTCTGGAAACAGAAGGTGGCCTTTCTCCCCTTCTCTCCCAAATTGCTGCTCAACTGGCATGGAGGTCAAAGGTAATACAACTAATGAAAAAAGGTGGAAGATTCATAAAGCTCCAAGGTTAAGTGCTGTAATCTCTCAGATGGAGAGAAGGGCAGTAGGAAAAGCTAAGATGATGACTTTTTGATATCTATTGTCTTTTCCCTCTCACAAGGCAATTCTATCCCCAAGAATGACAGTAATAACATGGAAACCTAGCATAGTCTAGGAAAGTGCAGAAGTGCTGAATGTGAAGTCAGGAAGACTTGGGTCCAAATCCCACCTATGAGTCTTCCTGTCTCTGTGAATACAAGCAAGTTACTTAACCTCTATAAGCCTCAGTTTCCTTCTCTGTAAAATGAGGGGATTGGACTCAATGACCTTTCAGGTCCCCTCAAGTTCTAAATCTGTGAACATGTGCACCGAGTGTGATAAGATTGGAAAGAGAACTAAACAAATAGACTGGCACTCGTCTGTCCCTGTCCCAGAATTGGCAAGGTGGGGGAGGGGAGGTAGCACATCACTGGGAAATAATTCATCTTTGCTTACACTTGCACCAGGCTGGCATTTGTTTATTTTGCTGACAATGTGTACCAGCCAAACTCCCTTATGCTAGCACTATTTCTTACGGCAATACAGATGTATTGGTGACAACTCTGGGAACACTGCATTATCTCCTCTTGTTTCAATTTCTCGCAGATCTTTAACTAGATGAAAAACCTGCTCTGAGAACAGGCCAGGCTGACTGTCTGGTTACAGAGCAGGGACCTGCTCTCAAGATGTTTCTCCATTTCAGGCAATAGCCAACCTATTGCCTGCCTTAGCAGTATGGTCATTTAATCAGGTACATACATTTTCTCCAGGTCCCCAAATCCTGAGAATGCTCCTCTGGGAATGACTTGAAGCTTGGTGAGGACAAATCTCCTAGAAAGAGAGAAAAATAGCATGTGGAAAGGGGTCAGTCATTGACTTTCAATCATTGACTCTGTGCCTAGCATGTGCTAGGTACTATGAGGATTAAAGGGAAAGGAAAAGACAGCCCGTGTCCTCAGGGTAGCTTTTATAATCTAGCTGAGACAACAAGGCATTAGCACAAAGAAGAGAACTAGTAATACCAGTCAGTCCATGACAAATGCCAAGTGAGTGGTTAAGGCCATGCTATATCAGAATGCAAAGTAAGAGTCTAATGAAAACTATTATTATGTTTGGTATTATTGATACTAACAATAGTCATTCATTTAGTATTAATAATCACAGTTAGTATTCATATAGTGCTTTTAGGCTTGCTAAGCTGTGAGTTTTAACCATATTGTGATGTGGTTACAAGAGGCATAACCATGTATACAATAATAATAATAATAATAATAATAATAATAATAATCTAACATTTATATAGCACTTACTATGGGTCAAGTACTTTACAGTTATTATCTCATTTGATCCTTACAATAACCCTGAGAGGTGGGTGCTATTATTATCATCCCCATTTTACAGATGAGGGAACTGAGGCAAGTGTGACTTGCCTAAGTCACAGAGCTAGTAAGAGTCTGTGGCTGGATATGATATGAATTCAGGTCTTCCTGACTCCAGGCTTAGCATACTATCCACTGTGCCACCTTATTTGTATATTATTAAGCAGGATATATCATTCTCCTTTGGTTTGCTTAGACTGGACTCTGTGTACATGTTTCTGGATTTTTTGTAAAATGCCTCATAGTACAAAGGGCCTCTAGAGTGGAGCTCTGTACAGGACCTATATGTTGTCTCCTAAGCTTGTGCTGATACAATTTCTAGTGAGATGTATGTGATAGCCTATGAGGCCAGCCACAGTCTAAGTCAGCCCTGTTTTTACTTCCTTAAACAACTCTGGTGCTCCAAATGCTAAAGCAGAGATCTTGAAGTGGAGGAATGGTAATAGCCTCCCGAGGAGACCCCAAGTATTTGAAGTATAAAGACACAAGGATTGAATGGATCCCTGTTGTGTTGCTTCCTTGGATATTTTGTGGGTTGAATCATCAAAGGGGTAGACAGGCTCTAGATATATGGCCCCATGAAATTGGAGACAGGAATGTTTAAAGGAAGTAGCTATGTGCCATCCTTCCTAGGATTTAAAGGCTTTATAGTGTGTATCGTTGTGGCCACTGCTGATTAAAATACAACCACAGATGTATAGTTGGGTGTGTGTGATGGTGTTGCCATGCGGAGGAGAGTGCACTGTTCTCAGAACTTGAACATAGTGTCTTCTTTCTGTGGTGCTATTCCCTGTCCTCACCCTCACCCTAAACACAAAAATGCTATAGAAATTCAGAGAAAAGAGAGATCGCTGGAAACTGAGCTTGTGTGAGAAGGCTTCATATTCAAGATGGCAGACAAAGAATATTATACATTGTTGATGGAGCTGTCAGTTGGTACATTCTGAAACACAAATCTGTAATTATAACCACAATGTCACTAAACCATACATACCCTTTGACCCAATGATATTATGGGATCCAGAGGAGATTGAAGATAGAGGGAAATGTATATACATATATATATATATATTTATACAAGAATAATTACAGCAGCAAATTTTTTGTAGTTGCAAAGACCTAGACACCAAATTATTGGACAACAATTGATAAATAGATGACCATATTATTGTATATGAATGTAATAAAATATTGTTGTACCATAAAAATGAAAAAAAAATGACATTCAGAGAAACCTGGAAAGACTTGTAGAACTGATGCATTGTGAAATGAGCAGCACCAGAAGAACAATTTGTATGATGACAAGGACAATAATATGAAGAAAAACCCTAAAATTCTAATCAAAGGAATAAACAATAGTTACTTCAAAAGTCAAATGTTGAAAAATATCTTCACCTGTTGACAGAGATGTAGTAGATTAGAGATTCTAAGATGTGTGTTCTTACTCACATGCACAATGTGTTGACTTGTTTTGCTTATCGCTATTTATTCGTTACAAGAGAGAGCTTCTGCTGGGGAGAGGTGTAGGACTGGTAAATAAGTGACAGATATGCACAAAAGTAGCATCAACAAAATTTTGTTTTTTAAAAATTTACAGGAGAAAACAAAAAAAAGTACATTGGGGACACAAATAGAGCAGTTTTGTTACTACTCTATTAAATTTCCTTACATTTATGTATGTATGTATAGACATGTGTAGACATATGCAGTCAAGTCAACTATATACAACAGAGATCCAATTACTTATATAAGCCATGTCTTTTTCGTATACTGAAATGTTGTTCTTGTGAATGATTAAGGCCATAATAAAAAGAAAAAGAAAATTAAAGGGAAAAAAAAAGAAGATAGTATTTGAGCTGAACCTTACAGGGTGGTTAAGATTCACAAACCCTCTCGGATAATTTCAAAGGTCTCTTCCAGCTTTAACATTTGATGATTTTCTAACCAGAGGCACCACAGCTGAGTAGGTATTGAGAGTGATGTTTTGGGAATCTCTATATAGGGAACCCTTGACTTTTCTGTAGGGCAAACTATATTTCGGCTCTTTGACTTCACTGTAAAACCAGGATTCAGCTTTCTTTTTGTTTTAATTCCTCTCTCTCTGTAAGATAGGAACAGGGGGATTTCCTTTAGAGTTTTCTGTCAGATGGACTTAAAAAAATTCTTCCACAGAATGATAGGAAACTACACAATCCTTCATTGTTCAAATGAATCTAATTGGAATGAATGGAGCCTTCTTGTTTCAGACAAAGTTGTTTGTAGTCAACCAGAGTTGTATCTCTTGTAATAATAATATTTATAAAGCACCTTTATCATATGATAATGGATTTCTAACTGAAAGGGACTTTAGAGGACATTGAGTTCAAATTTCTCCTTTTACAAATGAGGAAACTGAGGATCATAATCCAGACAATAAGTTTTTGAATATTCAAAGTCTCCTAACTTCAAATCCATGATTTTGTCCATTAAATCGCTCTGCCTCTGTGTACTATAATTAGGGATTGTTGAGAAAATAAAAGATTTCTGTGTTGATGAATTGGATACTTCCAATACCAATCATGGGACCTGCCTCAAAATGACAGAAGAATTGATTCAGTTCTACTCATTTTAGCTCCAACATTTGTGGCCTTTGCAAATGAATGATTCTGTGGTCAGTCAGTACCCACACTAAAACAGGAAAAGAGAGAGCCTTCTCACAATACTTATGTATCCAAATGAGATTTATTCAAAGGACATTCTTTGTAGCCTATTTCCATCCCTGGAGGGCTAGAGACAGGAGCACTGCAAACCACAAATGTACCTCTAACATAATTGGTTTGTTTGTGGAGATGGTAGGGGTAGTAGCTCACCAAGATGATTTCCTTTATGACTCCTATTGTCCAGGCAAGGTCACATTTCTGGTGTCCTGGTCAATGTCCCTTATTTCCAGGGGCTGTAGGGCAGTGTTGGGTGCAGAAGCAAAGTATTATACTGCCTCCACTATTAGATCTATACTTGGAATCTTTGTGCATTTTAATTGGTTGAGAAAGAAATGAAGGGAGAAAAGAGATGAGAAAGAGTCTGACTCACTTGTAGATAATTTTGGGCCTGTTTTCAAAGAGATAGGGGTATTGGCTCTCATGATTCTGATTGGACTTTGTGAAACCCAGTCTCAGACACATAACACTTACTAGCTGTGTGACCCTGGGCAAGTCACTTAACCCCCATTGCCTAACCAAAAAGTGGGCAGCTAGGCAGCACAGTAGATAGAGCACTGGCCCTGAAGTCAGGAGGCCCTGAGTTCAGATCCGGCTTCAGACCAAACATTTACTAGCTGTGTGACCCTGGGCAAGCCACCTAACCCCAATTGCCTAAAAAAAAAAAAGTCTAAACAGAAGAATTTCTATTAAAAAAAAAAAGAAAAGAAACCTTGTACTGCTAGAGCTGAGCTCATTCAAAAAATAAAGAAGTCTGAGTCTTTTCATGGCCTCTGTTTCTGAGTTGACATAACTTGTCTGAGTCATTATCCAGGAGGAAAGCCTGAATAGGTACAACATAATATTTATTCTGGGCTTTTTATTCAGTACTTCAGATGTGGAGGGTGTTTTTCCTCTATGAGAGAGGCCAGCAGGGAATTGCCAGGAGAGGGCAGTTAGGTTAAAATAGTCTGTAACATAGCTAGGAATCAGAAAGCAAGGCAGGGGACACAAAAAGGCCTTCAATATCACTACAGCTTATTTCTGCACAAATGCTCCAGAAAATGCTGCAGCATGCAACTAAGGGAACTCTAAAGGTACATAATTCAAAGAATAAATAATAAGAATAAAATCACCACATTATACCGCATTGCCCTGGCAACTTCCCCCTTTCCCCCAAAGTTAGGTAGCTGAAATAAACATGAATGAAACAGTCAGGGAATAGTTAAGGACTCAGCAGTTTGTTTCAGAGTATAAGTGAAATTAGGATGTGGACATAATAGAAAGCCAGCTGGGCTGGAAGAGTTGAAGAAGGTTTCAGAGGGAGATGGGACTTAGGTGGGGCCTTGAAAATCTAACATTAAAGTCAAGTTCTCCATAGAGTCCTATGTGTGAAATGAGATGGCTGGGGAGGGGCATCTTCTAGAATCTTCTAGATTTCTTGATGTTGCCTGATACCAGCATAGTACCCAGGCCCCAGAACACTGCCAAGCCACCTAAGTGAGCTCTATAATCACTTGGAGTTCAACTTCTCTATCGGCTTAGGAAAAACCAAAAAGTTGGTGAAGAGTGGCTTATGTCTGGATTGTCATACGCAATTGCATGGACAGGTATTTGTGTGTGTATACATATACACATATGCATTTATATACATACACATGACTATATACATGTCTATGTTTAGCCAGGCACACATTATATATGTATACACACATGTATGTATATAGGGTAGGTAGACATGCATGTATACATTCATAAACATACACATAAATACATACTTATGACTGTATATATGTCTATATCTAAACTCACATATTATATATGTGTATAAATACATAGATAGAGGGTACATAGGCATATATAGATATACATGCATTATATATGTACACATATGGCTGTATATGTCTATATTTAAACACACATATTATATATGTACATACATAGATAGGCATAGATATGTATGCATGCATGCATATACATATGCCTGTCCATCTAACATAAAATATATGTGCATACTTATACATATAGATTGTAGATATGATGGAAAATTCAGATAGTCAGCAGATGGAGTCCAGAAATGAAAAAGAGAGAGTAAATTGTATTGTACCTGGGAAATGTCATAGTGCTTTCAAGTATCCGGAGTTTCTCTCTGAAATAAACATGCCATCTTTTTAACATGAATATTACCTTTTTTTCTCAAAGATTGGGACTTCCTATCTTGTCAAGGAGCTTTGACCTCCCCATGCTCCCCTCCTCAGGCATGCTGATGGCTCCCTACTTCCAAAGCCCGCCATGTCAGTGCTAAACTCAGTGCTGGCATCTGCACAACCAGCTGTAGCTCAGAACTCCCAAGCTCAACCCATCTGCCAGCCTCAGCCTCTCCAGCAGCTAGTATTACAGGCATGTGCCACCACACCTAGCTAGCATGATTATTCTTGTAGGGATGCTATATCTTGGCTCACCCAAAAGGAATTAGAGAGATGCATTATGGGCATAAATAGAATATAACATATTGTCAGTGATGAATTTCACATACAGAGCAGAGTAAAATGCATCACAAAAGAGATGTATGTCCTAAAAGCATATATATAATAAGAGTAAAGGGGAACAGAGGGAAAGAATGTTGTGTTGGTATCCATTTAGTCAAGGCATTTAGAGGAAGGACCCCATCAAGTTGGTTGGATCCTGGTAAAGAATTTTTAGGCAGAAGTCCCCTAGGACAAGAAGGCATGTATAGAATATGATCTGTACTGCCCCATCAATAAGATCTGGGATTCATTAAAAGTATCAAATGAGTATCAGTGGGCTAGAGAACATTTTGGGAAGGATGACCAGGATGGTGAAGATCATACTTATATACGATAAGCACTGGCCTGAGCAACAATACTAAACCATAATGCTGCATAAGAATAAGTTGAAGGAACTGGAGATGTTTAGTCTGGAGAAGATAAGACTAAGGGAAGTCATGCCAGCTGCCTCAAGTATTTGAAAGGTTGTCAGTGAGAAAAGGATTAGTCTTGTTCTAGTTGGTCCCACAGAACAATAACTGATAGTTATTTAATACTTAAAGGTTTGCAAAGTGCTTTATACGTGCAAATCTCCTAACCGGAGGAGTAGGCATTCTAATTTTGCAGATGAGAAAATGAGAAAAAAAACAAAAACAGGGTCAGGGGAATTAAGTGACTTGAATATATTCAGACAGATGGCAAGTGTCGGAGGTGGGATTTGAACCCAGCTTGTGGAAAAGTGGAGGGGCTGGTATACTTCCCCTACAATAAAAAGCATCTCTTAGTGAATATATTGCTTGTTGAACTGCACTCTGCCTCTTCTCTCCTTGTCTCCATTTGCCTTGTCCGTTACTGGTCTCACTTTAGCTCACACGTAGTTGGCTTCTTCTCTACCCTTTTTCCAAATTAATTCTACTAGAAGGGTCTCTGAAGGTGCTCCAAATCCACATTTCTCCTTACCTTTGACCTTCTCAGTATTATCTGTTAAGGAGTCTGCATGAATTCGGGGTGAGACTTCCTGTACTGTGTGATTACCCTTGGATTGAAATGACACTAATGATTTAATGACAATGGCTCTCCTCTTCCTCTCTGTTTCCTAGCATGGCCCCAAAAATTCTGCAGTGGTACTAATTAAATTACTAGGGTAACCCAAGAATCCTTCCTGTTTCAACTTTGGTAGAAAGTTTCATCAAATGTTCAAGACCCTTTTCAGAATTGCTTGGTGACTACTGAACATAACTGCTTTTTAGTTTTTCAGTACTTAGTTTCATGCAGGTCCTTTAAATCATCATTATGAATATCATTTCTCTTGCAGGCTGGTAAATAGGGAAGTAAGTTTGGGACACTGATTTGAAACTTTAATTTCCAGGACATATCCTTTAAGTTGCATTTTGGATTAAATTCCAAATTTTAACTCTGTTTGGTTACTATTGCCTCTTCCTTCTGAAAGTCAAGGTGTAGTCTGGTGCTGGAGAGGGAAATCTGGTTTCCATAACACTGCTTATTCTTGTGTCTCCTCTCTATCAGTCATCTGAATATTCCTTTTTTAGTTTCCTTTATTAAATCATCATCCTTCTGCTTTCTAGGTGAGAGCTCTCAAGGCTCCACTTGGAGTCTACTTGTCTTTTCTCTCGCTACTTTGTCCCGTGGTGATCTCATTAGCTCCCATAGATTCATTCACCTATCATCTCTAGGCGGATGACTCCTATACCAATTTACCCCATTCTCATCTCTTTCCTGATCTCCTATGAGGAGCTGGATTGTCAGGTGCTGTCTGCTAGATATTCTATAGGAATTTCAACCCCAATGTATCTAAAATAAAAGTTATTATATGCCCTGCTCTCAAAACTCATCCCTCCTCCAAACTTCCCTATTTTTGTAAAGGTACCACTATCCTCCTAGTCCTTAAATTCATGGCCTTGGAATCATCCTTGATTCTTACCTCCCTCTCTAATACACTATATATTAACAGTTGCTAAGTCTTATAGACTCCACTATCTGCTTTGCTCCCTTCCCTCAACTCACACAGCCACTACCATAATTCAGCCTCTCATCAGCCTCTTGCCTAAAATAATTGTAAATATTTTGTATTTGGATCTCTTTGCTTCTTGTTTGCTTCTTCTCCCTACCTCCAATCCATCCTCTACCCATCTGCTAAATTGATATTCCTAAAACATAAATGTGACCACATCATTCCCCTCCCCCACTGAAAAATGTCCAATGACTTTCTACCTCTCATAGGATCAAATACAACCTGGAATTTAAAACCCTTCACAAATCTGGTTCACACTTTCTTTTCACACATTTCATATTATTCCCTTTCCTTCACATACTTTCTGTCCCTTTCAAACAGGTATTCCTGTGCCCAACATTTGATTTCTCACTTCCAAGCTTTCGTATCAGTGGACCTTCACAGGTGGAATGCACTCCCTTCCCACTTCAGTCTTTTAGAATCATTAACTTTATTTGAACTAGGAGCTAAAATCTTACATTCTACAGGAAACTTTTCCCTATCCTTCTTCATCCTAGTGCCTTTCCTCTGTTGATGATTTCTAATTTATCCTGTATTATAGCTTGTTTGTACATAGTCATTTGCATGTTGTCTCCCCCACTAGTCTATGAGCCCCTTGTGAGTAGGGACTATCCTTTCCCTTTCTTTGTTATCTCCAGTTCTTGGCGTGTAGTAAGTATATAACAGAATCTTATTGACTAATTCTTTCTATACAGGTTCCTTCCTGATTCTGTATTTGTTCTCTTGAAATTCTTTTATATAATTTTGAATATATTTGTTTTTACTTATCTGAGATATGTGTCTCCTGTAAGCTCCTTGAGGTCGGGGACTGTTGATTAATTGAGGAATTTAATTAACCTGAGTTCTGCTGGCACCATGTCTCACCTTGAATTAAAAAGGAACCATATTTCTAAGATGGATATTACATCATTTGCAACATCAGACCTTATGCTTGGTAACTCTTCACTCCATTTCGTAGATGAGCATAGGGAGATGATATATTTTCCCTAAGGAAACACAAGTCAGGTAGCTTTCAGAATGGATCTTTCCCTACTGTCCCAGATTTCCTAGTTTCTCTTCCAAGATAACTGGAATAGGAGGAGATCTTAATTATTTCAGGGCTTTTGGAAATTTCTGGATTTTCTCAAAAGCTCTCTCATTCTGTGATGAACTGGCAATCCATTCACTCTTGGCCAAATGCAATTTCTTTGTTTGGCTTAAGGGAGAGAGTTTAAAAGAACCTATAAAAAGCTTATTCAGATACTTGGAAAATAGCTAGTTTTCTTCTTGGGAAAGCCACTTTTTCATAATATCCAAAGTGTAAATGACATAGATATATATAGACTTAACATTCTTTAAGAATGTATATGAGTTTAACAATGGAAACAATGCTTTGCAAAACACGGTGGTCTTTTTGCTAAATTCCATAAGTTTTGGCTTTCTACTCTTAGGTTAGACTCACCATAATTAACTATCTGAGATTGTGCCCATGCAAGCTGACTACAGGGAAGGACTAAACAAAAGATCTCCATCATTCAGGCTAAAAGCTCTGCCAGTAAGGGGGGGGGGGAAGAAGCTGAAATCACCCAGATTGGCTATCTATACTGCACTTTCTCTTCCCTCCCCCCATAATCTTTAACTGCCTGTCACATCTAGGTAACTGAAATTCAGGGATCAAAATTCTATGTTAATTCCATACTATTAAATGGAAATGTGTATAGCTCACGCCCTTCCCCAATGCCTAATACATATTTGTTAATTTGTTGAGTTACCTGCAATATTGGAGAGGAATAATCATAGGACCATTCATCTAGAGCCTGAAGGGACCCTTGAGGGCATCTAGTCCCAACTAACATGAGGCAACAGGGTCCCAGAGGTTAAGTGACTTAACTAAGGTCATGCAGGTAATTGCATCCTTTTAACCCACGTTCTCTGATTCCAAAGCCTGGGAGTGTTCCATCCACAGTAATACATACTATCCCATTACTTACTTGGAGGCAGATAGATAGCACAATGGATAAAACACTGGGCCTAGAGTCAGGAAGTCCTGAGTTCATATTTGGTTTCAGATGCTTACTAGCTGTGTGACACTGAGCAAGTGACTTAACATCTATCTGCCTCAATTTCTCCAACTATAAAATGGGGATAACAGTACCTATCTTTCAGGATTGTTGTGAGAATCAAATGAGATGATATTTGTTAAGTGCTTAGCAACGTGACTGGCACGTAGTAGGTGCTTAATAAATGCTTTTTTCTTTCCTTCCCCTACTTCTGAAGGACTGAAAAGCAAATCCAGACCTATTCTCAGATCTACTTCAATCCTGTTGAGAAAAAGGGAAAATGAACTTGGTAATTTAAAAGGGAATCTTTCCTTCCATTTCTCCCACATCCAATACTTATTGGGGTTTGGCTGGTGCTGTTTGTAATCTGTTGACTAGAAGATTGAACGCCTTATGGGTCCACACAATTTTTTGGCAGAATGGGGGCAAAATTCAGTTAATCATTCACATCCTAATGATGTCCAGGAGCAGTGCAAGGTAGTAGAAAGACTATTGCTTTGATGTCAGAGGTAGGGGGTTCAAATTCTGTCTTAGATAACAGTTTCCTATTCAGGATCTCTATTGATCCAGTTGTGTTTCCATAGTGTCAAACATTCAGATACTTCCAAGTGGGTTTTAAAGCCCATACGGTCATGTTTTGCTTTAAACTGCAAAAGTAAGGGAAAATTGACTCCCTGAAGTTAATAATGACCAAGGTGATGCTACCTGGGTAATGATGCCTGTAGTACCAACTTCACAAGGGTTTTCCTTAGAATCAAAGGACAGAAATACATAAACTGCTTTGCAAACCTCAAACTACTGTTAGTTCACATTAAAATATTGCCTAGGGGCAATTTCTCATTATTATAATCTCCAAGTTGTTTTTTTTTTTTTAAGTGATTTCAAATCTCTGTTTTGAATCAGCTCTCATTTTATTTGCACTGCTGTTCCTTTACCTTAATATCTGTGCTGGACTGAAAGCAGGGACTTGGGCTTCTATGGACAAAGGCATATCATTCTTAACTTTATTTTCTTCCTATCACAACCATATCTTCAAGGTTATATATTTATATATACATATATACACACATACATGCACATGTTTTTTTCCCTGCTCTCTCCATTCATGTCCACTGTGGAGGCATCCATGCCTATATATTATGACCCCTACTGGCTCTGCTTAAATCCCATGATCTTTTTTTTTTAGTTAAATTTGAAAAGACTAGGTTAAGAGGCAGCACAATATAGCAGAAATAGTTAACAAAATCCAAATCTGATGGCTCACTGTGGAGTGAAGTTGATGCTAAGTTCTGGAGAGCTATACTTTTATATACTGCTTTAATAGATGTTTGTTGACTGACTGACTGACAGAATGGATAAATAATAATTACTCTGCTCGTCCCATAAGGTTGCTATGGAGACTAAGTAAGATAATATATGTGAAAATGCTTTGTAAACTGTAAAACCTCACACAAATATGAAGTCCTGTTATTAGAGAGATTTTGAGGCAGGTGAGGCCTTGTAGGGTCTTCAAGTAATACTTGTTCCCCTTTTCCATGGAGTCAGTTTTGTAACAAGGTATCTACTTGATAAGATTCAGAGCCCAACGTCCATTAGATTTCTTGGCTGTTAGCAGCTTTGGTTTATCAGAAAGGCCTAGGACTGACCCACTCTGGGCTTTAATAAGTCACTAGTCCCGATCCCTAAATTGTTTCGTATGCTTCATCAAGCTTGTCTTAGTCTTTTAAAGTCTCATATTTTAGCACGCGGCACAGTGCTACAATAGTGGATGCTTAATAAAGGTTTATTGATTGATTGATTACTTCTTAAGTGTTCAGGGTGCTGTTTCTTAACCAAGCCAACTAGTGTGGTCAGATTATTACAGTGGATTTAAGTATTACTATAATTTAGAATTATGAGGTACCTTAGACTCAGAAATATTGCTACAGAATCATTCTGTGGAATCTTAGCACTTGATATAATCTGTAACCCGACCTCTAACCACATCTGAAGCAAAAAACAAAATCCCTGAAATAAATGGTAATCCATATATTGATTGGAGATACCTGAAGAAGAACTCACCAACTTACAAAGCAGCCCATTCCACTTTGAAGAGTTTTTCCTTATATTGAGGCAAAATTTGCCTCTCCATAACTTTCATAACCTCCTAGTTCTGTTCTTTGGAATTCAGTAAAATTAGTCTAAATATCTTCCCTTCAAAGACTTGAAAATAACTTCCATAACTACTATCTTTTCCCCAGGCTAATCCCTTACAGGGTTGGTCACTCTTATCTGAGCATGGTCCATCCCATTTGTCAATGCCTTTCCAAAAAGTGTTACTCAGAATTGAATCCAACATTCCATGTCTCTATCATCAACTACTTAGTTCAGTATGTCAAGGATTTATGGTTTTCTAGGCCTATGATGATGAATATTGCTGTAATTTCTTCAGTTTAGAGATTGTAGAAGTGACTTCACCTTCACTCATTCCCCTGGGCTCTCTGGTTGAGGAGGAGGAGGAGTTGGAATACTGGTCATCACTCACTCATTTCTCAGCCCTTTGCTATCTAGTTTTCATTCCCACCATTTGGGGGAAGCTACCCTCTCCAAGGTCATCAAAGATCTCTTTATTGCTAATTTCAAGGGCTAGTTCTTGGTACTCCTCCTTCTTGACCTCTCTGGGACATTTTATACTGTTGACTGCATCCTCCTTCTGGACATTCTCCACTTCCTGTATTTCTGTAGTGCTATTCTATTGTAATTTTTTATCTTTCTCAGAGTGTAGTTGACTGCATTCTCAAAGGTCATTGAAGCAGAACAAAAGATCTGGTAGGTCTTATCAAGTTGGAAAAGTGTTAGAGTACAAGCCTGCTAACAAACTGTTTTTCATCTGGGAAGCAACTGCAGGCTTAAACCTTCCTGGTCTTCTTTGACGAGTCATTGACTGTGTCTTACCTTGAAAGCATGGGCACACCCCAGAGTTCTGTCCTAGGCTTTCACTTCCTCTCTAGAATCTTTTTTGGTGATTTTAGTGGATCCCAAGGCTTTAACTCTGACTTCCATGAGATGACTTTCTTTTATATTCAGCCCTCGTTTCTGGCCAGGCTCCATTCTAGCATCTCTAACTCCCTGTTGGATATTTCCATTTGAATGTGTTATAGGCAAATCAAACTCAATATGCCCAAAATAGAACTCATTATACCAACTCTCCCTCATGTCCAACTCATTCTCCAACTTTTCTGGTACTGTCAAGGACACCACCATTCTTCTAGTCATCTAAGAATTTTTTCCTGGTTTTCTCTAATGCTAGTGTTAAGATGATTTCTAATTTGTTCTGTATATATCTTGCTTGCAGACACTTGATTATTTGTTGTTTCTCCCATCAGACTGTTAGCTTCTATTAGTCTCTCCAGCCCTTGATCACTGTATGTTTATTTTTATTTCTTTATAAATATTCATATTTATCTCATATCTACTTCTCTGGGCATATGTTGTAATGTCAAGAGGATACAAACTCTTGGAGGGCAAGGACTGTCTCCCTTTTGTATCTGTATCCCCAGTTCCTAGCACATAGTAGATGCTCAATACATTTTTTGTTGTTTGATTGATACATTATTAAGATAATGTCTCATCAGATGAGATATAGAGAAGGTAGCATAGATGTCTAAACTAAAAACTACCAGTGCACTAAGGGGTTATCAAGAGCAGTTGC
The DNA here is from genome assembly GCF_900497805.2 of Vombatus ursinus. Taxonomy (NCBI): domain Eukaryota; kingdom Metazoa; phylum Chordata; class Mammalia; order Diprotodontia; family Vombatidae; genus Vombatus; species Vombatus ursinus. The sequence continues at coordinate 44,512,492 of NW_020954556.1, read as the reverse complement.
ATGACATTTACAATATAAGTAATTGGGAGGTATGACAGTCATTCGAGCACAGGATCTCCTAAAGGTCAGTGTCCCCATGTGCCTTAGCAAGTCATTGTATTCCTGGGTGTGATCTGAGATGAATCTAGGTTAGAATCATAGCATCAACGAGTCTTAAAGTTGAAAGAATTTTCTTTTGGAATTCATTTATTTCTCCTTTATTTCATAGGTAAAGCACTTTGTAACTCTCAAAATGACTTGCTCAAAGTTCAACAGCTAGTTAGTAGTGACATCACAGATTTACAGACCAGTGGTCTTCCCCTTCACAACAGTAATTTCACTGAAATCATCCTGAGGGGCCACTCTGCCTTCAGGTATTGCTGAGGGCACCAGGGATGGGCATCATTGTGAGATGGCTTTTGTGTGTGGAGTCATTCCACTTGGGAATGGGGCAGGAGGATGAACCAGGTGGCTTTGGGAGACTTCCAGGGTCTACAGACTGCTTTCAATATGGCAAATGAGAACCAGAGAAAAGATGATCTTTGCTTGTTTCACCAAAGACAGATTTAGGTCTTTCATAACACGTTTAAGACTAGTTCCTCTTATCTGTTTAGAAATTGTGAGCATTTAATCAGAATGCATACACATTGAATAATTATCTTTTACTGACTGTGTAAAATGCAAATTTAAGATGTTCAAATGAACTCTGTTGGAGTGAAGAACAAGTTCATAAAACCATTTAACTTAAATAAAATACCTCATGAAAAAAAAATGAACAAGAACCAGAGCTAGTGATCAGAATGCCTCCCATAACCAGACTGAGTTCTGAAGTAATAAATATGTTATTTATGATAGGATTTTGAAGAACTCTTTCCTTTAATCTCTGAGGTAATAACCAGATCTTATCTCCTTCTAATCCTTAGCTGCAATGCGTATTTTGTCAGAAGGAAAGATTTCCTGTGAAATTTAATTTCCTCAAAGGGAGGGGAGAAACATTGGGGGTTGTTTTTCACTTTACAGATGGACTGGAAGTCCTACCAGAAACTATGATGAATAAGTTTGCTTTGCATCCAAAGAGCAATGGACTTCTGCAGTTTCTACTCAATGACATAGGGCAATGTCTCACAAGATTCATAGTGTAATTCAATCTCAGTAATACTGACCTTTTCTAATACAAAATTGGTCGAGATAAGCACCAAGAGAAACACAGAAACTTTTCATATAAAAATACCCAAATAGTTAGCTAGTACTTCTATAGTGCTTTAAGATTTGGAATGGGCTTTTTGCCGGGTGTGGCGGTACAATCCCAAGGTCCTTGATGCTGGAGAGGCTGAAGCTGGTGGATTGCTGGAATTTGGGAGTTCTGAGCTAAAGTAGGGTTGAAATCAATTAGGTGTCTGCACTAAATCTGGCACCAACATGGTAAGCTCCCTGGGATTTGGGGACCACCAGTCTGCCTGAGGAGGGGCAAATTGGCCCAGGTTGGAAATGGGACAGGTCACAGATTACATGTGATCAGCAATGGGGTTAAGCCAATGAATGGCCACTCAACATCAAGCCTAAGCAAGATAGGGAGACACAGTCTAAAACAAGCAGACAGAAATCCAAAGTAATTTACATACATTATCTCATTTGATCCTCTCAACAACTCTGTGAAGTAGAAGCTAGCATCACCCACATTTTATAAACGAAGAAACGAAAGCTGAGAAAGGTTAAATGACTTGCCCAGGACCATACAGCTAAGTATTTGTCTGAAGCAGGATTTGAACTCAGATCTTCCTGACAGCTCTTTAACCACTAACCACTTAGCTGCCTCATAATCTATACATGATCCTTTATTGAGTTATTGTGTATGGCAGACAACTGATTTGTTGCGGTTTCCGTGCCATAGACAACAATAGTTTTTTTCCCACTTCCCACAACCCAAGAGTATATTTGAATATATCATCAAATCTGAACACTCAATTTTAAAACATCCAATGTTGAGCGTCACCAAGTAATATCGATAAATGAATGTTGTTTGTTGTTCCTTGTCTGCTGTAAGCATATCAAACTAAAAGGTGCCACTCCCAGGTTTGTTAAAATGGTGGCCAGGAAACCGGTAAGATTGCACTCCGGCCAGTTTCCCCCTTTATCTGTGAGAGCCTGTGTGGTGCTATTGAGGTGAAGAACATTATCTCCTGACTATTACCTTGAGATTGGCTCAGCGCATTGCAGAGGGAGGATTTCTTAGCTAGCACAAAATGTTGTAGTACTATGGACTCTGAAACTCTACCTTGCACAAATATTCAGTTCTCAGGCATAGCTGAGTCCTGAAGCAGACCATACTCACCCACGAGAATGGCTCACTCTCAACTCCCTAATCCCAAAGGTTCAAATTGCCACATGTTACAATGATACTTGCGTGGGTTCGCTTTAGCCCAGGATTCTGTCTCTGATGGACTCACTGAGGACCAGTCTGGGGAAGACTATCATTGTCCTAAACGTCACCAGGAATCCTTAGTGACTCATCTGTGAGTTTGTTACCTAGAATTTACATAACCCACTTGAATCTGTAACTGTCCTCTTTGATAAATGACCTTTGACATGATACAATCTCGGCACAATATAAATGCCTTAGGGTCAGGGGCACTCTCATTTTTGTTCTTGTTTTTCTAGTACCTAACATAGTACTGAGCACATAGTAAATACTTAGTAATCTGGAGTGAATGAAATTGAATGGGATTGAATTGAACAAGAGGAATCCTCTACTGGTATTCTAGAATCTGATGAATGAAATCATATTCCCAATACTCATACTGTTCACAATACTCTCTTTTCTATAATGATTTATAATTCCTAAGGGGCTTCCCTTCACATAACCCAGCAAAGTGGGCATTTCTGCCATTTTGGTAGGGAATTTCAGGGAACAGAGACAAAACCCACGGTCAGTTGACCTGATTGCACGTTTACTGATAGTGTACAAAATAACTCCATGGACAGTATTTACCCTGATCTCCCTCGGCACCACTCTAGGAACTCACTTTGATTCTGGTCCTAGGACCAGATAGGACCTAGGAGTTGAACTATCACACATTCTGGGAGAGGCTGGCCTTGCTCCCAGCAGGCTAGATCTCAGTGGGTCATAGCAGTGAGTCCCAGCACTGTTCTACAATTGTGATGACAAAGAGAGTTTTGATTTGAAAATGCTGTGAAGAGAACTTTAAACTGAAAAGGGAAAGAGCAGAAGGAAACTGCCCATATATATCACCCATACAGAGAGTAAGGGGCAAGTGCAGGAAAGGAAACATGTCAGAAGAAAGGCCAATTGATTTCACAGGAGACAATATGAAAGAAAAACAAGGACAATAAAGCCCCTGTCCTCATATGTCTACGTACAAATATGCAGCATATGGGCAACATATGAGGGGAATGAGAGAGGTTAATATAAGGAGATAAATTCAACATCTTAGGTTTCCATGAGACTTGGTGAGCTGTGACTTATTTATTCTTTATCTTCCAGACCTCTCTGTAAAGTTAAAGCAGCTAATAATTTCTTGGCTTGCCTTCATGATAATTTCATCTTTCAATAGGAGCGTGAAGCAGTAAGGGAAGAAGGATTATTCTGACTTTGATTCTCACCAACATGGCACCATTGTGGAGGATGTCCGGTTCAAGGTCCACATGGAAAAGTAATTCCATGTAGATAATGATGTCTTTAGATGTTTCCGTTTGTGGGTGATATGTTAGTTGGATCAAATCCTGGAATGTGCCTGAATTTTGTAAGCGATTGGGCTAGTGATCTTAGCACATATGTCTTGGGTAGACATTGCTGATAGACAGTTGAACTGAAGAGCAGGGGGTCAAGCTGCATTGCCTTTTGTACAATGAATATTCCCAAGCTTCTTCCAACATCAATATTCTTCCAGTAAGGCTATATGACTGCAATTTTGGAAAAACCACTGTCTTCAAATGTTTTAAGTCATAGCACAACTGTAGGTAAAACACGAACAAACTTTAATGAATTGAACTGTTTGGCTGGAATACTATAAAGGGAGATGAATGACAGGAAAAGAAGGACCCAAACATATAGCAAGAGTGAAACATAATTGACAGACCACTTTCATGTTCCACTGCTACCCAGACAATGTCAGGAGACCTAGTGGGTTATTTCCAGCGTATATGGAGTGGCTCTTCTAAGGAGGATTCATGGGAGGACACGGATGAGGGTTTCACTGAATGAAAAGGCATGGCTGGGCGGCCCTTGGCACTACTGGAAGAAGGCCTCACCCTAATGCGATCATACAACCGTCAGGATACTGGTGAGTTGAGGGAGCCAGTTAAGTGGAAAAGTTCAGTGGGCAATTAAAGTAGATTAGAATAGACTAAAACTCAGGAGAAAAAGGTTAGCTCAAGTTCAAGTCATAAATCTCAGAAAAACCACATCCCAAGAAAGTTATTTAAAGAACTGGCAGATGTGATTGTTGAGCCACTCTCAAAGACCTTTAAGAGATTGTGGAGAAAATTATTAATAATAAGAGAAATGTGAATCAAAACAGCCCTGAGGTTTTACCTAATACCCAGCAAGTTAAAAAAAAAATGTAGAAAGATAGGAATTGTCAATGTTATAGGGTTGTGGAGATTCCAATTCCATCATTGGTAGAACTATGAATTGGTATAAACATTTTGGAAACGAATTTGGAATTATGCAAATTGACCAAAATGTCTATACTTTTGGATACAAATATTACGCTCTGTAACGCATCCCTAAAAGAGGTCATTGACAGAAAGATGGGGTGCATATATACTGAAATATTTTAGTAGTACTTTTTGTGGCAACAAACAACTGGATCCAAAGTAGATACCCATTAATTGAAGAATAGCTAAACAAATTTTGGTTCATTAAGCTAGAAATGTTGCAAGCAATGATGAATCTGATAAATATGGAAAAACATGGAAAGACATATAACTGATGAAAAGTGAAGCAATCAGGACCAGAAAAATGATGTACTGAGTTGCTAAAACAATGTAAATGAAAAGAAAAAAACACAAAATAATAGAAAATTAATGTTGTGAAATTATAATGAACAGGCTTGGCCCCAAAGAAGAGATATGAGACAATTCATTCTTCCTCCTCCTTTGCAGAGGTGAGGATCCAAAATTATGAAATATTACATATAATGTTAGGCTTTTTTATATTGGAGAGGTTAGGTAGAAATTGGCTAACTTAGTCAAACTTCTAGAACTTAAGTAAGTATTCATTTGGGGTGGGGTAGGGAGGGGGTAAAAGGCATCAGACTGTGGAGTTAAAACATCCCAACCTGCATAGAGATGAGAAGGGTGGAGGGGATTCAAAATTCATGGAAGAAATTTCATGAGATCAGGAGTCCTCAGTATTAGTAGTCTGAAGTAAAGGCCTCAGAATGGAAGCCTCCTTGTAAAATATTTTGTTTAGGCTATAATTCAGGTAGAAACTTTGTCTCCTACCAAAACAAGGAATCCCAGAACCTATCATGGAAGAATTAAGAGGGAAGATGCAAAAAATGGGGGACCAGATCAGGGTCAGAGGCTTGGCGTCATTCAGCAGACTTGACCTAGGCTGAGGCCGGAGACCGCTCTAGGTTCTCTATCCCCTTCACACATTCACCCTGACCAATGCTCAGAGCTCAGGAGCAGAGTTCAGAGAGGAGTTCCCCTGGCTCTATTCAGGGCCTATAGCCAGAGTGGTGATGCCCGTTTGGAGATGGGAGCAGAGATATTCTATTCAGCCTCTGTCTAGGAAAAGCAGACTTCTGGTTATGTTGCTCTCCATTCTCCACTGGGAGACTGTTAGTTTCCTTGGAATCCTCATACCGTATAAGAGCCATATGTACCATTTACCACAGACTTGGGTTCAAATCGTGTTCAAATCATGTGGTAGCTAGGTAACACAATGCATAGAGCACTAGGGCCAGAGTCAAGAAGACCCAAACTAAAATCTAGCCTCAGATACTTAACTAGCTGTATGACATTGGGCAAGTCACTTAACCTCTATTTGCCTGAGTTTCCTCAATTGTAAAATGGGGGTAATAACAGCATTTACCTCTCAGGGTAATTGTGAGGATCAAATGAGATAATATTTGTAAAGTGTCTAGCACGATGCATGGCACACAGTAAGAGTGATATTAAATTCTTACTCCTTTCTCTGTCCTGTTTCTGACACTTAGAATGGTGACTATGGGCTATTTACCCAGCCCTTCTAGGTCTTTATTTCCTCCTGCGTAAAATGAGGAGGGTTGACTATGATGACCTCTGAGGTTCTTTCTTGCTCTAAATCTGAGATCTGATGACCCTATGGGCTTAACCGAGGCAAGGGGAGAATTATCAATATTACTTTGATAAGAACCTTAGTCATCTTTTCTGATACTGGAATGGACACTGAGACTGAGAAGTCCTGACTTGAAGTCCTACCTTCATCACTTGCTACCTACGCAGCTTTGGGAAAGTCACTTAACTGTCCCCAGACTCAGTTTCTAAATTTGTAATATGGGAACAATCTTACTTGGACTACCTGTCACTGAAGGACTATTGTGAAGGGCAAATGAAATCACAAGGTGATCTGTGACCCAGAAAGAGCTATATAAACGCAAGTTATTATTTTGACCCAATAATGTACTTTTCAGCACCAATGAATATTTCTCTCTAGCATGGACTGAGATAACTATCTTGCTAATATATGATCTGTGTGTGAACATGATATGGTCGAAAAGAAAGCCGAAAAAGTAAATGAGAGAGAAGGAGAGAGAGAGTGAGAATATGTCTAGCACACACAGGTTTATTTGTGACTGAAATTAGCTTTTTTTAATAATAGTTTATATCAATTCAGGGTGGAAAATGGTTTGGAAAAAATCATTATTTTGGTTCCATTCAAGTGCAACTCAAACAAGGTGTTTTTCTTTAAAGGATCCATTTCAAGACGAAAAATGCTTGGCTTTAGCTTATTTCTTTGCATTGATGTTAGCTTCATCCATGTCAAAGAAGGCCTGTTTTGCATCATTTAGCAAAGGCAGAGTAGGTGGGAGAGGTTTGCTTGAAAAAGTCCCTTTCTACATGCTGGGGTGTGGTATGAGAAAAGGACTGGGGAAAGGCCAAATAAGGGCAAAGGGCCTTTGTTGTATGCAAATTGGTCATCCTTTATTTCTTGCCTTATTTTCTTGGTCCTGAAAATGCTGACTTGGGGAAAAGGTGGTTGAGAAGGAAAGAGTTCCTAGTGGGCAATCTGTGTCTTTGCTCTGACAAGTGGTTCTTACCAGTAAGACAAGAGGAAGGAAAGGTGATATTGTGATGGGAAGTGGGCCACCAGTGGAACTAGTGATCCACGATGCTGCCAGTTCAATTTAACCCAGTAAGTATTTATTAAACACATACTATGTTGCAGGTACCTAGTACTATGCTAGGGAGAGAAGCACAAAGAATGAAATAATTCTTACTTGTACTAGGGGCATGTATAAAAATATTTCACATAAAGATAAATTGAATAAATACAGATATGTACAAAGTAGTTAAATACCAGGTAGTTTGGGGGTCAGGGCACTAGCAGCTATGGGATCTGGAAAGACTTGGTGCTTAAGCCATGTCTTAAAGGAAGAGAGGGATCTTATGAAAAGAAGGTAAGGAGGGAGTTCATTCCACGCCTGGAGATGGCTGATAAAAAGGGACAAAAATGGCATATGGAGTATAGCATATGAGAAAAGGCCAATTTGGCCACAGAACGTAGGAGAGGGAATAGTATTCAAAGAGTTTGGAAAGATAGGTTGGGGCCAGGTTGCACAGGGTTTTAAAAGATAAGCAGATGAATTTCAATTGAATTTTCAATTCAATATCAAAGATACTTCCTAGCCTTGAATAATAAGGTGATGTACTTTTTGAAAAGTGAGGAGGCCTTATAAATAGGGCTGTCCTTAAATGAGGACAGAGGCTAGGCAAATCACCTGCTTCTGCCATTTTTCATAACAGGTCAAATAAAATTTAATTAAAATGAACATTGAGAATAATCTGGAAAGAAAGAGTTGAAAACAGTCAACTGAAAAGTGGACATCATAGGATCAGAAATCTAGAAGGGTCCTTAACAGTCATCAGATTCAACCCTGTCATCTTATAGACAAGGAAATTGAGGCCCAGAGTGAGTTTGCCAGAGGTCACCCTGGTTGTCAATGCCAGAGCTGAGCTTTAAACAGGGTCCTTTGACTACTAAGCCATTGCTTTTTTTACAGTGCCATGCTGCTGGTGGGGTAGTGAGTGGGGAGGGGCAGGATGATTTGTTTTGTCTACTTTAATTTGGTAATAGGTGAGGTTGGGCTATCTCATTCTGGCATTCCAGCTACCTCTCTGAATCACTACCTGTCTATGAATCTATTTTGCCAGGAAAGTGTTTATTCTTTTTTTTTTTTAGTTGTGTCTGACTCTTTGTGACCCCATTTGGGGTTTTCTTAGCAAAGATACTAGAATGTGGTTTGCTATTTCCTTCTCTAGCTCATTTTACAGGTGAGGAAACTGAGGTAAATAGGGTTAAGTGATTGACTCAGGGTCACACAGCAAGTAAATGTCTGAGGTCACATTTGATCTCAGCAAGATAAGTCTTTCTGACTTCAGGACCATCATTCTATTCATGGTGTCACTGAGGGGTAAAGCATGGGATCCTAGGCTAATTTACCCAATTTGTCACATCTCTAGGATTCTTTTGTTCTCATGGGCCTTACTTGAGCAGGGTGTTTTAAATAGATATTTTTAACGCACTTCTATGTATTTTTAGGGTTGTCTAAAAAGTTCTTTCCTTTCTGCCAGTATAAAAGAGAGCAGAAAGAGGTTGGTAATTCGCCTTCAATGCCCTAGAGTCTGGAGAGGAAAAGAGGGAGATGACCAGCTGAGAAAAAACAGTTGGAACATCAGCTCTTCCTAAAAGTCAGACCTACAAGCTGTCTATCAAACACCATACCTAAGATGTAGCTCTTTGTTCCTGTCCCCAAAACATCATCTGTTCAGTCTCAACACTGATACATTTAACCTTCTAGGAAAAAGCACCCTCTGTTCTTAGGAACATCACTCATTTGTTAGTAGCTGTGGTGCCAGTACTCTCAAGGCCACTTGGGCACACAGTCTAAAATAAAGCCTTGAGAAGCTTTCATCTGCTCTGGCCTGAATTCATCATTGTGAGGCCTGGCTGAGGTGGGGGGAAGTGACGGGAAGGTGATCTTTTAAGAGGAAGCTTTTAAGGAAAAAGTGGAAGCTTCAGACACATTGGAAAGGGTCTTGGTATTCTATCTGCTTCTTTTGCTCCCTGATTCCTGGAATGCTTTCCATTCATATTTTGACACTTTCTTCCCATTCCCCCTACCCTCAGCAATAGAACTTTACACCTAAATGCTCCCTAGGAGAGAGAGCACAGGAAGGAAAAACTCACTCGCTCCAGAGAGTAAATGACTGATATCCAAACCTGACCTCAGAGCTGAGGTTGGGTAAAAAGGAGCAGAGAGAGAGTGAGCACAGGAGGCCTTGGCTATGCAAAGGGAGTGAGGACAATATCACAAAGGGAGGAAAAAATGCAGAAAGAGGAGGCTGGCCATGATAAGAACATACTTTATCAACATCACGATTTTGCTGAGGTCCCCAGGTGCCAAATAAATGTGCCCACCAGCCGTTTGAAACACTATCCATTAAGTAAGAGAAAAGACATAATTTTCATCAGATTTGAATTCTGTCAGACATCCTAGTCCCTAGAGGTCTGCATATCATGTATATATTTACAAGAAATTAGTTTCTTCCCCAGAGACCTTGGAAAAATAGAATTATTCCTGACACCAAATCTAATCTTCTAGTCACTATCCATATCTTATTCATTGTGCTAACATCTCATTAATTTGGGTAATGTAGATAAATTACTCTTATTGATTATCCATAATAATTCAACTCTTTGATTATGATAATGTAGGAGAGAAGAAGGATGGATAATATAAACATAATGGATAATCCAAAAAACATTTTTTGCTTGGCTTTGAAATTCAGTCTTGTTTAATTACAAGGGTAATGATAGTGGGAAATCCAAGGGATACCCAGAGAGAAGAATTTATATAAGGTGCCTGATTGCATGGGCAATGCTTGTAGAGGGGAAAGGCAGAGAAAGAGGATTGTCAAAGCCATGGGGACATGGTCAGAAAAGGGAAAACTGCTAGGGGGAATAGTTTGCAGGGACAAAAAAATTGAGTTTGGTTTTCTTCATATAGAGCAGGTTTATGGAGTAGCTGACTGGATAATTAGACAGCCATAAAATACAATACAATAATACTCACCTACTCACCCACCAATACTTATTACTCACCTACTGTGTATAAAACATTCTGCTAGATCATGGCGGAGATACAATGTTGAGGTAAGACATGGTCTTTGCCACCAAGGATTTTATAGTCTATTGAGAGGTGGAATATGTCAACACAGAAAGTAAACAATTTTACACAATAATTAGAGATTTATTCAACAAAATACTATTTGTGTTCTGAGGGTGAAGAACAGACCAATCTAGAGAATTAAAGAAGGCTTCTTGGAGAAGCTGACATGTGAGTTGAGTATTAAAGTTTGGGTAGGAATTCAACAAGTGAAGAGATGGAGGGAGGGAGCACCAATTCCTGTGGGAGTTTTGTTTGTTTTTTTATTCCTCATCCTACTTAACTTCTCCGAAGCTTTTGACACTACTGACCACCACCATCTAATGGATACTTTCCCTTTCTTCAGTGTCAGAGATACCACACTATGCTGGTTCTTTTCTTACTTCTAATTATTCCTTTGTCTATGTGTGACTGTGTTCTCATTTTCTTCCTGATCCTTAAAAAGGGAGTATTCTCCAAGGTTTGTCTTTGGGCTTCTCTCCTGTCCCCTCCTCCCCTTTCCTTTCCTTTCCCCTCCCCTTCTCTCCTCTCTTCTCGATCTACCTGTTCTCCCTTAGCAAGATCTTTCGCTTTCTTACATAGCAACTACTATATGAATGGCTGCCAATTCCAGGTTGTCAATATTAACCTCTTTTTTAAGCTACAGGCCATTTTCATGTTCCATGGCACCTTACTCTTAACATGTCCAAAACTGAACTCATTATCTTTCCTATTAAACCTGATCTTCCTCCGTGACTTTCTGATTTTTATCTGTGGCATTACCTACAATTCACCTGGGCTCTCATGCTGCTTACCTTGGGATTGATTTCACTCTTCCTTCTCCCTCACCTTTCATATCTAGTAGTCTATATCCCAGACCAGACTAAATCTAGATCCAAAATATTTCTTATTCTCGTAAGATCATCGATGTAAGAGCTGGAAAGAACCTTAGAGGCCATCTTGTTCAAGCCCTCATTTTATAGATGAGGAAATTGAGGCCCAGGGATATTAGATGATTTGTTCAGGATCTCTCTTTCCACTGTTATCACCTTAATACAGGTTCTCATTCCACCTATTTGGACTGTTGAAATAGCCTCCTTACAGGGTTTATGGCTATCCGTCTACTCCTATATAATACATTTTACATTCTGGTGACAGAATATATACACACATATCACAAGCACACACATATGTATATGTATGAGTGTATGTATATTATATATATATAGGTGTACATACATACACATAATATGTATGTGCACATATACATGAACATATAATATAAACATATACATGCATATATACATATATACACATATGGACAAGGGATTAAAAAGGATACACACACATATCTATCTATCTATCTATATATGCAACCATTTATAGGTGATACATACATATGTGTGTGTGTGTCTGTGGTGTGTGTGTCTGTGGTATGTGTGTGTGTGTGTGTATGTGTGTGTGTGTGTATAGACAGATAGACATATGTAATTTTATAGAGGGTGTCCTTATGCTTCCAAGACTGGAAGTACAGCGGCTATTCACAGGCTCAATTCTGATCAATGTAGAATCTTTAACCTGCTCCATTTTTCTGGCCTGGGCTGGGTAACCATATTTTAGGCAGCCTAATGGCCCTCACTCCTGGGAACATATCATATTGGCATCGGACTTAGCAAGCCCAGTAGTAGGGACTTACAGGTATGTACCACCGTACCCACTTCAGAATAATATTTCTTAAGCACAGATCTAATTAGTCATTCCTCTATTTCAAAATCTTCAGTGCTCCCTAGTGCCTCCTGAGGAAAGTTCAAACTCCATCTGGCATTTAATGGCCTTCTTGATTTAGCACTACCTTACCTTTGCTGCTTTCTGTCATAAATACTCCCTTCCACAAACTGTATACCAAAGAAACCAGATAACTAATTGCCCTTCCCCTCTTGCCATCACTCAACAAACCACATATTTCTCATGGAACACTTAGGCCTACATGAGATAGAAAACTGACAGTCTTATGTAGGATTTCTACTAGCCCTTTGATGATTCCCCCAAATATAATAGCAAGATCCAGTTTCACTCTCATTCCTTATTCATATGGCCTGGGCTGGAACAGAAAGCCCCTGGAGAGAATGCTATGTCTCTCATGTCTGGCTGTGCAAGCTGCAGCATTCTTGACCTCAGAGGACCATTGAAACATGTGGGAGTCCATGTTCTGAATGTCACAAAGAATCAGAGCCCCTGGAATCCTCCTCTAACAGACAAAGGGCCATTATGTAACTATCCATTATTTTATTCCTTCTTTGTGCCTTTTTTTGCTTCATGTTCTTTTAGGCTATCTCTACAGGCCTTGAGAAGGGAAACAAGGTGAGGTAAAATGTTTTTTTGTGTGGATTTTTTAAAATCCCTTGCCCATTCTTCTTTTCAAGTATTTTCTCTTTTAAAATGCTTTTGGTCTTTGATTCAGACCGATCATAGTTTTCATTGAAAGAATAATCATCAATTTGCAGCACAGCTGGTCACTCTGTTTCGCTGGCTGGTCAGAGAAAGTATTATTATTAGAAATTTTCTCCAGGCTCCAAGGGGGAAAGAGCAGTGATTTGTTCTACTGTTCTGGGCATAAAAGAAAGGTGAGAAATTCACTTTTTTCTTTCAGCTAGTATGTCTGAGGACCTCAAGCAATCTGGTTGGGCCCAGTCATTGCCTAGGATAGCAGGTTTATTGATTGAGATCAATTGTGATAAGGCCTCCTACGACAGACAGAGTTCTGTAGCTGGCTCTCTGTCAATCTTCAGCAGGGAGTTCATTATGAGGGATAGTGGACCAAAATAGAAGACTTATATGTTGTGCTGTGGGGGGTGCTTTCTGTATGTGGGAGGAATCTGTCCATTCTGCATATGCTTCCTGCTGCTAACATGATATCTCAGCTCCTCTTTCAGTAGGCTATGTCTGAGTAAAGTGGAAGAGTTTCTGGTCTTTGAGTCAGAAGATTGAGATTTGAGATCTGGCTTTGTTGCTTCTTAGTTGTGGGACCTCAAGCAAGTCATTTAAAATTCCTGACCCTCAGTTTCCACACCTGTAAAATGGAAATGATATACTTGTGCTCCTTCACAACAGGGTTGTCATAAGGAAAACTGTTTGGACACCTTGATCTACCATAGATATCTGAGTTGTTACTGTTTTCTCCTTTGGTCAAATAATAATTCATATCTATGCAACAACTATTTTCATCAAAAAAACCTTATTTTCATCAAAAAAACCTGATATCTTTGGTTTCTACATCATCTTTCTGAATATACTTTTCCCTTCCCCAATAAATCATCCTTTCTAATCAACATTTTGAAAAGAAAGAAAATAGTGGTTTAGCAAAACTAACAAACATATCAATTATGTTTGAAAGATACGTGCAGTATATTAGACCTATAGCCATCTTTCTCTCTGTCTCCCACACAGAGACAGGAAAGTAGGTTTTCTTAAGTCTTATTCAAAGACAAGCTTGGTCATTATAATTATATAGTATTCCTTTACTTCAAAAAAAGAAAAAAAAAGCTTTCATTGTTGTAGTCATGTGTATTACCTTTTCAGTTTTGCTTTCTTCACTCTGCATCATTTCATATTATTTATCCAAGGCTTCCCTGAATTCTTCATATTTATCACTTATTATGGTACGGTAGCAGTCCATTACATTTCTATGCCACAATTTATTTAGCCATTTTTTAATCAATGAGCATTGACTTTGTTTCCATTTCTTTGCCACCACAAAAAGTACTGCTTTGATTATATTGGTGTATGTGCAGACTCTTTGTCTGTCTTAAGCTCATGGCAGGATAAACCTTGCAGTGAGATCTCTAGGTTTAAAGATATGGAGTGCTTTGTATTTTTGAAAACACTTCCCTTTCATTTGATTCTCAAAATAATCCCTAAAAGGAAGCAATGCAGACATTATTACTGCCACTAATTCAGATGAACAAACAGGTTCAGACAGTGTAAGGGATTTGACCAAGGACCAAGGTGTTCAACTATTAGGAATTGAGGATTCTTTCTTTTATACCATAGCACCCCTTAGGAAAAACTAGATTACTTGCACCTCAATTTCTGTGGCATTTTCCCTTTAAGCAAAGTCCTCAAATGTCTTTTTGAGCATTAAAACCCTATGATATGGATTCCTCAAGTCACACAGGGCTCCTTACACCATTTGCAAATAGATATTTCTGAGATCTGTGTTACTATTATTTGACAAGGGAGGTGAGGATAGATAACATAGAGTTTGGCAGAGGAAGTAGGGGATGACCTTTTAATGGTCTATTAACAATTGATAAAATTATCTTTGTTTTTTTTGACAGGCAATTCAGATTAAATGACTTGCCCAGGGTCATGCAGCTAGTAGGTGTCTGAGGCCATATTTGAACTCAGATTCTCCTGACTCCCGGGCCAGTGCTCTATCCACTATGCCATGTAACTGCCCTTGATGATTTTTATTAATAATCTATTCTAACGTCTAGATTATAAGAATTCCTTAGATTTGATTCCATTTGGATGGGTTAAAAAGTGAGTATAATAGCTAGGCATTATGTACTGGTCACTCTCATGGGAAAGCTCTTTTCATATGTCAAAGGATTTTGTCCACAACTAAATCTTAAGGTTCTTTTGGTCAGGTCTTCTATTATATGTCTTGAAACACCTACGTGTGGTAGTTGTTCCATAAATACTAACTGAATGAATGAATGAATGAATGAACAAGAAAATGAATTGTGAATCTTGGCACTCAGCCCAATCCCCTTGTTTGGCTCAGTCTGGATCCCCTTATACGGAAAGCATTAAAACTACTATTGATATGGAAGTCCTTTGAAGGTATGTAGTATGTTGAAGCGGTGAGTTTCTAAAGCTTGGCTGACCATTTGAAATTGCCAAGCTTCTTTGCTAATTTCTCTAACCACGGGCTAGGGCAGAAAAACTAGCCAAGGTTTCTGCTTTGGCTTCTGAACAGTGGGATTTCAGCAGCTCAGAGCTGAGAAGACAGCAAAGAAGCAGAACTGAAAGTTAACTTTTATGACATTGTATTAATCACTGCAGTATATAATAAAAAGTTACAAAAGGAAAAAAAGAGTTTGTTGTTTTTATTATGTGACTCACCGAAGTAAACAAGTTATCATAATCATTCCAGCAAAACTAGGAAACCCTATCTCCTTTCCTTTACATTAGCTTGCTCCTGTTCAGTAAGTACGCTTGTACAGGGCAGCTAGTTAAATATTGTTCGTGTTCTTTTCACTTTAGGCAGAGATGCTTTTCACTACCATACTGTTCCAAACCTAAGCTTTAATTTCCCCATCTGAAAAATGGACTTTGTAAGCCATAAAAAGCCTTATGGCTCTAGATCCATCGTTTTATTTTCCTAGATAGAGAACTCTCTTCATCAAAGAAAATTGACCATTAGCCTGTTACTTAGTGTGTTTGGTGAGCTGAAAGGGTTAGGTGACATACTCATGGGCACACAGTTTGTGCCAGGAGCAGGACTTGAACCCAGAACTTCCTAAAGTCAAGCTTTCTATCCCCTATGCCATACTGCCTCTTATGTTATAAAAAAAGTGATTTTTTATTATTATAGTAGTGTAAATCATTCTTTTACAGAATTCCAAATTGAGGACTTTTCTTCTTGAAGTAAATATTTCTTTAAAAAGTGTTTAGGGGAAAGAGATTATGAACCATTACGAAATACTGAGATCTTGCCATCTGATAATCAGGTGGAGGAGTTGAAGAAGACTAAAAAGGGACTGATGTTATATATTTGAGGGGTTATAATAATAGTTACTAGTTAGCAACTATATAGCACTAAAAGGTTTGCAAAATATTGACTCATTTTATCCTCCTAATGACCTCAGGGGGTAGGTGCCATTGTCCCCTATTTTATAGATGAGGAAGCTGAGGCAGACAGAGGTTAAATTTCTTGTCCTGGGTATAGCTAGAAAGCATCTGAGGCCACTTTTGAACTTGGTCTTCCTTCCTCCAGGTCCAGTGTTCCGTCTACTGCGCCATCTAGCCATGCAAGAGGAACTGCACTTTGTGTCTTGTCCCACATGGCAAAACTAGGTAAAGTAAGAGTAAATCACTCTCAGGACTTCACCATCATACTTTAACCATTGCTGAGTTTTCCTTGAACTTCTTTTTTGAGAAAGGGCCCAGACCAGTCCTCCTTCATTCTCCCCACTTGCCATGTACTTTACCTGCCTTTCCCCCTTTTTCAGCTCCCTTTTATGTGTTTCCCTATTAGAATGAAAGCTCCTTGAGAGTAGGAACTCTCTTTTGGCTCATATTTGTATCTCCAATGTTTAGCACAAGGCCTGGTAAATAGTTAGTACTTAGTAAATGTTTGTTGACTGACTTGAAGCAATGAGTAGGTGTTTCAAAGAGGCAAGTTTAGGTCTGACATACATAAAGAAAAAAAAAACAACACAACTTCCTAATAATACTACCTATTCAAAGGTTGGATGGGCTGCCATGGTAGGTAGTGATTTTCCTATAATTAAAGTTGTTTTAGCAAAGGTTGGATGACTATTCGCTAAGTTTCTTGTGCAGTGGCTTTTGTTCCATTATAGTGTTGAGGTTTAGAAATTTAGGGGTGCTGGGACCCCAAAATCATGACACGTGGGTCCTGCCCAAAAGAATTCAACCCAAGCCTTCTTTCAGCCAAAGTCAAGGTTTATTAAAGATGAGCCATATAGGTCAAACTCTTAAGGAATCTGACCATTTTTGACATCTGTAAGGACAACCAGGCATGAGGAAGTCTGAGCCCCTAAATGGCAGCCAGGATGCATCTTACACACAGAAAGACTATGGGAGTGGCCAAGTAGTTTGTGTAGGGGAGGTGCTAGGAGAGTAAACTGGGGTGACTGGGGGGAGGGTCCTGGGAGAATCTCCATGGGAGTGTCTGGGAGGTTGAATGGAGTCTGGATAAGATCAAGGATGGTAATAATAACCCAGGACTATCAGGCCAGTAATAGACAATAGAGAGCTAGACTTCAATTAGGTTAACAAAAAATTGGGAGATTGAGAGTAGGTGATAAGGAAGAGCTAGTTGATAGGAATAAGAATAAACTCTGGAGACTGCTAGGCTTCCTTGACCAGGTAAAAGTTCAAGTAGGGTTCAAGGAAGGGTCTTTTTTTTTGCAGGGGGAGAGCATCTTGGGCCCATACCCCATCAATAGCATACTGCCTGGGGTTACTCTCCAAACACAGATGTGAATGTACAGGCTGTGGTTACCATGTTGATTGCTTTTCCCCTCAGAAATATAAGGGTAACACTGAAGGGATGGGGGCTCTAGCACTGTTGCTCATGAGCATCCACAATTGTGCTTTCCATTGATAATAAGTTTGGTAATTAGCTTTTAGAAAACATTTATTTTTTAGAAGATATTTTTATTTATTTGGTTAAATATTTCCCAATTAATTGTAAAAATTTTTAACATTCATTTAGAAAAATTTTTTTTAGTTCCAAATTCTTTCCTTCCATCCTGTCCCTTCTGTCTCCTTGAGAAGGCAAACATTTGATATCAATTATATATTTATTCTTCAATTTGCATTCAGAGTTCATCTGTTCTCTCTCTGAGGTAGAGAGTATTTTTTATCATGGGTCTTTGGAATTATCTTGGATCATTATCTTGATCAGAGTAGCTAAATCTTTCACAATTGATCATCCTTAAACTATTGCTGTTACTATGTATAATATTCTCCTCGTTCTAATCACTTCGCTTTAGCAAAGGTATTTATTAAGATGATATATTAAAAATAGATGGTTAAAAATTCTATTCCCTCATCCCCTCACCAAACCTGGTGTTCATTCTCCCCTTACAAAAACAAAGTCCCCAGAGAGAATAGGCTTAAACATTTCCCCCCTTCCTTTTAAAATTAAATTATGTTTTTTCAATTAAAATATTTTTATCTACTTCCCATCTCACCCCTATCATTAAGGAAAGGGGAAGAAAAACAAAACCCTTTTAACAAATACGGAGAGTTAAACAAAATAATTTTCACGCTTGCCATGTCCAAAAATGTATACCTCATAGTGCACACTGAGTGCATCACCTTTACGTCAGGAAGGAGGTAGCATACTTCATCACTAGTTCTCTGTAGTCATGATTAGGCATTGCATTGGTCAGAGTTCTTAAATCTTTCAAAGTTGTTTATCTTTACAATGTTTTTATAATTGTATAATTTTTTTTTCTCCTGATTCTGCTCACTTCACTCTTTATCAGTTCATTTCCATCTTTCCAGGTTTCTGTCAAACCATCCCTTTCCTCATTTCTTATAACACACTAGTATTACTTTACATTAATATATCATCATTTTAGCCATTTCCCAATTAAAGGATGCCCCCCTTTTCCACTTCTTTGCCATTAAAAATAGCTGTTATAAATATTTTTTTATATAGCTGTTGTAACAGTTGCCTCAAGACTAGCAGATCTTACACATAAAAAGCCAGGTCTCAATGAGCAGGCCTAGGCCATTTCAGTATTTCGCTTTCTCCAAAGACAAAACAGAAGATAGAAATGTCTCTGCAGCTATCCCTGTGAGGCTTCATGGAAGCCTAGCAGGAACTCAGCATAACAGCACTGAGTACAGAAGAAGGGAAATACTGGGCCATGGTGAATTCTTGTTTTGAAACACTAGAATTGACAAGGATATGTTTTTTAAAATGAAAATAGTTCATTTAGCAGTATAGCCATGTTGTGTTCTGGGCAGCTGGATTTCCCATGATGGAAAGACACTGATCCGATGTTAGCTGAGCAGGGGAGGAGATAAAATTTAGATAGAAAATCTTCAGCCTTCTCCACACACCCTCTTCTTTCATACAGGAATAATCATACAAGGTTATTTTTCAGGGCAGTGAAAGATATTGTAACACGAACTTATAGATTCTAGAAACTTCCTTCTCCCATTGGTGAGCTCCTCCCAGGCCCTCCATTTTGTAGAGGGGCTCGGGCTAGCTACCTTTCTTTCCCCTCCCAGCTGTGCTCCTAACTTCTCAAGTTCAAAGCCATGCCTCAGTTGCTATCACACCCTGAACTTCCCTCAGCCCCTGAGACCTCCTCACCCTAGAACATCCAACCACACAAGCTACACCTTGGTATATTCCTCCACTAGACTAGTCCTCTTTTTCTATTGGTATATTCCTCCTGGGGTCTCTATTATGTGGAGGTTCCCAGGCTGGCTAGCCTATGGCCCCCTTTAGGCTCTGATTCTGACTTTTAGACTTCAAAACCATCCTATCCCCTCCCCCCATGCTTTTTAGGATTAAAAAAAAATGTGCTGTCTTCCTGCACTAGAATGTTAAGTTTCTTGAGGTCAGGGATTATTTTTCTTTATTCTTGTATTTGCATCCTCAGCACTTCGCACAGCGCCTGAGAGCACATAGTAAATGTTTAACAAATTCTTCCTTCCTTCTTTCCTTCCTTCTTTTCTCCCTTCCTTCCTTCCTTCCTTCCTTCTTTCCTTGCAGAAAGGATAAGGAATATTTTTATCCACACTATCCAGGAAAACATCTGAGGTTATTGTAAAGACTACTCTGGATCATAAAAATCAATCAAACAAATCTAGATGTCAGTTTTATTATTATTAGAGAGGCAGCATAGTAGAGTCCTTTATTCTGTATTTGAAGACAGGATATTTGCGTTCAAATCTTAGATCTTTTATTTAAGGTCTGTGTTTAGCCAGCATTTGTTTAGTGCTTTAATGTTTGCAAAACACTTTACAAATATTATCTCATTTTATCCTCATAAGCAAATGTGAGAAGTATCTTAGGTAAATCACTTAACCTCCTTGGCCCTCAGGTTCTTCCCCTAGAAAATAAGGGGACTCTTCTAGATGACCTCTGAGGTCCATTCCAGCTCTAAATTTATTATTGTATCTCATCAATTTCTTTGTAGAATTTTTCTACTTCTTCATCTTCTGCAAAAGATGTTGGAACATAAAAAAAGTATCTTTATGGTGGTTTTTTTGCTTATGTTCATCATAAGTACTACAAGATGAGATGACCAAATGTTCCATGAAATTATGTTTTTATGTTGTATTTGGACCTAAGAGGAAACTAACTTTCTGTGTCTTCATTTGCTTCTCCCAGAAGAACCAGTGAACCATCCCACTTTTTAGACTATCAATAATAATAATCCTAAAAGTTCTTGCCTCACAAAACATGTGAGGTTGACTGATGATCATAACAATGTCAAGAGTGACAGAGTTGTGAAGGTCCATGCAGGAAGAATGAGGAGCAAATCCATCCATTTTCTCATATCACAAATCCTTCACCTCCTTCTGCTTGGCTCCTTATTCACATCAAGGATAGCCTATATAGCAGAATATTTCTATGTAGTCACTGAAATACTGAATCTGGTCTGAATGAGGTCATTCAACAGGTCTAGTCAGAGGCAAAGGTCCTCAAATGGGGACCATACATTCCTCTTGAAAGTAAAATAGTGACAAGTCATTGAACTCTTCTAGATGTCTCTTTTCTCAGCCTTAAAATGAGGTTATCAATAAGGATGTTTTCAACTCCAAATCTTATGATCCTAGAAGTATCATTACCTTTAAGATTTCACACATGAGGAAACTGACTTTTAGGGAGTAATAATTGTAATAAGTGAGTAATATTTTTTAAAATGAAAATAGTTCATTCAGCAGTATAGCCATGTTGTGTTCAGGGAAGTAAATCTAGTGACTAATAAGGGACTTGTCAATGGTCTAACAGTTAAGTAAATGTTAAAGTTGAAACTAGAATCCAGGTTTTCTGGCTCTACATGGTAGAAGAGCTATAGTATTTTCTGTTTTCATCACTTAGTTACCCTCCCTACAATTCTCAGACCAATTCTAGGAACACAGTCAATGTAGCAATACATTAAGGATCTATGATTTTGTCAGAGAAGGGATACCTTTCACCAATGCAGATGACTACTCCATCTATGTCTAACCATCTAGATGACAGAAGACATATAAAGCACTTTGCAAGTCTTAAAACACTATGTAAATACTAACTATTGGCATTAAGTCTTAGAGAATTTCCTGAGGCTTAAAGAAACCAAATAAATTAGATCATCATTAGTAAACTCAAGTGGCAGGATTTGAATCCACCTGATAAAATACTTGTAAAGCTAAGATACTATTTACAAAGTGCTTTGCAAACCTTAAGGCACAATATAAATGCAATTTTAATAATAATAATGATAATGATAAATTTATCACTCTATGATGCCATGTTGTCTCTCAGGGGACATTGCATGTATTCTATATTATTGGTTAATTAATTACTGAACCTCTTAGGAATTCCATGTAAAGAGGAAATGAACTGATCAAAGCTCTACATACCAGTTCTGGGATATATATATACATATATATATACATATGTGTGTGTGTGTATATATATATATATATATATATGATGGGGTATATATAATATATATATATATATATATAAAATACAACTTATGATGCCACCCTTTTGCCACCAATAATATGGCATTATTTTGAAATCTCCTGATGTTAGCAAAGAAGAGAATACACACCAGGGCCCCATGCTGCATGCACGGACACCTGACTCCACTATAGGAGTCTGTTTTTGGAAGACTGGCAGCTACCACATCAAAGTTTCTAGTCCTTTCATTTTTTATAGCAAAAGTTATTTTTAAAAAGAAAAATATCCATAGGACAGTGCCTCTTTTCTGTCTTATCCTTTACGTGATCTGTTTCTTCAAGACAAAATGTGATCTTCCCCTGCCTAGAACACTATTTTCTCCTGCGTTTGTTTTTTTGTTATTTTTTTATTTTTTTAACTCAAGCACTTCAATCACATCTCCCTTATTTTTCTCCTTCATGAATGCCTGCTCAGTCAGGCAGTTCACGCGCCATTGCAAATTGCTCATAACCAAAGAATCAGAGCTTTTGCCATAGCCTGTTTTCTTCTATCATGTCTTTGGTGCTTCAGAAAGGCTGGCATTGACTATATAAGAGGTAAATTCCTCTTTTCTTCTCAGCTTTGGGATAAAGTATTCTTTGCCTAACCACGCTCTGAGCAGGCTTCTTTGTGACTACACGCCAGAAAGAAAGAGCTGGAAATGGAGAGGCTGGCCCATAGCAGCCTGTTCGGGGCAGATGACAGAAATCTTATGGGGAGCATCTCAGGCTTACTGATGGCATGGCAAACTGTAATCTTCCTGGCTCATGGGAGGATATGTGGCAGTGTCCTCCAGTGGAAATTAATCTAAGGGGCTGCATGTATCCAGAGTGCTAAACTCATTGGCTAATATCGTGATCTAGAAGATGAGGAGTCTTCTTTGATTTCTGTCCAAAACTGTCACCAAACTCCTAGAGTCTTTACCAGGGAACCAGTATCTGGGGTGGGGGTAGGGGTGTGTACTTTCTTCCGTGGTAGTTCTCAACCCTGCCAGCCTCATGCCTCATAGACTTCTACTAGCCCTGAACTACTTGCCTTACTCCCTTGCCTACTCCTAGGCAGCTACCCCCAGGGTCCCATCATTGTGACATCTTTCCCCTGGTGCCTAACTTCTCTCATATTCCCTCCCTGTGGCCTCACTGGAGGTCAGGAGTTGGTTATTAGCCACATCCTAGTGGCTTTAGGTGGTAGTTTTTTTTTTTAATTTTAATTTTTAGGCAATTAGGGTTAAGTGACTTATCCAGGGTCACATAGCTAGTAAGTATTATGTGTCTGAGGTTGGATTTGAACTCAGTTCCTCCTGACTTCAGGGTTGGTGCTCTATGCATTGCACCACCTAGCTGCCCGTGGCTGTACTGTTTGAATAATGGTCTCAGTGTATTCAACAAGGAAAGAACAACTCTAGAGAATCATACTATACCTTTCACAGGGGACACCTATACCACTTCTCTCGCTGTCTCTCTGTCTTTCTGCGTCTCCGCCTCTGTTGTGTCTCTGTGTCTCTCCATCATCTCTCTCTTCCCCTTTCATAGAGGGGAAGCTTGGAGGTTATGACACTCCACTCCATCATATGGCAGTGCCCCAGGATATTTCATGTAGGTGCTCAGCTTCTTCTCTCAAATGAATTAACTCCAGGTACCAGAGTCCCTAGACAAAGCTCAGTCAAGTCTTGTTGTTGTTTTCTTCAAAACGTATCTTTTATTTACCCTTTCATCTCTATTCCTATGGCTACCACTCTTGTCCAGGGCATCATCACTTCACACCTGGATTACTGAAACAGTTTGTTGTCTGGTCTTCCCAACTCCAGCTTCTTGGCCCTCAAAGCACATGTTGCCAGACTAAATGCATTAAACATTGCTTTATCATGCCCCTTCCTTGGTTCAGAATAAGCAAGGGCTCTCTATTCCCTATCATGTTAAGTTCAAATTCTTCTGTTTAGATCCATCCTACCTGTCTGCCTTTATTTTCTGCTATCCTCTCCCCAGCCTCCCAGTCTGGCAGATTTTCTTATTGTCCCCAAACATACATATTCTGACCTTTTATCTTTGCTTATAATGTGCCCTATGCCTAAAATTTCCTTTCATTTCCACTCTTTTTCTCCATTTTTCAAGCCTCAGAATAAATCTCACCTCTTGCATATAGCCTCCCCAGTGAGTTCAGCCTACACAGATCCCTCCCTTCTCTGAATCCTCATTGATTCCTGTCAGTGTGTGACTCCATAGCTCTTAAATGTCTTCATTATTTTTTTAATATAAATTCTACCTTCTTAGATATACTCTATACTCCTTGAAGGCAGGGACTATAGCTTTTACTTCTTTGGATTCCCATTGGTACATATCATCACATCAAATAAATTACAATCACCTAATAAACAATCCTTGCTGGTTGAGATTGCAGTGTTATATGACTTATGAACCTGTGTTCATTATACCATCTGGTGGTTTGGATGTTTCTGTGTGGCTCGGGATGATCAAGCTTGGACTCTGCGTTCCTTTTTTTCTTTTCTTTCTTTTTCTTCTTCCTTCTATTCCATTCTCTCCCTTTCACTGACTCAGTTGCCCTACATCAGACCTCTCTGGGCCTCATTTTTATCACCTGACAAATGCTTGTTTGTATCTGGACTCTGTGGTTTTACAGAGATCTAGCCAGGTTGAAACATGTCCGGAAGATGATTGTGAGAAGACTAGAGAAAGATGTAATGATGACTGATATTTGCTTAGCAATTTAAGATTCACAAAGTGTTATATTGGGGCAGCTGGGTGGTGTAGTGGATAGAGTGCCAGGCCTAGAGTCAGGAAGACTCATCCTTCCCTGTCTGCTTCAGTTTCCTGTAAAAAAAAAACGAGCTGGAGAAGGAAATGGCAAACCACGTGAAGAATCTGAAACGACTGATCAACAACAACGTTATGTATCTATCTGTCTATCTATCTATTTATCTATTTATTTATCTATCTATTTATCTATCTATTTATCTATTTATTTATCTATCTATGTATCTATCTTTTCTATATATATTATCTCCTTTGACCTTGCAACAACATGGAGAGGTGAGTGCTACAGGTATTGTCATCTCCATTTTATGGACGGTCAGAGGGTTCAGTGATTCTTTCCTGGTCATATAGCTAGTAGGATATGAAAGTAAGATTTCAATTATAGATGTCTCCTGCCTCCATATCTAGTGCTCTTCCTACCCTTTACTGCAGCCTACAAGGATCTGATGAAGGGCTTACAGATATTTAACATGCAGAAGAGATTTAGAGAGGACATGGTAACTGTCTTCGAGCACTTGGAAGACTGCCATATGGAAGAGAATCAGCTTGTCTTTCTTGGGAGTGCCCCCTCCCCCTGCTCCCCAAATCACCAGATGTGCTTTCAGCCCAGTATCCATAACCGTCATTGAGGGGGCAAATCGTTATGGAGAGGCCACTAGCAACAACTACTGATAGGCACAGGAGCACCCCTAGACGCCCAGACATGAAAGCACCAGACTAAGCCCCAACATCATCACTGAAGAGAAAATCATCATGGGGATTGGAGCCCACTTTCCTCTTCATGACCAGCAACAATGATCATTAAGAGACAATTTTTGTTCATTTACAAGTTGGATGGTAACCTTTCAGCTCTTTTCCAAAGCTGAGATTCTGTGAGGGAGTTGGTTTAGAGCAAGGGTTCTTAACTGTTGGTGTATCATAGACCCTTTTGTTAATCTAGAGAATCCTGTGGAATACTCTTAATAATGTTTTTGAATTCATAAAATACATAGGATTACAAAGGAAACCAATTATAATGAAAAAAAAAGATGTATTTTTTTCATATCCAAGTCCACAGACCCCCTGAAATGTATGCATGGATCTCAGGTTACAAATTCTCAGACTAAATGATCTCTAAGGTCCCTTCTAGCTCTAACCTTCCTTAAGTCAATAAATCAATGATATAGGTGTAGCAGGGAGGCAGAGGAGCTATACAAGGTCAGGGAAAGAGGAAGGGTGATATATGTATACTACTAGAGACTTTAGCTTGACCATCAATAGTGTTATGATTTGAGGAACAAATGTTGTAAATGGATATAATATTTTTACCTTTCCCATACAGCAGAGTAGGAAAGGACCAGGCACTTGCCTTGTAAATTAGGTCAGCATCCAATAAAAGGCGCATCCAATATTATAAGAAAAGTTGGCCTTGGGCAGGATGATAAAGTAGAGAAAGTCTGTCATCCTGCTGTTTTCCTCCACCTTTCTCCACCTCAGTGATGATTCTTCCCCTTCTCTGACCAGAATAATAGAATCATAAACTGTTAGAGCTGGAAGAGATCACTTCCCTCATTTCTACCCCCCACCCCGACCACATCACATTTACTTGCTCTCCCTCCCCTTCCAAATCTGAATTTGAGAAAGGAAATGATAAGCTTAGCTGTGCATAAAGGAGACCCTATGTGGTCATAAGTTTGGACAAAATGTTCTGAGCTGGGCTGTGTACTGACGGAGACTATAAGAAGTAGGAATGCTGGTACAGAGAGCAGATATGTATGGGATGCTACATTAGGGAGTCCTGGGAATAGGATGTGGGTATAGACAAAAAGAAGGCGGCATGAGAAGACTGAATACATGGAATAGGGGTCCACAAGGGAGGATGCAAAAGACATTTTTTTTTTTGGCCAGGGATCATTACTAATTATGATGTAAAAATGGGCAGAAAAATTTTTGTTGTTAAGTCGTTTCGCTCACATCCAACTCTCTGTGATCCAAGTTTTGAGTTTTTTTTGGCAAAGATACTAGAGTGGTTTGCCATTTCCTTCTCCAGCTCATTTTATAGAGGACCTGAGGCAAACAGGGTTAAGTGATTTGCCCAGGGTCACAAAGCTAGTAAGTGTCTGGGGTCTAATTTGAATTTAGGGCCTTCTGACTCCAGGGCCCCAGCTCTATTCACAGTGCTACCTAGCGCTATGTTATAGAAACTCTTGTTTTATTCCATAAATTAAAAAACAAACAAACAAATAAATAATTAAAAAAGAAAATAACATCAAGTCAAGAAACATTTATTAAGTGCACAAATAGAAAAAAAAATCCAAGACAAGAAATCCTCATCCTCTAGGATCTTATAATCAAATTAAGGAAAGGAGGGTGATATATTACATGCATATCACAAATATACATTCCTGAACTTCCTTGTGGACTTTGCTCAATCCTTACCTTCTACAAGATGCTTTTCTCAGTCTACTTTCCCCCGACTAGTTACCAGTGCCTTCCTCTCTAGTTACTTTGTATCACTTTGGATATATCCTGTATATGGCAAATTATATAGATATATGTATACATACATATATCTGTATAATTTGCCTCAGCTATTAAAATATAAGTTCCTTAACTTTGCCTTATAGAATTCCTGATTTGTGTCAATCTCAATTTTTGCATCACTTCCCACAAAAAACCTTTCTTGCTCTTCAAAGCTGTTAAGGTTTTCTCATTCCTCAAATAATTGTCTGTATGTTTATCCTGTTTATACTTATGTCTGTTTGCCTGTTGTATCCCTCAAGTAGAATATAAGTACTTTGAGGGCAGGGACTGGGTTTGTTTTTTTCATTTTGCTCTTCTGTCCTCATTGCCCACCTCAATGCCTTTCACATAGTATACAGCTAATAATTACGTGTTGGATTGAGCTGGATAGCAATGATTCCTTGAAATGCTCCTTTGAGAGAAAGATTGAAAGGGAAGAAATATGAGAAAGAATGAAGCCCCAGTATGTATGATGCTCTGGCCTTAGCCAAATGAGAAACAGTTTTCTGCCAGTAGAAGTCTCTGTCCTTGTACGCAGAACTACTCCCTCACTTCCTCTCCCATTAAGGGAATGTACAAATTTTTAGCTCCTTATCCCCCTCTCCATTCAAATTAATTCAATCCAACAATTACCAAGAGTTTACTCTGTGTCCCCTTAAACCCTGGGCTAAGTGCTATAGTAGGAGGGGAAAACAGAAGAATGTAGAGTCTTTTCCCTAAAAAGCTCGCACAATCATTTAACATTAGAGATACAGGATACCTTAGAGTCTCATTTTATAGAAGAGAAATTGACAGGGAGAGGTTAAATAATTTTCCTAAGGTTACACAGCTATATAGTGGCTGAGCTAGGACATAAGTTGGTCTATAATCAGTTCTAAATCTTTGATCCTATAATCTTCTATATCTACACTTAGGCTGTTTCCTGTTCCTGGGATGTCTTTCTCTCTCCTCTTTGTTGAACTCCTGCCGTGCTTTGCTGGTCAGTCATGTCTGACTCTTCATGACCCCATTTGGGGTTTTCTTGGTCAAGATACTGGGGTGGTTTGCCATTTCCTTCTCCAGGTCAT
Source organism: Vombatus ursinus (assembly GCF_900497805.2). Lineage (NCBI taxonomy): Eukaryota > Metazoa > Chordata > Mammalia > Diprotodontia > Vombatidae > Vombatus > Vombatus ursinus. The sequence continues at coordinate 44,484,366 of NW_020954556.1, read as the reverse complement.
TTTACAGATGAGGAAACTGAGGCAAACAGGGTTAAGTGATATGCCCAGGGTCACACATTTAGTAAGTGTCTGAAGCCAGATTTGAACTCAGGATGATGAGTCTTCCTGACTCTAGGCTCAGCACTCTATCCATTACATTACCTAGTTGTCCCTATTGAATTTCTACCTACTCTTTTAACTTGAGCTCAGATGATACTTCCTCCATGAAATCTTCCAAGATCTGCCCAGCTGGTAATGACCCTTCCCTACTTCGGACTTTACATAGTATTTGGTTTGCAGTTCTTTGATGTACTTGCAATGCATGATTGCTTATTCTGCTTTTTTTGATTATGTATCCTATCACCCTTGTGGTAAGAGGAATATCTATTAAGTTGCCCCACCATGTAGACTAGGCTAGTAGTACTTTTCCTCAAAATTAATTGAAACTGTCCTCAAGACTAAGGGGAGTAAAGGCTTTGTCACCTATACAAAATATCCAGGACACAAAGAGCTTCAGATACTCTGTCAAGCTTTACCAGTGAACCACCATGGGCACCATAGATGTAGGGAAGCTGCAGTTTAATTGAACCGAGGATGTGTTCTCACAGAGCAGCCTGCTATTCTCAATGTCTTTCCCTTGATAAGGTTAAGTAAATTTCCTTTTGTTAACTATCAGATGTCTATGAATGTCTCGTTTCATTTTCATCTTGTACCTGAGGGGAGAGACCATTCTGAAGCAATTATTATCTAAAACTTTAGTACTGGGGGCAGGGGGAGGAAGCTTTGGGGAATAGGATAGGAGAGGGCCTTGGGATGGGATATATCCCCAAATGAGGATAAGAAAATAAAAACTGGAAATGGATGTTACTTGAGATAAATGTCTATAATTGTACCTAAGGCATATACTAGCCTGGGCAAATGTGTGTCCTTTTTATGACCTTATCTTTCTCTAGGCACTTGATGGAGTAGTAATATTTAGACAGCAGTCAGTTATCAAACATCAGTTAAGCATGTAATATGTGCCAGGGATTATATAAAGCACTGGGGATACAAAGACAGACAAAAGCGAAACAAAAACAATAACAATAACAAAAACTCCTTACTCACAAAGAGCATGTTGTTGTTACTGTTCATCTTTTGTCTTCAAAGAGGACCAATGACATCATGATGTTGGGGTAGAATAGTGGATGATGGGCAATGATTTGTGCTTGAACAGAATTTAAGTGAGGCAGAGCTGCACAAAGCCCTCAGTAATGATGGGAGGATGGATCCCTAAAAAGCAATCAACCCAGTCCCTGAACTTTCCCACACTGGTGTTTCACCTGAGGCATCTGGCCCATCTCAGCCTAAATAGATACTCAATAATCCTTTTAACTGTTCTTTTGCTGACCCAGCCCAGACCATTTAACTCCTTTCATTTTCTGCACCTGGCTCACCCTAGGCTACTTGGCACTCCTTAATCCCATCCAGATTTTCTCACTGTCTTTTCTTGTATATAAGCATCAGTCATGTCTTTACCAAACCACAGATTCCCTAAGAATCTCCAACCCCCCCTTCCCACATTGCTGTCACAATAGCAGATTTGCTCAGAATTTTGCCTGCCATATTGGTGTTATAATAAAACTCACTAGTTTAACGAGAAGGCTTGAGTGGTGGAATTCTTTTGAGGGAGACCTCCCTGTTCCCTTGTATTTCAGGGTTCCCAGAACCCCAAACTGCAACAGCCTCACTCTTCCAGAATCATCGAAGTATAGTGGCAAGACAAAAGTCAAAAGATGGGTGATGGCCTGGGATGCTATGGATTACTTTGGTGTCTTCAATGTCTGACTAAGCTCTAAGCACTCCATAGCACCTGCTACAGCCACCTTGATGGCTGTTGACACAAATTGTTCTTATCTCACATTCTGCTGGGAAAAGTCTTCACATGCTTGGAATACACAGCCCCCTAACTCACTGACAGATTTGAGTCCCATCAGTTACCCCCAACCTGGTTTAGTTCTTCTGGCAAGAATGTTTACCAGGGTATGGCCACTGAGCATGCTACGGCTTCTTGGAGTCACAGGTGAGAACTAAGTGCCAGGGAGACACCAAAGGTGGATGAGCCCTGCAAAGGACTTGGCAAGCCCTCATACCAGAAGTGCTGGTCTTCCCTGAACACTCCATATACCCTGGGCATTCTACTTTGGAATAGCTTTAATCTCTAGAACATATTCCTTAAATCAAGCTAAAATTTGAATCACTTTAACATGCACACACCCATGTTTTGCCAGTAAGAATCAAGTGGTAAATAATTAAATGCATAACAAGATCTATGCTGAGCAAATGGGGGGTGATTCTATATAGGAGAAGACATTGGGCCCACGGTGGGTGGGTGGGGGACTTGGAATGGCCTCTTACTGAAGATGGGATTTGAGATGAGTCTTGGAGAATGTCAAGAAAATAAAGATTTTATATATATGTGTGTGTGTGTGTGTGTGTGTGTGTGTGTGTGTGTATCTGTATGTGTATGTATATATGTATGTGTATGTGTGTGTATATATATGCATATATATATATACATACATATATACATATATATATATAACATTTCAGGCTTTGGGAATAGCCAGTAGAAGGACACAGAATAGGGAAATGGAAATCATAAAGTGGATGGAGGGGAATAAGCTATAAGAAAGCTGAGGAGAGAGATAAAGAAAATGCCTGCTTCCATTCCATATATATAAAACACCATCCCCTTCTCCCCTGAGACACATTCAGTTTTCCACCAGGATACAGGACCAGACCAGCACAAAAATTCCAGTGCTCCTTTTCCTGGTCCCTAAAGAGGGAGTGAGGAAGGGTTGATGAAGTGGGAGCAGGAGAGAGATTGGAGGCCTGAGATGGATATCCTGGCACTTACAGGAGTGCCCTTGAATGAAGGAGAGCAATCCAGGGGCGCAGAGGAAACAAATGTTATCCTAGTGAAGTTATTCATACCGTTTTTTACTTTACTATTTGCTGCATGCATTATGAGGCTTAAATAATTCAGTGCATATGCCCTAAATATTGGTCTGGTGAATGGTAATGGCTCCATCACCTACAAAATAAGACTATTTAACTGCTTCTCTTGGCAGGCAGAATGGTGGCTTAAGCATTTTGATATGATAAACAAGGCATTTTGGAAATGAAAACACCCACAAAAGTGATACTTTCCCTGTTGGTTTGCAGGATCAAAAAGAAAGAACAGACTCATTCTCTTCCGCCCAAGACAGAGACAAAATGACCTTCTCCTGGTGTATTTACCTTCCTATTTGACAGAAGTAATTTCAGTGATAGGGTGCTAGTAGTTGTACGGGCGCTGCTCAGTCTGATAGTTCAAATATGAGATCAGCTTCCCCACAGTTCTTGCTCCCCAAGCATATAGTGTTGGAGGGATGTTAAAAAGATGGTATGTTATCTCCCTGGCCAGGGAGTCCAGCCAATGTGCCTTTGTTGTGTGGTCAAGCTGAATCAGACATGTGGGGCAAATGGGAAGTCACAGATTACTCCGCCAATGAGCTTGTGGCTACTTGGGGCAGCTATGTGGTACAGTGGATAGAGTGCCTCAAGTCAAGAAGACCTGAATTCAGATTGGGCCACAGACACTTGTGTGACTGGGGCAAGTCACTTAGCCTCCATTTGTCTCAGTTTCTTCAATTGTAAAATGGGAATAATAATAGCACCTAACTGGAGTGGTTTTTGTAAAGGCAAATGACTTCAGGCATTTTCTCTGATGATTCTTTTCATGCCTGGAATATTCTCCCTCCTCCGATCCCATTACTGACCTCCGGGTTTCCTTTAAGTGCCAACTAAAGTCCCACCTTCTACAGGAAGTCTTCCCCAATCCTTCTTAATTCCAGTGCCTTCCCTCTATTAACTTTTTCCTATTTATCTTGTATATAGCTTGCTTTGTATATATTTGTTTGCATATATTCTCCTCCATTAGATTATAAGCTGTTCGAGGGCAGTGACTCTTTTGCCTCTCTTTTTGTATCCCTAGTGCTTAGCATAGTGCCTGGTGCAAAGTAGGCTCTATATTAATGCTTGTTGTTATTATTATTATTATTATTACTATTAAGCATATAGCTACAACTCACTAACAATTAGGGAACAGTATTTAGAAGATTAGTCAGCTAAATGCCAGAGAAGTCATAGAGACCTGAAGAGCTGTAGGGGGTTGGAGAATTGTAGCCTGGAGTGGTCAGGAAAGCCTTTAAAGAAGGAGACAGAACTGAAGTATGCTTTAAGTGATAGGTAGGATTTAGATAAGTGGGAGAAAAAAGTTGTTATTCCAGATAGGGGGGAAATCTGAAAAGGCTCCAAAAAACCACCTGAAATAAGGAAAAACAGCTTTAAAACACAACTTGATAATGGCTGTGCTGATAACTTGATTTCTGAAGTCAGAGCTGTAACTAGTGGGACAGTCAGAGGGAGGCTGGATAAACTGCAGAGGGCAGGTACATTGTGAAATGGGGCAACCTCTTTCCCAGACTCCTGCCTGTGGCCCTTACCCATTTGGAGATGGAAGTAGGTCCTGGGATTAGATAACCATTAGATTAGGAGACTGAGCCCCTTTTGGATAAAATGATTTACCCAAACATCAAAGACAGTGTTTGACAGGTCTCCTCCATGCAGAAAGCTGTTAGGACTCTGGGGCTGGGGGTAGTCAAAGAAATTGACTGTCACAGTCTGGCTAATGCCAGAAGACATATATCTACTAACAGTGTCATTCTAGGTTAAAACAACAGCAACACCTCTTTATAAGTTTAGTTATAAATCAGATTTAAGTTCTGTCACCATTTACTGAAGGACACAGGCAAATTTCAGTGGCTGGGAACCCTCTTAGAACAGAACAGACAAGTGTCTACCTCAACTTACCTAGAAATAAGTAAATGGCCATAACGCTAGGACCTAAGGTTACTCATTTAAAATTTCCAATAAGAAACACCTTCAAAGGAAAAAAAAACCTTCAACCTTAAATGAATTTAATTAGTCTTTTGACATAGCCAGACAAAGGTGCCCCTAATTATCTGAATTGCTTTTTCTCGGAGTGTACTTGGCATTTGCTTTAGAGTTTAATAGTTCCCCCTTCCCCTTCATTCTTCAGAGAAACTACATTTTTTTTAAAGGCAAGGTTTTAAATATCTTGCCACCCCATTTATTACGTTTTCCTAACTCTGCCTTCAAGGTGAGCAGTCAAGATAAGCTGCTGATCTGCAGTCCCATCTAATTTTGTTTTTGCATTTCTCTGTTAAGTTGTCTTGCTTCCAATAATCATTAAGATGTAAGTGACACTCCAGGGGAAATCAATTCCTTTTGACTGAATAGAAAATAACTCCTACCTCCCTCGAATCATAATTACTGCTTTGATTATTTTGCTATTGCTTAAACTCCCCTCTTGATTCCACCTAAGTGAAGTGCCCTGGGTTGCAGGCATCAGCCTGGGGGGCTGAAGGGGAAGGTTGCTGGAGTACATTTGTCTGCTCTTCAAACCTTGCCCAAGAAAAGGAAATAATTAGAACCAGTTAGGAATAAGAATTGCATTTTTTAGGATTTACTCTTTTGTCATCCCCCCCCCACCTTATCTCTGGAGGAGACAGGACTGTGGAAATTTCAAATCTGTAAACTCCTAGAGGACAGAAACCATATCTTAGAACCTTTCTGTATCTACCAGAATATTCATATTTTGGGAGTGAGCTAAATAAAGGCATGATTGAATGAACTGAATTATAAGAAAACTTCACTTGTTCAGACTGTTAGGCCAGGGACCAAGCTACCAAGGGAAAGCAGAAGATCCCAACAATAAGAACTATTGAGTACCTACTATGTGCCCAACACAACAGGGTTTCTGATGAGCACTTGGGATTATATTTTTGTACTGGTTCTCAAAAACCTACAATTCTGGGCATACAGTAGGTATTCAGTGGATTAATGGAGTCTCCTGACCTAGAATAATGCAAGGCTTCATATGTCTAAGCTAGGTTAGATATGGAATATTTTAAAGACAGTGAAATGGTTGCAAATCAAATAATGTCAGTGCAGGAAGGGAATTCAGAAATCATCTAATTAGCCTCTTACTGAATTCAGGAATCCCTTCTACCACATTCCTGATAAATATTTATCCAGCTTCTATTAGAACACTTTCCTTGATGGGAAACTTACTACCCCAGAAACTAATCCATTCCATTTTTGGACAGTTCTAATTGGTAGGAAATTCTTCCCTATGTTGAGCAAAATTATGGTATCCTGAAATTTCCACCTATTTGGTCCTAGTTCTGACCCTCTATAGATGCAGAGAATAAAACTAGTTTCTTCCATGTGACAGCTTTTAGATAATTAAGAACAACTATAATTTTCTAATCCCCATCCCCCAAAGAAAAATTCCCCTTTTCTTGGTTAAATATTCCCGTGATCTTCACCTATTCCATATATAATATATTTTCCAGGCCCTTTGAACCTTTACTTGCCTTCTTCTGGCTTTACTAATAGCTCTTTTAATATATGGAATGCAAAACTGAAGACTATTGTCTAGACAAAGTGTGACCATTATTATGTCCCTTATTCTAGATACTATATTTCTATTAATGCAGCCTAAGAATACATTAGACTTTTTGGGGGTAATTGTGCCATACTTTGGAGTTATGTTGAGCTTGACATCAATGGTAAACTCTCATTCTTTTGCATATTAACTGCTTCTAAGTTATGTCTTCCCCATTCTGTAACTGTGCAAGTAAATTTGATTTTATACCAAGGTGTATATCTTTGTGTTAAATTTTATCTTGTTAGTTTCAGCCAAGAATTTGAGCTTGTCAAGATATTTTTGAATCTTGCTTCTATGATCTAACATACCAATATCTCTTCCAGCTTTGGGTCCTTTATAAATTTGATAAAACTAACTTCTATGTCTTCATCTAACATTTGATAGCGAAAATTGTAATCAGAACAGAGCCCCAATGCACACTACTGGAAATGTCCTCTAGGTTGACATCAATCAATTAATCAACTCTTTCAGTAACTTATTCAACCAGTTACAAATCTACTTAGCTATGGTGTCATTTAACTCAATCTCAGCTACCCAGATAAAGAATAAAAATGAGAAAATGATATGGCATTCATCTAAAACAGCTCCAATCCAGTGTATTTAAACAAGTTATTGATGCTGAATAATATGAAATGAATGGAGGAAAGGATATTATCTCTAATTATGATTTCATACAGAAGCAAGTCAATTGCCATACTAATACTCAATGACCCTAAAAAAATACCTCGCCCAACAATCAGCTGACTTACTTCCCAAGTAGAGATATATAGCAGCCTAGGATATCATATGTTTGTAATATAGACTAGTTTGGAAAATCTTATGGAGAAGAATGGTAAAAGATTATAAGGAATTATATCTCATAAAAGAGAGAAGCATTGAAAGGAGAAAAACAGTTTAAGGGAAGCTTGGTAACAGTCTCAACTCAACAGTCATTCCAAGGGCATTTAAAAATGAAACTGAAAGAAGGGAAACAAATAGAAGAAAGATGAAACAGAACCACAATTTTAAAAATAGTAAACTCTTTACATTGTCAAATATAGTGGAGTAATGGCATTTCGACTCTAGTATCACAGTCTTGGCTATTCTTCTAGAGAAAATGGAAATGTCACCAAGGAAAATTAAGATGGGAAAAGCAATTACTTCAAGGCCAGAATATGAAAGGATGGTTCATTCTAGAAGCAAAGTAATTTTGCGTAGGTTGAAAATAGTTCTCCAGGTATCAGAAGGAGGGGAAGGCCAAAAACATGTTGCATTTTATTACCACCCCAAAAGCTCACTGATAACATCAGTTACTACTGATACAGAGTTCTCTTTTCCCATCTACATAAAAATTTCATGAGGATAATCTATACACACACATCAAGGACATATTTGATGATATTATAAGGGAAAATACAAGGCTTTCAAAAAATGGTCAACAGTAGATCAAATCTTTAACATCGCACAATTATGATTGCATATATATGTATGTATATATGTATATATGTATATATAGTGTATATGTAATTTATATACTATATATATAATATTATATATATATATATATAAAATATATTCACTTTAGAAAGATATAGTGAATAAAAGATCTCATGTGTTTTTTTGTTTTCTGACTTTAAAAAAAGAATTTGATTTGGTAGAACCAAATACCACCATAAGGGCTTTCTTTCCATAAGATGTATCCCTTGTATATGTCAAAGTTCCTTAATTATCCTTGAAAGATGTAACTACTTCTTTCATGACTCTCATTAATATCAAAGGAGGTTCTAAACAGAGAAGCATGAGTTTGTCAAAGCGAATTACCTCTATCATGCAGAAGATCAAGCATGATTGCAAGTTGAAAAGGATTTCCTTCAGATACTGAGGGCTTCTAGATGCTCCTATTTGCAAGTGATATTATGATGATTGCCTCAAGCTTAGAGACATTGTGAAGTCTCCAAAAGCAGTTTTGAAATCACTCAAAATAACTTAGTCTAACTGTGGAAAAATAAAGAGAAATGAGAATTGCCCATTGTCCAGATTATAATATGCATTAGATGGACAAGCCATAAATTTGGCCCATCGATGCAGATACTACTGATGGATAATGAATTGGGCCCAGAATTGACTGGTAGGAGAGCAGGCTTTGTTGCCTTTGGAAAATTTCAAAATTCTTTTAACTATCTAGAGGTTGACCTATCTGACCTTGGAGGTTCTTTTCAGCTCTAAATGTCCGATGCCATGATTCAATACTATGAACACTTTGGGGTTTTCCCTGAAACAAAGCCCCATCCTTTTAAAATGTAACATTTAAATAACATTTTTTTCTGATGTTGTTGTATAACCTTAATCATGAAACAGTATAATTTCTGAAGATCTGAAATGGAGAGGCACATGATGGGAGTGAATAGGTTGCAGCATATTAAAAGCAAAGGAAACATTATGAATAAGTAGAATAGTAAAGAGACCACAGGGCTTAAAGTCAAGACCTAGGTTAAAATTCTGATTCGGACTTGGAGTCAGGGACACTTGGGATCATGCTTCAGACATTTCCTAGCTGAGACTTTGGGCATGTCATTTAACATCTCTGTACTCATTTATAAAATAAGGTGAATTCGATGACCTTTATTGTCCTTTTCAGTCCTGAATATATGATATTCTGATAAACAGTCTCAATGAAATGTATGATAGAAAAAAGAGGGACTGGTCACTTAGAAAGAGTGAGAGATAACTGTTGGATAATCTACTGGTATCCTCCTGATGTTAAGAGAAAGTAAGGAAAATCTCCAACATATTGTGTGGACTTCCTGTGAGAAACCTATGGAAGATCATGGATAGGAGTGGTAAAGAATGTGCCCATACGGATGAGATGTGACCTGTGTCACCAGTGGGAATACTCATATCACCATTACAAATCCATTACAATACAAAATGTCAACAAGGATATCGTGAAGTACTTTGACAAATATCTTACTTGACTCAAGCTACTTGTACTCAGTCTATTACCTGTTCCCAATTTGCAAGTCTTGTCATCCTTCCAATCAAAGGCATCAAGGTGGCATTACTGTTATTATCACTAATTGTCATTATTACTATTATTATTATTATTATTATTATTATAGGAAAGCAGAACCCTTCCCTAGAAACACAACTGGTAATCAGGGTAGGATATAGCAAAAGACATAGTTACTCAATGGTCTTCACTGAATCTGGGGGTAGGTGGGATGCCACAATAGCACACATGTTTTATGCCCTCAGACTGTATCAGGGAAACAGAAGCCATATTCTCAAAGTAAGTCCAGGTACCTTTTCAGAAGTCTGAGGTCAAAACTATTTATATAATAATACTTAGATATTTTAGTTTCTAATATAATAAATATTGACAAACAAAACACACAAACTAAAGCTCTTTTGGGTCCTGAGACCAAAAAGTATGAGAATGATTGAATTAGCCAAACAGTAGGAACTAAGAGTTCTAGAATACTAATAATTTTAGTATATTATGCTAGACCAGAGAAGATAAAAGTTTAGACAGGATATAGTTACTGCTTTCATAGCCCTATGGTCTAGTAGGTGAGGTCTGAAGGACAAGAGTTGTGTCTTACTCATCTTTGTATTCCACTCACACTTAGCAGAGCACCTTGAATGTAGAAAAGGTCCTCAGTAAGTGAATGATGTCTTTAAGAAATCCATCAAAAATTTCTAATCTGTTTTTATATAGATTTTCTTAGCTTCTCTTTTCTTGATCTCCAATCATGTTCTTTCCCAGAGATACTAGTCTTTTGAGTTGGAAGACTAATGTTCCTGATTCCTAGCTTTGTGACCCTGGCCAAGTCATGTAACCTCTTGGATTATATTATAAGTATTTTTCCAGTGTCAGATTGTGTACTATAGATGCTGCTGTACTCCACTCATTCCCTCCATCCTATCCAATCAATTGACAAGTTTTGACATTTCTACTTCCATATTATCTCTTTTATCTGTTTCCCTTTCTTCCATACATTGCCACCACTCTAAGGAAGGGAACATGGCATAGGGGATAAAGAGCTAAACTCAGTCAGGAAGAAATGGGTTTAAATCCCACCTTTTAATCTTATTAGTTGTATGATTATAGGCAAGTCTCTTTCCCTCTCTGAATCTCAATTTCCTTATCTTTAAAATGGACCTAACAATACCAGTAATTCCTATCTCACAGGGTTGTTATGGGGCTCAGCTGAGATAATTTTTTTAAAGCAAATCTTAAAACACTTAATAAATGGCAGCTATCACTATCAGTGCTAGAGACTATCAGAAAAAACAGCTGGTCTGACTTTAGGTTTTCCATTAAAAAAATGTAACTTTCCCTCCCCATAGCTGAACACCCTATGAGCCATAACTGTTTGCATAACTATTCTAGTTTTCCTAGGGGAGCTGTCTTCTTTCTCTGATCTTCTCCCTGACATTGCTCGGATTTCCAGATGAGATAGGACACACACATTGTGTACCTACCTTGACTTTCAGGCTTAGAACCTATTCCTGGGGACCTATTCCTGGTGGCCCTATATCTTACAGATAGTTTGAGCAGCCAGAATGCTTTTCAAAGACTTTTGTGATTTTTCTATCTAGGTATAATGTTCTGTTTTCATTTGTTTCAGGGTATTTGTTTATAGAAAATTAGATGAATACCAAGAGGCTCCTGTCCTCCCTGAAGAAACTCAGTGGCTCCTATGATGAGACTTTTTGAGAAGTAGTTTTTTTCCATTTGGGCAGCAGGGGTTGGGTAGATATTCCAGATGGCTATTTTGACACTCTAGTTTTTTAAATTTTATTTTATCACCCCAAAATTCATCTGCCTTTAAAACTTAGATACTTCTTCACACCCCATTTCATCTCTGTCCCCACTCCCTTTTCCCTATTCCATTTTGCTTTATAGTACAGTGATCTTTTACCAGAAAAGGAGTAGCAGGCCAAAGAAAATGAAGGCTCCATTCATTTCTCTTTTAAATATGGAGCAAGCTCACGGGGTTTGGTTTGTGCATGTTCATGTTAGGAGAAATCATTCTGGCAAGGGATATTTAAGATTCAGTAATGGGGTAGCCAGCCTTCACTTTTTTTTTTTAGTTGTACATAATAGATTTGCAGTTATGAAAATGCTTGTTTTATTTTGTAAACTAAAAATAAAATAAATAAAATTAATGAGGCAGCATTCACTTGGGAGCAAGTGAAATAATAGTGTTGTAGGTTTAGAATTAGAAAGGTTTTTAAAGATCATCTAATGCAGCCGTTTCATTTTAAAGAAGAGGAAACGGAGGCCCAGGACCTTGTCCAAAGTTACACAGGCAATTGATTATGATGCTAGATTTCAAATTCAGATCTCATCATTTCAAATCCAGCCTTTTCTATCTCCCAATGCATTTGTCCTTTGGAGAGGTTTCAGGTCTACTGCTCTGAGACACAGTTGCTCCTCTTGACATATTCACAACATTAAACTTTGATCATAAGGTGAAAAATACAAACACAATTCCATGACCCCAATATCCTTTCTGATTTCATTGTCTTTTCAGGGATCTATTGCCCTTTCGCTCTCTTCTCACTGCTTTGAAGAAAGGATCTGCTATCAATCATTTATACTTGTGTGTGAATCCCACTGGATTACTTTCTCTAGGGGGCATCTGGAACATATTTTTCATCTCTAATTATGAAATGAACAGCTTTGTTCTCACTTGAAAGAATCACAGGCATCTGTGATCCAGTAGAACTTTGGGGGAGGTTTTGGAAAAGTGGCTTCTGAGCCCCCCTAAAATCATAGTCACTGAGAAGGCAGAGTGCATTTGCAAACTCTCTCCCCTCCTTCTAACCTCCTCCCCCAAACCAAATCAATATACTAAAGAATGCAGTTGGATCATTGTTCATACAAGGCTATTAGAAACTAAGAGAGGATACTAGTAACTTCCTGAAGCCTGAGTAACAAGATGAAGTTAAAGTCACAGGAAAGATTTCAGCATTCTAAAACAGATGGGTCAGATGCTTAGAGAAAATGGCGCTTCCAGTCAGCGGCACATGTTAGCCATCACATAGTAAAACCTTCTTTTAATTGTTTGCTGTTTTCAGTACCAGTATATCAACAACAGATATAAGACCACATCCAGAGCTGGCTTTCAGAAGCAATTTGGAGACCACGCCAAATCATTTCAGAATGCTTTGCTTCCCTAAACTAGGTGGATATATGTGTTTCAATGCAATGTGCTTCATGCTACAAAATAAAATAACCCTGTACCTGTACTCTCCTTGCTTTCTTTCCTATAGTCTCAAAGATAAGACCTGAATGAAAGTTCAGAGATATTATAGACTCAAATAAAAGATAACATATCCACCCTCGCAGGCAGCATAGTGTAGTGGAAGGACCAATGGGTCTCAAACAGAAGACCTAGTTTTGCATCCAACTACAAACCTCAACTGTATTACACTGGGCAAGTCACCAGACTTTATGGAGTCTCAGTCTTCTCATCTGAAAAATAGGAATAATTGAAGATTATGCATGATTGTCCCCTGTCCCTTAAATGGGCAGATATGTAGTGACATTAAAAAAACCTCAACTTTAATTGATAATCAAGAGAAAATTAAGGATCCCATGCTTTGCACATAGTTTATAATTAAGCATTTGCTGTATGGAAAAGCAGCATACCAGTAAGAATACAGCATCAATTGTTGATGGTCTGAGTTGCTCACACCATCATTCCAACAAAATGTATGTATGTTCCTAGAAAACCTGCACTGTTTGGTTTTTGTCTACGCCAGTGCCTAACATAGGCCTAGCAAGTACTTATTTGTTGAATTGAGTATCTGAAATTAGAGCTGGGAAGAAACCTAGAGATTCCTTAGTCCCAACCCCTCATTTTATAGATGGAAAAACCAAGGGAAAGGGAAGGGAATAAGCATTTATTAAGTGCCCACTACATGCCAGGAACTGTCCAGTACTTTATAAATATGATTTCATTTAATTCTCACAGCCTTTGGAGTTAGGTGCCATTATTAGCTCCCTTTTACAGTTGAGGAAAGTGAGGCAAATAAAGGTTAAGTGATTTGTCCAGTGTCACATAGCTAGTAAGTATCTGAGGCTGGATTAGAACTCAGGTATTTCTGACTCCGGGCCTAGTATTCTATTCACCTAGCTATCTATATAGAATAAGTTTTCATTTTCTTCTCCTCCTCCTCCCCCTCCCCCTTCTTCTGAAAAATAGTGAGGAATTCAGGATGATTCCTAGGTTGGGAGCCTGAGAGACTGGGAAGATGGTGTTGCTTTCTATAGTAATAGGGGAGGTAAGAAGGGATGTGAAGGTTTACTGGAAAAGATAACAAGTTTTCTTTTGACATACTGAGTTTCAGATGCCTACTCATAGCCAGTTCAAGATGTCTTGAAAAGCAGTTGGAGATGTATGATTGGACGTCATCAGAGATATTGGGGCAGGAGAAAAGGTAGATTTGAGAATTATCTGATAGAGATGGTAATTAGATTCATGGGAGCTGATGAGATCACCAAGTGAAGTAGTATAGTGGGAGAAAAGAAGAGGGCCTAGGATAGAACCCTGATCTGGAGGAGAATCCAACAAAGGAGACAGAGAAAGAATAGATAGGTAGGGGAAAACCAGGTGTCCCAAAAGCTCGGGAGAGAGTACCAAGGATTAGAGTGTGATCAGCAGTGTCAAAGGCTGCAGAGAGGTCAAGGAGAATAAAGATAGAGAAAAGGCCACTGGATCTGGCAACTAAGAGATCATTAGTAACTTTGGAGAGAGCAGTTTTGGTGGAATGATAGGATCTGAAGCCAAATTGTAAGTGGTTAAGAAGAGAGTGAGAGGAGAGAAAGTGGAAGTACCTAGAATAGATGGCCTTCTTAAGGAATTTAGCATTACAGAACAGAAGAGAGATATAGAATGATAGCAGGGATGGAAGGACCAAGTGGTGTTTTTTTCAGGGTAAGGGAGACATGGGCATGTTTGTAGGCATTCTATCTAACTCTACCTTTGTCTCTAGCTCTATCTTTATCTCTTTCTACATTTTATGATATAACACTTTAAAGTTTATAAAACATATACATCACCCCATTTGAGCTTTACAAGTCTATGGAGCATAATAGATAGAATTATTTTTTAGGTTTTATTGATGCCTTTGGCTCTTTTTTGCATCAAAATAATTTCTTTACATTATTCCCTTTTCTCTCACTGAACCCTCTCTTATAACAAAGAAAAACAGTTTCTCCAACTGTAAAACAGAGACAGTAATAGTATCTACCTCCCAAGGTTGTTGTGAGGATCAAATGAGATAATATTTGTAAAGTGCTTAGCACAGTGCCTGGCACATAGTGAGGGCTATCCAAATGCTAGTACCATTAGTATTATTAAAACCAAACAATAGTGCAATTGCATCTTGAGGTTCCCACCTCTACATTCAAAGGAAATGAATGTATGTATTATTTAATTCACACTTTAGAGAGGAAGAAATTAAAGTTCATTGAAATCATGATTTGCTCATGGTCACAAAGCTAATGAGGCAGGAATCAAACCCAGGTTTCCCTAACTGACCGTGTTGCATTTAGAATTAATCTCTCTAGATTAAATAGTTTGTCTATGGTCTCATAGTGAATTTGTGAGTCCTAAAGTGATGTCCTAGTAGAGGAAGGATTCAACCTTAGGTCATTTGAATCTAAGCTCAATATTTTTTCTCTAGCTCTACTCTGCCTTCACAATAAACTCCAGTCCTGAGCTCTCAGAAGCTCCAGTCCTATATCTATCACCAACTGCCTTCTGCACATCTCAAACTGTATGTCCTGAAGGCCCTTCAAACTCAACCTGTCCAAAATAGTCTTCTTTATCTGTCCTCCCATGAGAGTTCTTATTGTAATTTCTCAAGGAGATAAGAAGCATTATGGAGAGGGAGGAGAGGTCATTGTCAGATGGAGTGGTCTGAGGATGCTTTAGGAAGGTAGGAGAATTTGAATTGGGCCTTAAAGATGGGTGGATAGGATATGGCTAGGTAGAGACAAGTGAGGAGGATACTCTATGAGGCAAGAAAAAAATCTAAGGTTTGGCATGGTTCAGGGATGATGAATAGAACAGCTTGCCATCATGATACAACTAAATAGAACATAAGTTTTTGGAGACCAAGAGCAACTTTTCATTTTGACCTTCTATACCCAGGGGTTAGCACACAGAATTTTGTAAATAGTAGGAATTTTAATAAATGTTTGTTGGATGGGATTATATTGGATTAGAGTAGTGAGAAGTAGTGAGAAATAAATTGAGAGGTAGATGGGGGCCAGGCTGTGGAAAGCTTTGAAGGTCAAGCTGGAGAGATTGAATTTCATTGAATTTCTACAGTAAGAGGGAACATGGGAGATTTTGGAATGGAGTAACTGTGAATAATGTATAGAGTAGAATTGAGTGGGCAGAGACAGGTATATCAGTTAGGCATTCTTGCAGTAATCTGGTTGCCTAGAATAAGAAGAAGCAAAGTCTGGAGTGGGTCTTGGTAGGGGTTTGCAATGATCATCTCAAAAAAGCAGATCTTCATTAACCCCAGGTGACAATTACTCATGTCTCATCTGAGCAGCTCAATGATATTTTAAACTTCAATTACATACTTGAATATGTGTTGTATCCCCCAACCACAAGGTGAGCTCCTTGAGGTCTAGGGCTCTGTTTTTATCTCTCAATCTTTAGTGCTTAGCACAGTATCTTGCATGCAGTAAGCATTTAATAATTATAGCTTTGAACTGAATTGAATTGTGAAAAGAATGGGGTTGGAAGATCTGGTTTGAATTCTTGTTCTGACACTTAATGGCTATGTGACCCTAAGCAAATCAATGAACCTCTCTAAAGCTACAGAAACTTTCGTTTCTTCATCAGTAAAATAGGAATATTTGCACTATTTGCTTCACAAAGTTGTTGTGGGGGGGGGGGGAGAGGAGTACTCTATAAAGCTTAAGACACAATATAAACCTGAGTTGGTTAATATATTATACTATCTTTTTTCTGATACCTCTGCTGAGTTGGTTTATAATGGCATGAATCATTAGAAAGTCTTGGAATTTGGAAGATTAACTTCTGAAATAAGAACTGTCTAATTTACTCAATATTTGGTAGAATCTTGTGAGTTCCAGGTTCATAGAGACTTGCCCTGCAAGAAACTCATCACTGGGGAAATCAGAAATCAGATTTCCATTAAAATACTTGAGATTTTATCAGTCTTCTTAGAGTCAGAATATGCTATGGTTTTGGGGTCTTGGCCACTGAAATGAGGGCTGCCTGTGGTGATGGTGGTGGGGGAACTCCAGCCTTTCATCTTTTTGCTTCAAGTTCCTAGCAGAGTTTTGATTCAACTTTATTCAAATGACTTTG
This sequence comes from Vombatus ursinus, assembly GCF_900497805.2. Lineage (NCBI taxonomy): Eukaryota > Metazoa > Chordata > Mammalia > Diprotodontia > Vombatidae > Vombatus > Vombatus ursinus. The sequence goes on along the minus strand of NW_020954556.1, from coordinate 44,467,479 downwards.
CCCATGCCCTCAAGACTTTCAAGTCAACAGATCTACTATGAGCTAAATAACCAGGCAATGTCTGGCTTAGGTCAGAGGAACAAAACAAGTTGAAGGCTCTGCAGGAGGAGGTCAGATCAGAAATAAACATTCAGGCCTTCTTAGAATCAACCACAAGGCAAACAAAAAGTCTTTACTTCTGCTATCTGTCCTGGTAGGATACACAGGCTGTTACTCTTGTCCAATAAGTCTAAATTGGGTAGTCATAGAATTACATATGGAATTGGAAGGGACGTCAGATGCCCCACTCTTACATATGAGGAAACTGAGAGCTAGAGAGCTGAAGACATACAGGTAGTAAGTAAGAGCAAGGATCAGAAGGAAGATTTCTGATACCAAAGTCAGTGCTCTTGAGTTTGCCTAACTTTTTAAAGGGAAGATGGGGGAAGAGAAGAAAGAATGAATAGTCAAACCAAACATAGTGGCTAGGTGATCTAGTGGGTGGCTGTGGGAACCACAAGCCAAGGTCAAGTGAATTTCCCCATCATGACCAAGCTGACCCACTTCAAAGTGATGAGCTTTCTTGGTATTTGGGCCTGGGCACAAAAGGACAGCACACACCAATAAGTAAATAGGGTAATTTTGTCCTCCCAAAGCAAGTGCAATTCCAAGTTATCAAAACTGCTTCTTCAGTTGCCAATAATAACCCTCAGTAAATTATAGCTTTCAGCCAATTCTCTGGGTAGAGTTCATTGACTGCATTAGAGGAGACTTCCATCACTGTACAATTTCCTTCTTTTTCTCTCTAAATGTGCTCCATTCTGCAGCTGCTCCTATAGTCTTCTTTCTGATACCTCTGCTGAGAATGTGACTCTTGTCTCCTGATAAAACTCCAAATGCTGGACACAGATTTCCTCACTGGTGGATAGAGTGTTGTGTTGAAAAGGAATTATGCAAAGGTGGGATGTCTAATGTTAAACATAGTATAGACTTAGTAAAAATGATGATGTTCTTTTTATTATAAGACATTCTCAATGGGATAGAAGAATTCACAGGACATCAGAATAACATATGTGGTACTGGGAATAGCAAGGTGGTATAGAAGGCAGTAACCTGTGTTTAAAGTCAGGAAGATCAAAATTTAAATTCGATTTTATACAATTATTTAGCTATTTGACCCTGAGCAAATAAATTAGTCTCTTTCATCTTTAGTTTCCCTTCACTTTCTTTCTCTCCCTCTCTCTGTCCCTCCCTTTTCTCTCCTCCCCTATCCTCCCCCCTTTTTCTGACCTTTTTTCTCTCTCTGATGCTTCTTTGACACAAGTTAGACATTCTTTTACTGCTTCTTTTTTATGAGCTCCTTGTCTGTATGCTAAGAAAAAAGAATTCTATTCTCATCCTGTCACTGAGGAATAATACTCAAGCTGTCCACTGGCTTCTTCAGGACCCACACAGCTCTTCATTATTTCAGGAGGACTCAGCTCCCAACAAGATAAAGTTAGCTTCCAAGGGAGGCTTTCCAGATTTCATTATTCACTACTGCAAATAAGATTAAAAAACCAGAATCTTCTGACTACAATCAGATCATGGGCTTACTCTCTGAGATATATGAAGAGGGGGAGACTTTTCTGACCTAATAGAAGAATCTCGTGATTGAAACTTGAGAATCTTTGAAACTTTGGCAGGACTATATGAAAACTCATATTGAGAAAGTCATTTTTATATCTCATGGGCTCCTCATAAAGAACATGGAAGGTCAATGTATTCTTATCCCAAATTTGCAAATAGAAAAAAAAAAGAGGCAGAGAGACTTGCCCAAGATCACACAGCAAGTTAATGGCAGAGCTGAGACTAGAATTCAAGTGTCCTGATTCCTACCTAGCCCCAATTTTTTCACTCTATCATAAAGCCCCCATATGAACCCTCAATATCATTTATGCACAAAGTTTTATGTTACTTCTTAATACTTCAAAAATCCACTCCCTACCACCCTCTCCTTGTCTTGGTGTAATTCTTTTTTTTATTTAAGTATTTTTGTTCATTCATTATATAGTTTCATGAACTGTGCACATTCACACACACACACACACACACACACACACACACACACATTATCATCTCATTGCTAAGTACCTGGTCATGAGCTTCTTCAAACTTTGCCTTGTTTATTGTTGGACTACATATATGGACCATTTAATCTGTACTCTTGTTATTACACTGTTGGCACAGCCTCCAAGACCCTGTGTCACCTTCAGACATAAGAGGAGGACTTTAGTGAAAGTAATTTCTCTTAAACCAGTAAAGTGTAACCCACCTCTACCGAACAAAGTCCTGCCACAGTCCATATTTGCCCCACCTTTTCTGCATGGCCTAGAGGCAGAGAGTTGGAATAGTAGGAGGAAGGAAAAAAGGATGGAAGGAAATACAGAGGCTTAGGAGATGTCTCCTGATGGCATCTCTCTCTTCCTTTGATCTAAATATCAGCATAGCTAGCTTGTATCAGATCAGAATGCCAAGGTGATAGTGACGAGATACATGGAATGAATTCTCCTCTAATGAGCTCAGGGCAGAGGCTGGAAGTCATGGGGAATGACAGTATAAAAAATGTAGACAGTAAAATGTGTGAGCAGTTTTTTGACCAGATGAACCTGAGCAAAAGTGAAAGCTCTGACATGTTGATGGATTAAGCAATTACAAGCTATGAAGAGGAGGACCCCTCCCACCTGCCCACCCACACCATGGGCGATAAACCTCACAGTCAATCCCCAAACTCAGAAAATACTGGGTCAGCCAAAATATTTCATCTCAGGGTTTGGATGGACGGCCAGTGACCCAGGTCCCCCTGCCCCAGTTCTTTTCAAATTAGACAAATGCCCTTCCATTCCTATGCCATTTCTGGGTTCTGATTCACTTGGAATTTTCCCTGGTCTCAATGCAAATACATAGCAAAATCACCTCAGAACTGGTTATGGCAATGAAAGTGATATAAAATCAAAAGATATTGATAAAAATTTAAAAAAAAATCCACAACCTTTTAACCTGTGTTTCTCCTCCTTCTGATTCTTCTCTTCCCATTTATTTGCCAAGGCAAGGTTTCCCCCATTTTTTTTTTACCCAACCCATTCTGACATAAAAAAGATAATAAAGCTAACATTTCATCTGAACAGTTCTAGTAAGATTATAGTTAACATTTACATAGCATTTTAAGGTTTACAAATCACTTTATATCTGTTATCTCATTTAATTCTCACAACAACCCTATGAGGAGGAATGATTATTTTCCCCATTTTATAGATCAGTTAACTGAGGCTGAAAGTAATTAAGCAACTTGCTCAGAGTCACATAGCTAACAAGTATCTGAAGCATGATTTGGACTCAGGCCTTCCCAACTCCAAGTCACACACTGCACACCCAGCTGCCCCCTTATAGTCAGGAGAAAGTTACCTCCATTAAATCATTCTTCTTCTTGGCTTCAGGGTGACATCATCATCATCAACATCATCATCATCCTCCTCCTCCTCATCATCATCATCACTCATGTTTATATACAATTTTCATCTTTTATTTCATTTGTCCCTTACAACAACCCATTTTCTCCATTTTACAGATAAGGAAACTGAGACTGATATTGGCTAAGTGATTGTTCTATAAAACTGGACAAGGGTCGGCCCAGAATATTGGCCCTTGGCAAAATAGCGAAGTTACTGAAGATTATCTTTGGAACCCATCGCCTTCTGTCTTTGTATTCCTTCTTCTCTTCCTATTATAGCTCACTTATGCTCCCTGCTCTCATATCCTATTTCCCTTCCCCCCAATTACACTTGTTCTTAGGTAAGGCTTTGCTATCAGTTATTTACATCTTTCTGTGAATTTAATTTACTGTGTATCCTCTCCCAAAGACGCTTGCATTTTATAGAACCTGGTATCTCATTATGCAATGAGGGACTTGTTCTCTTTGAAAAGAATCAGAAGCCTCAGATAGACTGTGACTAAAGAATTTTTCTTTTTTGGGGGGGTTGATGGTAGTAGATTGCCATGAAGGTAGGGAGACTGAACTTGAAATTATACTTCTTAGGTATATAACTGCCTATTCGTGGAAAAAAAAAAAGATAACTGACTTAATAAATGGACATAAGGCTCTGGGCCTCATTTGTTTTTGTCTGGTCTCTTTTGCCCCAATTCTTAGCTGTCAACATTCTCAAAGAAACCATAATGGTGAACAAAAACAATTTAGATGAGAAGCTGCCTTGTAGCACAAGTGACAAAAGGTCATTGTAGTAGATGGTGTAATAATTATATACAGGGTTTATAGCAGTGTAAGATTGTGAGGAATAATTTCAAGTTTGGGTAGCACAGGCCTAGCTAAAATGCAGTAGATGGATAGACAAGTGTTCCTGAGCCTCTGCCATCATATGTCCCAACCATTGCATAAGCTGCTGCCACTGAAGGACTGACAGTGATCATGTGGGATAGATTGTGGTGGGAGGGGAGGGTGAGAAAGATAGCTTTTGAGTATATACTGTAGGCCATAGGCAATTGATTTCTCTGTTGCCCTGAAAAATGTACTTTCACTTCCAGAAAGCAGTCTGGGAAACCTATCTGATATGATTTAATCATTTTTTTCCACTAATGAACAGAGGAGAAATGAGATCATAGTATCCAGATTTAGAGTTGGCCATATTTGAATAACTCAAGTCACTGAAAGTAAAAATCATATACAAAGTGTCGTTGTAGTAGGAAAAGCCCTTTACGTGGAATCTGAAGCTGTCATTTCTGATCTCTGCTCTACCACTTACTTGAAACATGATCTTGGCCAATTCACTTAACTTTGGAGAACCTCAGTGTCTTGATTGGTAAAATGAGAGACATCATATTCGGGTATTGGAAAGAACCCTAGAATGAGCTTCAGGAAAATTGGGTTGCAGTCTTTGCTCTGCTGTTGACTGGCTGTGGGAGCTAGGTAAAACACTTCACTGCTTCGGGCCTCAGTTTCCTCATCTGTGAAGTGGGAGAGCTGAACCTGATGATCTCTGAGCCTCCTGTCAGCTCTAATATGAAATAATTCTAGGATATTCTGCTAGAAATGGTATAGGAAATCACACTGGACTCAGAAACAGGAGACCCATGTTTTCATAACCTTTGCCAAACTACTTTGGGTAAGTCATAAAACTCTTTGGATCAATAGTTCCCTCATGTATAAAATTATGAGCTTGAACTAGAAGCTATCTCTGGTACCTTCCAGCACTAAAATTCTATCCTTCTTTTGAAAGGGTCTTACATATTCCATGACTCAGGTTAGACTGACTCTGCCTGATTTCATGGTTGGAAAGAGAACAATGAAAGGAGAAGCAGTGAAGACATCCTCTAAGAGAGGCCAGTTACTTGTCTGTTCTTGGAGCTCAGCCACAATGGGTCTCTGCCAGGTTTATAATAATCTAAAAGTAGCCAAGCTGTCCTCTTGGGCAGGCTCATTTTTCACCTAGTCACAATCTACTGTCTGATTTGAGACAGTGTAGTCAAAACACATACACTGACAACCATTTCTGTGCTCCTTTGAAAACACACTTTGCTACTAGAAAGCATGATGGGACTTAGAGCCAAGGAATGAAAAGGGTGCTAACTTTGGATTCAGTGGGCTGCGTTTGCTTACGGCTCTGACACCTGTGTAACCTTGAGCATGTTGTTCATTCTGTTTAGGCTTCAGTTTTCCTAATAAAAGATGTGGAGGTTGGACTAGATGACCTCTAAGATGCCATCCAATTCTAAACCTTGGCTCCTATCATCTAGAATTTTTGGGAAATCTGATGAATGAGGTGGATCTGTTTAGGGGGCTGTATGTGATTATTACTTCTAAGCCTCCTCAGCAACAATTCCCCAGAGGTAGGTCACTCAGCAGAATGAGCAAGGGAAACCAATTTTGCAATGGATCAAGTTATTCGCAGTTTCAGGGGACATTGAGGGGCACAGTTCTCAACCAGAGGGAGTACGCTGGGAACATTTTAAGTCAAAACAATTCCATGAGAAACAGCTATAGCTTCATGTAGAGAAAACTCTCCTATCTCCAGATATCAAAGGGCAACCCATGGCTTAACTCCTAAAGCGTGTAGGCTCTTGCATTTAAACAGTTGCCATCCATTATAGGCAGAATAGTGTAGTGGAAGGAGCTCAGAAAGTACGAGTTCTAGCTTTACTTCTTTCATTGACTAGATAGCACACTAGATAGAGTGTGGGACTTAGAGCCAGGAAGACCTGACTTTGAGTCCTGATTTATTCACTCATTACTATGTGACCCTGGGCAATTCATTTAACTGCTGCCAGGTTCAGTTGACCCATTTGTAAAATGGGGATGATAATAGCACCTACCATTCAAGGTTGTTGTGAGGGTTAAGTGAGATAACATGTAAAGTGCTTTGCAAACTTTAGAATCTTCTATAAATGCTAGCTACTACTATTATTATTATTAATTATTACCAGTGTCACCTTAGGCAAGTCCCTGAACTTTATGGAACCTTTGTTTCCTCATCTGTAAAATAAGATCCAACTGATATTCAAGGCTCCTCCTATGTGATTCTCCTTCCTTTTTAAAGTGACTGAGCGAAAGCTTGTTTCTGGCAAAGATTTGAGAAATTACATCTCTTTTCCTTCTTAGCAGAAGGGGAGGGTGGGAAAGGGAGGGAAGGTGTGGTGCTTTGCATATGAAATATTACATATCTTGTCAAAGTTGGTTGGATTTGCTGAACTGCTTTCTTCCTCTTTTTTGTGATTTGTTATGAGAGATGCTTCTCTGGGTAGAAAATTGGGGAAGAATATGTTTGAAAATTGGGTGATTCAGAATTGGAATATCAATAAAGCTTTGTAAAAATAAGTGATTCAGCAGAAGTTAAGGGAAAAGTCCCTGCTTTAGCAAAAGGCCATGTGCATAGTAGGTTCTCAGTAAGTACTGGTTGAACTAAGTTGAGCAGAAAGTAAATTTCCCTAGCTGTCTGAGAAAGCTTTCCTTTTTTTTTTTTCTCCCTGGGAGAAAAGCCTCAGAGACTCTAGAAAAAACATTTTTATTTGGCAAACATATTGCTGTCTTTAGAAGGCCATATCAGTATTCCAAATCTCAGTACACAAACACTTCTGAATCTCCCTCTCTCCAAAGTCCTATTTCCTCCTTTCAGATACAGCTCTTCTAAAAGCAATATCTTCATTTTTTTTTTACTTCTCCAAAAAGTATGGAATAAAGCTCCCAAATAATTTTCAATTTTATTCTATTTCATCCGTCCCTTTTCCTCAGGAATCTCATGTCCTATAATCTTTTTTTATAGCGCTCTAAGAATTTCTCATTCACCTATGATCTTTGGGAAACTAAAGGTCAAAAGACATGGTAAAGGGGAACTGGTTTTTCCTGAGCCGCCAGCAAGGACAGAAATGGTTTAATTGCAAAATAACAGTGACACATAAGACCCAGGTGTCAACCACACAGCTGTTCCCTCAGTTACTCACAGTTCAACAGCGTTCCGAGGAATGTCTGAAGGAATCTCGGTCACCTTGTTTTCTTGGCAGATGAAAACCCTGTCAGAACAGTGGCAGATTCGATGATGACATCCTGAGCCGGAGCCCAGGAAAACTAGCAAGGAGATCCAGAGGAAGGCCATGTTTATCTCTCCATCCACCCGATGTCTTGAAGATTGATAGTTAGCCTTTGCAGGTTTCAGTGCCTCAGCACAACTTCCTTAAAAACAAAACAAAACAACATAAAAAAAAAAAATAAGCTGCCTTGAGAGCTGATTTAGGCTGTGTGACCCTTGAAAGGATGGATATTTCTTGTTGCCAGTTCCAGTTTCTGGGCTTTGCTACTATGTGCCAGCAGTGGTTTGAGGGGTAAGATAAGCTCCTTGCTTATCCCTTACTTTGTATAAAGGTTCTATACCAGCCTGATCCCAAGGAAGTAAGTAAATAGAACCTTGAGGAATGTCTGAAATAGTTTGCATATTTGCCATGTAGAAATGCTCTTCTTTGTGATTATTGCCTCCTTTTCCTAAAATCATAGACCATTTGACCTGGAAGAGATCATGTAGTTTACCCTTATTTTATATATATATATATATATATATATACATATATATATATGTATATATATGGAAACTGAGTGAGACCCAGAAAGGTAATGTGAGCCATCTGAGGTCATGCAGAGCATTAATGGTAAAACTAGTTCAAGAACCCAGGTCTTCCGTGTCTCAGGCTCTCCACAGAGTGGCCATTATTGAAGTGCTCCAAAGGAGTACAGGGTAGAGGGTCAACTTTGCATACTAATAAGAAAGGGGCAGGGAGCTATTGACTAGGGTAATCCTGGGCCTTGCATTAGCCTTTGTGTCCAAACTTTTCCTGGATTTCATCTGGTATGAACTTATACCATTGACGAATGGTTTACAGTTTCTGAGCCCCTGCCTCAGTGAAGATACTAATATCCAAAGATAGTGCCTTAAAGATGGACAAAATGGCTGCCCCACTTTCTGTAAAACAATTTGGAGACATTGTGTGTTCACTCATTGAGCTTGTTCTGGATGAGATATACTTTCTGCCAAGAGACTCAACTTTGGCCTCATGAAAAAAAGGTTCAGGCTCTGAGGAGAGCATGACCCCAAAGAGAGAATCAGGCTTTTCTCTCACTCTCTGGCTCATTATACATCCATCCTAGGATAGAATACTTAGGAATATCTTGAAAATAAAGCCAAGGGATAGTCTATGTGTATGGACTCCCCAAAATAGATGAATAAGGACTCTTCTATAAAGATACTCAGGTATAAGCCAACCACTTATTTCTTTTTCCTTAAAAGAATGCTTAAAACAAATATACTTATACGTGTAAGCTTACAAATAATTAAAACACGAAAAAACAACTCATTTTTCTTATGATACTCTTCTGGGATATTGATTCTTAAAAACAGTAGCACTTAAAAAGCTTTGTGGGACTACCAAACCATAATTTCACTTTCAGTTTTGACCTGCATTTTCTGTATAACTCATAAATATAGATCTCTTGGCAAGTTGTATCCTGGCTTGGACTTTCTTTGTCCTTTTATTGGTAGCATTCTCCTGGCAATGGCAGTAGTCTCCTCTGAGAAGTTGTTACAAAAATCACCTTCTTCTGGGGAACCAGGTCTTGGACCCAGGAGCTTTCAGCTTCTCAAATTCATTAAGTTGCCACCAAAGCTAGAAACAATCCATCTCAGGATCACTGCTCAGTTACTGATACTAAGGGAAAGAAACAAAGCAGAAGAGGCAGTTAGGAACTTGAGGTCCAGTCTAAGGCTTGTCTGGTCTAACATCTGTGCCCACTGCCATTTGGATGCCATTGATATAGCTTCCAGGGAGGGAATAGACAGAGATCCCCTCCTCACCTTGATGGAAATTGAAGTAAAAGGTCTATTGAGATCCACATGATCCATTCAAAGGAAGAAACAGAGAAAGCAAGAAACGGTGGAGTCATTCCTCCTAAAATTTATCTCACTTTTTTTTTGGGGGGGATGGGATTCTGGTAGAAACAGTCCTGGGACAAGTCATGTGCTTGCTACTATTTATAATGTTCTATGAACAAATGGACAAAATAACAGCTTTTGGTAGCTGAATTAAAGTAATAGGATGTAAGCTCATCCTCTCTAGCCTCACCAAAAGCATTCTTTGGTATAATGTCAGTAACCCACAAGATAATAAGGATCATATGAACCTCCAGTTCCCACACGATTTTAAACTCTTTTGCTAAATCTCTATATTCTGAAAGTTTTCCCAAGATATGAAGCTTAGAGATTATATTTTATATGTACATATCTCCTAAAATGGTGTTCTTTAGTTTTTATGACTCAGTCTCTTGTCTATGCAATTGTGGCCAAAAATTAAATTTGTGATGATGGTCTAATTCCAGTTTATTGGAATTAGTTTATTGCTCTAGGATATTTTGAGGTGAGCATTTGTACCGTGGGTATTTGTCCATCTGACAGTCCATCAAAGATATTAAATTTCTGAAATATAATTTCTATCTCTTCCCTCCTCCCCCACTCCAATCATGTCTTTCTAGGTTTTTGGTAGGTACTAAAATTTTACACCATGCAATGATGTGTATATAGTTTCTACTATTTCATTATCTAATCTACATTAAATGTTAATTTTAGGCTCCTTAAGGATAACCCTTCTGTAACTTCTTGTGGCAATGATTTAGTCCTGAATTAGTTCTATCTGGAAAGTAAATAAATGATTACATTTGACAAAACTAATAGTGTATACCTGCTACCAGTCTTTACTCTTGCACAATTAAGTAGTGCCCACTTATACTAGTTATTATATTCCCTTGATATACATTAAATTTTTTACATACTGATTCCAATTATATTTTGATATCATTAGAGAAATATTTCATGACATTCATTATTAAGAGTATTTTTCAGCAGAAAAATATATAGCTTGATATGCTTAACATATACATTAAATAATACATTTTAATAAAATAATATAATTATGTATTAATATAATAATAATCATTGTTGTCTCCCTGCCTGGAACTGCCATATAATGAGAGAGTGCAGTCACATTACTCACTCACCACTTCTAGCTTCCACAATCATATTGGCTTCCTGGCTCCCCTGAAGGCCCCCTTCTCTTTCCCTCCTTTCTCATTCCCCTTTATTTTTTACCTTCCTCTATTAGACTGTAAGCTCCTTGAGAGTAAATGCTGTCTTATTTTTGTGTCTTCAGTGCTTACCACAGTGCCTGACACATAAAAAGTACTTAATAAATGCTCTATCTATCTATCTATCTATCTAATAAAATACTTTGGTTTGGTTTCTTATACTACATTCAGTTCCCTTTTGGAAAGGTTTTAATAGATCTATAATTAGGTAGAACTATAATGGACTTCTACTTTTTCCATCTCTCTCCTCCCTAATATGTACCCAATTGGATAAACTAGAAGCCTTTCCAATAAGATCAGACCACTACTATTCAATATTGTACTATAAATGCTAGCTTATAGCAATGACAATAAAAACAAATTGAAGGATTAAGTATAAGCAATGAATAAATAAAACTCATTTTTTCACAGATAATTTACCTCAAGAACCCTAGAAAATCAAGTAAAACCTAGTAGAAACAATTAACAACTTTAGTAAAATTGTAGGATATATATTAAACCCAAATAAATCATCAGTTTTTCTATATATTATCAGCAAAACCCATCAGGAAGAGGAAGAGAAATTCCATTTAAAATAACTGCAGACAATATGAAATGCTTGGGAGTATACCTGCCAAGACAAACCCAAATTATATGAACGAAGTTGCAAGACACTTTTCACACAAATACAGATCTTAACAATTGGAGAAATATTAATTGCTCATGGATCGGCTGAGCTAATATTATAAAAATGACAATTCTTTCTAAATTAATTGACATATTCAGTGCTATACCAATCAAACTACCAAAGGATTATAGAGCTAGGAAAAAAAATTCATATGGAAAAACAAAAGGTCAAGAACATCAAGGACATCAACAAAAAATGAAGAAAAGTAGACATGTAGTACCAGATTTCAAACTATATTACAAAGTGGTAATCATCAAAACAATCTGATATTGGCTAAGAAATATAGTGGTAGATGACTGGAATAGATTAGGTAGGTACACAATACACAGGAATAAATGACCATAGTAATCTACTCTTTGATAAACCCAAAGATCCATGCTTTTGGGGCAAGAACTCACCATTAAAAAAAAATTGTTAGGAAAAATGGAAAGCAATTGTGCAGAAACTAGACAAAGAACACTTCACACTGTATTCAAAATAAGATCAAAATGGGTAAATGATCTAAAGCCAGGGGTGGGGAACCTGTGGCAAATCTGGGATTGTTCTATGAAGTTTGGATTCTGTAAAAGAAATGCAATTGAGGATCTAGAGGGCCACATGTGGCCTCCAGGTCATAGGTTCCTCACCCCTGATAGATATAAAGGGTAATACGAATGGTAAATTAGGGGAGCATGGAAAAATTTTTCTGCCAGATCTGTGGAGAAAAGAAGAGTTTATGACTGAAGCAGAGATAGACAGGACCACAGGAAGTAAAATGGATCATTTTAATTACATGAAATTAAAGTTTTTGCACAAACAAAACCAATATAACCAAAATTAGAGGAAAAGCAGGGAACTGTGTAAAACATTTACAGCAAGTTTCTCTTACAAAAACCTCATTACTCAAACATATGGGAAACTGAGCCAAATTTATAAAAAACAAAATCCATTTCCAACTGATAAATAGTCAAAAGATATGAACATGCAGTTTTCAGAAGTAAAACTATCAATAATTACATGAAATAAATGCTCTGAATCACCATTGACTAAAGAAATACAAATTAAATCAACTCTGGAGTATTACCTCATATCTATCAGATTGGCTATCTTGACAGGAAAAGAAAATGATAAATACTGGAGGGACATAGAAAAATAGGGACAGGAAAACTTTTGGTGGAGTTGTGAACTAGTCCAATGATGCTAGAGAACAATTTGGAACTATACTTAAAGGGCTATAAAACTGTATATAACCTTTGACTCAGTAATACCACTACTAAGTCTGTATCCCAAAGAAATCAAAGAAAAAGGGAAAGGACTTACATGTTCAAAAATATTTATAGCAGTTCTTTTTGTGGTGGCAAAGAATTGGAAGTTAAGAGATGCCAGTCGATTGCAGAATGACTGAACAAGTTGTAGTTTATGATTGTGATGGAATATTATTGTGCTATAGGAAAGGGTGAGTAGAATGGTTTCAGAAAAACATGGGAAGACTTATATGAACTTATGCAAAGTTAAGTGAGCAGAACCAGGCAAATATTGTACACAGTAACAACAATATTCTAAGGATGATCAATTTTGAAAGACTTAGCTACTGTGATCAAGATAATGATCCAAGATAATTCCTAAGGACCCATGATAAAAATGTCATCCAGCACCAGAGAGAAAACCAATGAACTCTGAGTGCAGATTAAAGCATACTTTTCAATTTCTTATATAAATGAATGTTAAAAATAAATACAAATGAATAAAATGTACCCCATTTCTGCTCCTTCTTTCCTGTCCTCTTAAAGCTTCCTTTAGCTTGGGCTATTGGTTTTTATTCATTCCTTTCATCTACTTTTTAAAAAATTTCTTTTAAGAATGTATCCCGTTGAAGGTAGTATTGGAATTTTTCTTGGCTTCTTATCTCTTCCAATGTCTGACAGTGAGAAATGTATGAGAGCTTAATCTTTTTAAAAAGAGTCCCTTCCCACTCATTTCAGCTTTCAAGTTGAGGAGTTATCTATAGGATCTTACAGAAAGAATCAGATTTCTACCATCTTAAATCTGTACACAGTTTGTTATCTAATGACAAAGCAATTATTTATTTTAGGCAATATATTACATGAAATCTTAGTATGACAATATCCTAATAAAAAAAGCATCCCTGCAAAGGAACATAGCAGAAATAGTCTACTCTACAATTATTCTATTCTCTGAAGTGACCTTGGAAGTGAGCTTCAGGAAGTAGAATATGCATACCATTGAACTCCTCTTCCTTTTAGTTCAGTCTTCAAAATATCTTAATTGGAATATCATGATTCCAGTTTGAACTATCGGTTTCCACACTCTAGCTTCTCCAATCCATCTTCCACATACATTTTATAACACGCAGATCTGACTATCTGCTCAGAAATATCCAATGGCATCCTATTGCTTCTAGTTTAGAACAGTCCTCAACTCACAGTATGGCACCTGTCTACCTTTCTAGTTGTGTTTTTTATCAGCTCCTTTCTATTGGTTTAAAGACACACTCCATATGGGGATTGTATAAAATGAGGATTTGAGAAATGTCTCTAGTGTGTACTCACAAATGCAAAAAACCTAATATTTATCCCAAATGGCTATCCCATGTGCTATATACAGGAATAGAGGATTCGAGTGTCTGGCAGACAAGAGGAGTGGGCACTCTAGCTAAACCCTGAGAGGGAATTATTTGTTGGGGAGAAAAGAGACCTGTCCTCCTTGTCCCCGGTCTTGTTATCCTCTCTCCATATTTGGCTGGAGCAATAGCTTGTGGAGCAGTCCCTTCATACGGACCACAGGAATTAGGCTTTTTATTTAGTATCCAGTAGCTGAAGGCAGTGTCTATCTATACCGGGAGCTAAGGACAAATTAGACATATTGAGAAAAGGCAGCAAAAGTCTTTACAAGAATCCTACCATAAAAGCTACAGGGCCATTTCCAGTCCTCTGATCCATATCTTGCCACTGGGCCCAGATGGCTCCTGAGGAGAAACTGAGGCTGGTGACCTTGCACAACCCTCCCTTACTTAAATCCAATTCACTTGAAAGTCATGGCATCATCTTCCTGTTGTCATGGTCCTCTTTGAGAATGAAGGAAAAACAACAACAATAATAATCATAAAAGCTACACCATAGCTAAGTATAACTTTATGGAGACTTTCCACAATGAGGAGATATGAATTATTCTTTTGCCACATGTACACTCTAAGCTGGAGCCCACTTTGCCCTGGACTCTGTAAATAATAGTGGGAGAGCATGTCACAGCCAATTGTCTGACTAATTGTTAACAAATGTTTATTGATTGATTGATTGAATTAAACAATAATTATAGTGAGAAGGAAGCCATTGGGGGCTAGCAAATCATAGCATTAAAAGTCACTGCCCTCACTCCATACCCCAAACCTCAATGTTATCTCTAGAACCCTGAGCAGAGAGGTAGCCACTTGAACCCTGGAAACCCAACCTGCCAGTGTGAATGGAGGCCAAAAGGGCGTCTTCTTATCATATACTGCACCTGGTATACTCATTTGGGATAAATATTGGGTCTTTTGCATTTGTGAGTATCCAGTAGAGAGCTTCTTCACATGACATTTTTGTTTCAGGTTTTGTTTTTGTTCAGTTTTTGTTTGTGGATACCCTTGTTTTCCGGATTTTTTCTTTCTTTTGCTGTAGACTAGAATTGCTCATTAATTAGTTTCCTAGTATGCTTCCTTGTAAGTCTGTCTAATTCTTTTATGATATTTTTTGTTTGTTTGAATGCTTATGTACTAAGATCTGTTATATTACTATATACAACATAAATATTGCAGCTAATATGAGAAGTATGGATTTTTCATTCCTAAAGTACTAGCACTTAGCACAAAGAACATAGAACATTTATGATGTATTATAAATGTTCATATTTTCTTTTACTTTTAAGTAGTTCTATAGTGTTTGCTCAATTTGTAACATCAGTCTAGATAGCTTGTTTGAGATTGGTTTTTTTTGTTGTTGTTTTTTTTTTTTTTGGTGAGGCAATTGGGGTTAAGTGACTTGCCCAGGGTCACACAGCTAGTAAGTGTTTGTTTGAGATTGTTTTGGGTGACAATTTGGATGACAGTTTCCCTGCTGACCTAGAAATCACCAGTAATTAATCCTATATGCTTAGTCATATTTTGGGAACCTAAACTTCTTTAAGGGATTTTCTGAGAAGATTTTATTCAAGTTATCCTGGTTGTCATAGTAAAGGGTGGGTAAGAAACTCCACTTGGATTGCCCTTGAAGTAAAGATTAATTGGTTCCTTTGGTATAGGGACCATAAGAAATTCACCTAGATCTTGAAGGACATGACCCATGGTATAAGGACTCTTCGGGGTACGCCTTGTTTAGAAAGGGATACCTAGAAATTTTGTTTAGAGCCTGGTTAAGTGCTCTTATATCCTGAGAGAATCATGATAAAGTAGTACCCACCATCTGGGGGCTCTGCTTGCTAGTGAAAATGAGGGTTGGGTATATAAGAGCACAACACTATGAATAATGCTCCCTGCTTTCACAAACTGTGTGGTGCCATATAAAGAAACAAACATACAGTAGCCTAGTGTTTGATAACCCCAAAGACCTCACCTACTGGGGTAAATATTCACTACTAGAGATCAGTCTGACAGAAGTTGGGTATAGGTCAGTATTTTATACCATATATCAAGATAAACCCCAAATAGATGCATGACTTAGCCATGAAAAGCGACATCATAAGCAAATTAGAGTAGTAAAGAAGAAATTACCTTTCAGATCTATGGAAGAGGAAGAGCTCATGACCAAACAAGTGGTAGAGAGGATCACAGAAGATAAAATAAAAGTGTGGATAATATAAAATTTAAAAAGTTTTACACAAACAAATCGAATGAAGTTAAAATGAAAAGAGAAACAAGTCTCTGGGAAAAAGTCTTTGCAGTAATTTTCTTTGATAAGGGTCTTACATCCAGGATATGTAAGCAATTGGTTCAAATTTATAAGACTAAGAGCCATGCCACAATTAATAAATGGGAAAAAATATGAAAAGGAAATTTTCAAGGAAGAAAACAAAGCTATCAATAACTAACTTGAAAAAAAACCAATCACTAATAATTACAGAAATGCAAATCAAAGTAACTCTGAAGTTCTACCTCATACCCATCAGAGTGGCAAAAATGACGAAAGAGCAAAATTACAAGAGTTAGCAGGGTTGCTAGAAAACAGGTAAACTAATACATTGTTGGTGGAGCTATGAATTGATCCAGGTATTTTGGAAAGTACTTTGAAACTATGCCCCCAAAGTTATTAAACTATTCACCCAACTGTATTACTACTAGACCTATATTCCCAAAGAGATCAAAGAAAGAAGAAAACCACCTACTTTTAAAAAAATTAAAGTAGTTCTTTTCATAGTAGCCCCAAACTAGAAAATAAGAGGAGGCCCACCCATTAGATGATGGCTGGACAATTGTGGTATATAAATACAATGGGATATTATTGTTTTATCAAAAATCACAAAATGAAAAGTTTCAGAGGAAACTGCGAACATCTCTATGATCTGCTGCAGAGTGAAATGAGCAGAACTAGAGAGAACATTTTGCACAATGATGATAACATTACAGACAAAAAGAACTTCGAAAGACTTTAGAATTTTGAATAATACAATAACAAACTATACATCTAGAGGAATGAAGAGTAATCAACTAACCAATCAATTAACCAACTCCTAACAGAAAGGTAAGGGTCTTAAGGTACCTAATGCCCCCCCACATACATACAGATTATTATATATATATATACACACACACATATGATATACTTATTGATAGAGAGAAAGAGAGAGAGAGAGAGAGAGAGAGAATCACAGCCACTGTGGGAAATTTGTGTTGCTGGACTATGTGTATTTGTTGTGCAGATTTAAAAAAAATGTTATATGGAGATGGACAGTAAGAGGGAGAGAGGGACAGTATGAATCCTTGCAAAAAAAGAGTAAATAAAAAATAAAAAAAACCTCTGTGTTCTACCTACTTATTGGTGGACATATTGTATCCCCACCATTACCAGTTCTTAGACAGTGAGAGCTCTTTAATTTTTCTTTCTGTATCTTCCATGTCTAGAGCAGTGCCCATAACCAGTAGCTATTTAATATTTTTTTGAACTGAATTGAATTGGTACCCAGAAACCAGTCCCATTGGTAACAATCTTGATGTTGTAATTAGTCAGTGAAAGTGGTAGGTTGGAAAGAGTACTGGGCCTGGAATTAGTAGAGATCTGGGTCTGAATCCTGTATATCCCCAGTGCTTAGCACGGTGCCTGGCACATACTAGATGCTTAATAAATGCTTATCGACTGACTGTTCAGTACTTACTAGCTGTGTTTGGAGGGTGGGTGGGAGTGGGTCACTTTAACTTCTTTGTCCCTCAGTTCCCTCGTCAGTAAAATGAGACTAATACACATAGTACTCATTTACCAAGATGTTATGATGATCAAATGAGATATATTTATGCAAAGTACTTTGGAAAGCTTCACGTTTTATATAATGTCTATTATTATTGTTGTTGTTGTCATTATTGTTAATGTTGGAGTGATCTTAGAGTAGTTGTCTATATATAGGCAGACTATCAGCTGGCTAGTAAACAAGTAAAAAACAATACTAAGTCAGAAGAAATGTAAAAACGAAAAGACAATGGATATGATTATAGAAGCTCCAACCTGACCTATTAAAAGAAGTTGGGCTGTTGAGAAGAAAAGACAAATATAAAGATGTTGACTCTGAGTACCACTATTTTTAGAGTTGTTCAACCACGGCAGAACAGTTGACATAACATTG
Organism: Vombatus ursinus; assembly: GCF_900497805.2. Taxonomy (NCBI): domain Eukaryota; kingdom Metazoa; phylum Chordata; class Mammalia; order Diprotodontia; family Vombatidae; genus Vombatus; species Vombatus ursinus. The sequence goes on along the minus strand of NW_020954556.1, from coordinate 44,449,360 downwards.
CCAAGAGAGCCCAGAGACAGACCCAGCTAGCAAATACTTGTTTTCCTTGCTAAGTGAAGAGACATGTTAGTGAACAGCAGGGCTGGTGTAGACTGCAAGCTCTTTTGGAAAACTTTAGTTGGGATGATGATGGAAGTTTTGAAGAGTATCATCACACCAAACAACAGAAAAATGGTCAAGGAGAAACAAACCAGCAGGCAGCTTGGCCTGAGACCCAACTAATCCAAATCATTTCATACTTTATTGGATAAAACTGAAAGGAGGACAATAAATAAATATGAAATATAACATATTTAAGGGATTTTATAGTTTATTAACATAAAGACCATAACATAGTAAATGCTTAATCAAAGATTTTTGAGTGCTAGATCTCTTCTCAACATCTATGGAGTTGAATCACAATATTTGGACTTTACCATCTCAGTATCCTTTGTACTGTGTCAGGACAGAACAAATACTTAAGGTCATGAACCAGAAACTTGACAAAATACACATAAGAGATATCTGTACTAAATATAACACAATTTAAAAAATAAGCAGGGATTGAATTTTAAGATATCTAAAAAAGACAAAATTGCTAAAGAAACAAAAAGATCTTGAATGCTATTTTTGCAAAGACAAAGACAATAACAATAAAAAAATGCAATCAGACTAGCATTCATAACTACTGGCCCATAAGATTAATTTCTCATCTGTATAAAACTTTTATGAGAATCTGTGCACACATTGTTGGTATCCTTTATGAAAATATGAGAAAAAAACAACTTTGCAAAGCATTTTCTATAGTAGACCACCTCACATTTAAAAAAAAAAAACAGACTGAGAGGAGTAGAGATTGTAAGACAAACGAGAAATGATTAGACAGAATAAGCAGTTGTCCTAAAGGTTCTATTCAAAGTGTTTCATCTATTTGATGGATCTGTACTGATGTAGCACAGTGGTTTTCAGATCTCTTTATACTCTTAAAAATTATCGAGGACCCAAAGAGTTTTTTATGTGAGTTATATTCATCAGCATTTATCATATTATCAATTAAAGCAAAAAAAACTCACAACTATTTGTTAATTCATTTAAAAATCACAAAACACCACTATATGCTAACATAAATAACATGTTTATGAAAAAGAAATACATTTTCCAAAACAAAAAAAATTGAGCAGCATTGTTTTACATATTTTAGCAAATATCCTTAATGTCTGGCTTAATAGAAGACAGTTGGAGTCTAATATCTACTTCTGCATTCAACCTATTTTAACATATTGTCTTGGTTAAAACACGTGAAGAAAATCTGGCCTCATGTTGATATGTAGTTAGAAAAGACAAGAGTATTTTAACAGGTAAATAATTTGGTATTACAGGAATAGTTTTGACCTTGGAGATCTTCTGAAAGGGTCTCTGAAGCCCCCCACCCCAGTGAGTGAAATTCATCAGCTTTTTAGGGTTACAAGAGGGTCTGAGTTTTTCCCAAGTTTTGGGTAACTTTCCCACTTTCAAATATCTTGATAATTAATCCTTCAATGTAGCAGGAGCCAAGATAGCACAGTAAATGCAGAGACTTACCTGAGCTTTCCCCCAAACACCTCCAAATACCTTTAAAAATGACTCTAAACAAATTCTAGAGCAGCAGAGCCCACAAAAAGACAGTGAAACAAATTTCCGGCCAAAGACAACTTACAGGGGAGGCAAGGAAAGGTCTGTCGTACCAGGGTGAGAGAGGAGCACAATCCAGTGCAGGCCACACCGGTGCAAACCTGGCCCCAGCAAACCCGGAACAGGCCTCAGGGCAACTGAATCACTGGCAGCAGCGGCGGTTTCCAGAACTCTCAGCCCACGGAAGCCAAAGACAACTTAGAAGGTCAGCAGGAAAGGTCTGTTACGCCAGGGGGAGAGAGAAGTACAACCCAGTGCAGGCTGTGCACAGCTCCAACCCCAGCAAACCAGGAACAGGCTTTCCTTGGGAGCGAGTAAATCAGCAGTGGCAGCTTTCCAAGCCCTCAGTCCACCAGTGGTGAGGGATGGGAGGCATAGAATAACTGGTCAGAAGGAGATGACAGAGGTCTTTTTGCTGGCACTGAGATAGGACTTCATTGCTTTGCCCAAACTTGCATCCCAGTCACAGTCCTTGGTGGCACTCGCAGAGCAAAGAGGAGCACTAGTACAGCAGAGCTTGCAGCCACCGTGGAGAGGGGACCATCCCCATTGTTCCAGAACAGAAAAGGGTGCTTGTGGTTGCTCACAGACCAGAGCACGGGTCAGGAGAGTAATAAACGCCTCTCCTTCGATCATACCACCATAGAAGAACCGAAAACTTACAGGCCCCTATCTCTGAAAACAGTTGCACAAAACCCCTAAAGCTTGGGACAGTGTGCCCTCCACCCTGGAAGCAGAACCTGCTTCAACAAAGTTAAAAGTCAAGTAATAGGCTAAGAAAATGAGCAAACGATGGGAAAAAAAAAACTGACTATAGAATGTTATTATGGTGACAAGGAAGATTAAAACACACACTCAGAAGAAGACAATAAAGTCAAAGCTCCTACATCCAAAGCTTCCAAGAAAAAATATGAATTGGTCTCAGACCATGGAAGAACTCAAAAAGGATTTTGAAAATCACGTAAGCAAGGTAGAAGAAAAATTGGGAAGAGAAATGAGAATGATGCAAGAAAATCATGAAGAAAGAGTCAACAGTTTGGTAAAGGAGACAAAAAATACAGAAGAAAATTAATCCTTCAATGTTTTTAAAATGTTGTTGCCTCCAGCATAAACTGCTACTGCATAGACTTGGTCCAATTTAGCTGTTTTCTTTCTTAATTTTCTCTAGCATCATTTCTACTTCCTCATATAGCACATTGGTGACTGTGATGATAGAGTTCAAATGGGTCTCCACTGTCCTTAGTGGAGCAAAGAAAGTTTGTTATAGTGATTTTTAAAGATGTTTTCCCTTTAAAATTTTTTTATGTTCTTTTAATTTGTATCTTTCAATGCTCTCAGGAGGTTTTGTTAGTTGGGTCTCTTGATGGAGCTTTCTACATACTTGTTTTCCCCTGCTGCTTCTTACTTTTATGAAATAATAGATTTTTTATATTTATTTTGAATAGATTTTTGTATATATTTCAATACGCACATGTTGCTTCTCATTGTAGTATAGGTAGAAGGTGGAGAACTTTATATTTATCCTTATATTATCAGGAGGTTGTTGTATTTGTCCTTTGTTCTTGAAGAGCACAATGACATCAGGGAGATGATGACATGACTTGCAACTGACTTTGTTTTGAGTGAGTGAGGGCTGTGCAAGGTCACCAGCCTCACTTTCTCCTCCAGAGCCATCTGGGTCCAGTGGCCAGATATTCATCAGGATGACTGGAGACAGCTCAGGATGCAATGGAAGACTCTGGCCCTTTTAAGTAAGGTCTTTTCAGGTTCTCACTTTGAGTGAGGCAACACCCATTCAGTGAATTTCTAGCACAGTGATTGACACAAAGAAGGCATTTAATAAGTGGATAACTGATTGTAGTTGTTCAGTCATGTACAACTCTTTGTGACCTCCTTCATTTGGGGTTTTCTTGGCAAGGATACTGGAATGGTTTGCCATTTCCTTCTCCAGCTCATTTTACTGATGAGGGAACTGAGGCAAAGAGGGTTAAGTGACTTGCCTGGGGTCATACAGCTAGTTGGAATCTAAGGCTTGATTTGAATTCAAGTCTTTTTGACTTCAGGCATGTATAGAGTGCTAGGTGCCTCACTTAACTGCCTAAAATAATTGATTGCCAGATCACAAATAAGTTTATAATCTAAAACTTCATTAATTTTGGCTACCATACAAACCCATTAACAAGGTAAGCTTCTTCAAAGCATCTTTTTGCTTCTCTTAGTCTCCTCAGCACTTGGTACAGTGCCTAGAACGTGATAAGTACTTTTAATAAGTGCCATTTAACTGACTAATGGCTAAGGAGATTTCTATGATTTTTTTTAAAGTTTCTTTTACTTATTAATTTACATTGGTTAAACTTCTGTAGGAAATGGTAAATAGTCTGTGTTGAGGTCTGTTATTTTTGTCTTCTACAATTTGTTAACAACAGTTCATTTAAATAGGTCAGGGTGTAATTGGGGGTGGCTAAATGGTGCAGTAGATAGGTTATTGGGCCTGGAATCAGGAAGACCTTGAGGTCAAATCCTTCCTCAGACACTTATTAACTGTGTGATCCTGGGCAAGTCACTTAACCTCTGCTTGCTTAAGTTTTCTCAGCTGTGAAGTGGAGATGATAATGGCATCTATCTTTTGAGGTTGTTGTGAGGATCAAATACGGCAATAATCGTAAAGATAAGTACAATGCCTGGCACATAGTAAATGCCATGTAAATATTAGGTATTATTATTTTGTTTGGTTTCTTCTTATTCTTCTCATTTGATATTTATTTTATTCTTTGTTCTAACACACTCATGATCTGTCTATGCACAGATTTAGAATTGGTTCCCACATTGTCAATCAGCAGTTTCCTATTTTTAAAAATCTAGTTAATGTTAGTTTTGTAAAGCTATTTGATACACACCTGTTCTGTGTCCCCTGACTCCTGTCTCAAGGGAAGTGTTCATAATATATAGTTGTGAGTCTTTAGTATTGCCAACAAACCTTTAACTTCCTTCATTTAAACTAGAATTTTTATTTTCTTCTAAAGCACTGCCCAGGTTAGACTTTTCTACTTCTGCCTCAGTGGCCCTTTCACAAGTGCAATTCCTACATTCTTGTGCCTTCTTGCTCTGATTGGTGAATTCTACCCTGTAATCTCTTTGAGAAAGTGCTTAGGCCCTCCATTCTCAGTTCTGATCAGACTTAGCCTTCAGATCTCCAAATTATTTTTTCACCTTGCCTCTGAGCTATCTCCCCTTTTAAACTTCCATTTTCCTGTTCACTTTTATGTGTTGTTTAACCCCATTAGGATGTAGACTCCTTGAGGGCATTTTATTATTTAATTATTTGCTTTCGATTTCAATTGAATTTTCATTGCTTCCACACTGTATCAGGCATATAATAAGGGCTTGATAAAGGCTTAATCTAATAATCTAATTTAGTTTTTAATTTTCATAGGCTGCTAAGTGACAAAGTGCATTGAGTAATGGGCTTGGAATCAGGAAGACCTGAGTTCAAATCAGACCCTGTCTGACCCTGGACAAGTCACTTAACCCTGTTTACCTTAGTTTCCTCATATGTAAAATGATCTGGAGGAGGAAATGGAAAGCTACTCCAGTGTCTTTGCCAAGAAAACCCTAAATGGAGTCATGAAGAGTCACACATGACAATAATAACAAAAAATTTAATTTAATCAAATCTAATCATCTAATCTAATTTATTTTGCCCTAGAATGTTGAAGAAAACCAACTTCTCTATTTTACTATAGTGAGAACCTCCAAGCTATCCTTTCATTTAGATGGAGTATCTTTTTGCTTTCTGGTTCTGTTTAAAGCAAAATGTCAAGATTAATGAAATTAAGTTCCTCAAGTAGTATATACACTTATTGGTCACTGGACAAGGATCCCACATTTAGAGTATAAACAACTAGTTTGATGTTCCTAGAAGGTCTAAAACCAGTGATCCTTAGACCCACTGCCCCTGTACTATTCTACCACAATCACAAAAGGGAGCTGAAAGTCACTGTGATAAAATAGTTTTTCTTTCTAATTTTAAAAGATCATTATGTTATATATAATATGTATATCAGAAGGTCCTCACTGATACGAGGGGACTAACTAGAGACCACCAAGAGGATGGAGTAGGATAAAGCAATAGAGCCCAGCTCCCTTCAAAACTACGCCGACAAAAATCAAAGAAAAGTGTCAGATCAAGCGGTGATGGGGAAATCTAAGAAGAAACCACAAGAGGCCATCGTTATAGCACCACATCACAAATTCAATCCAGGACAGGAATGGTGCAGTAGGGGTGGGTTGGGTCGATGGAGCCAGACTCTAGGAACAGAACAGAAACAGTTTGCAGGACTATCACTCTGCTTCCAGGGAGGGGAGGAGGATCTCAGATTATCTTTGATAATTTCAGAGTGGGGATCTCAGACAACGCCAGAGTCAGAACTATAGGTAGCACTGTCCCTCTGACCCAGAGGGACGGCAGACTCAGCTCCAGGGGGGGAAAAAAAAGCAGTTTTCATTCTGAACTTGCAGAACCTTTTAGTTATGACAGGGCGTGGGGCCAACAACAGTTTATCCACCCAAGGTTGTGTCTGCAGGTGTGTTAACTTAAACCCAAACCAGGTTCTGGAGTCTAGAAAGGCCAGGAGCTAAGTGATCTGTCCATATTCTTGATCTGACTGCACTCCACCAAGAGAATCACTTTGATAAATGTCATCAAGTCTTTCAAACTTGGTTTCCTCTATACTATTGTAGTTGTATAAATTGTTCTGATTCTGATCAGTTCACACAGATTCTCCTAAGTTTAAATGACATTCCTTATCTGAATGCGATATGTTTTCCTCATTTGATAGGCATCTACCTTGTTCCCAGGTCTTTCCTACATTAAAAAAGTACTGGTACAAATATCTTTGTATATATAAGTCTTTAACCTCTTTCTTTCTCTTTGGGGTTTATGTCTAGCAGTCATCTTGCTAGTTCAAAAGGTATTCAGAATTTAATGCCTTTTTGTGTTTAGTTATAAATTATTTTACAGAACATTTGAGTCAATTCACAGAACATTTGGATGTATGACCTCCCATAACTTCTCTAATCATTACCATTTTCCACTTTTTAAACCATTACCAATCTGATGGGAATGAGGTAGAACCTCAGAGTTGTAATAATTTATATTTCTCTTTTCATTATTAATTTGGAGAATTTTATATGGTTGTTGATAGCTTGAATATCTTCTTTTGAAAGCTGTTCCTGTCCTTTGATATTTATATATTCAGAAATGCATCTTGCGCTTCTATATTTTTGTCAATTCACTATGTAGCTTTGGATTGTAGAGATTTATCAGAAAAAATTTGCTGCCTACATGTTTCTCCTTCTTATTCTAACTGAATTTATTTTATTTGTGTAAAGAAGACTTTTCAATTTTATGTCATTAGAATTTTCCATTTTATTTTTATGATAATCTTTATCCCTTGTTTGGTCAAGAACTCTTCTTCTTCTTTCTTATTTATGAAAGATATTTCCTTCACTTTTCTTGTAATTTGTTTATAATATAACCTAACCAAGATAGTATCTTTGTCATGGATCCATTTGTAACTCATGGTGTTATATAGCATGAGATGTTAGTCTAAAGCTTTTTTTTGTGTGTGTGGTAGGCTTAATTCCAATTTTCTCAGTATTTTTTTTTTTTTGAATTGTGAATCTTTACTTCAGCACCTGGAGTTTATCAAACACTACTGGTTCTTGTGCACACAATCTGTTTATTGCTCCCTTGTTTGGCCTTTTATTCCTTCAAATGAATTTTGTTATAATTTGTACTAATTCTATAAAATAACCCTTTGATATTAGACTACAAGATAGGACATTTATTCATTTTGTGCATTTCCTCCTAGAAATAGGATCTGTTTTTGCCTTTGCTTATATTTCTAGTGCTTAGTTCAGTCATTGACATTTAATAAATGCTTGTTAATTGACTAATAAAAAATGATGCTGATTTTTTACTGACTTATTTTGTATTCTGCTGCTTTTCATTCTTGTTGGGCCAAATCTGCAATTTCATTTCTGTAAAGATGTCCTGGTGAGGAAATTCTTCTACCAAAGCAGATAGATATTTCTTAAAGCCTTTAAGAATTCCCTGGGGACACTTAGAGGTTAAGTGAGTTCCCTATACATCCCCAGTGGAAAAAATCTGAACCAGGTATTTTCAAAACCAGCTGTCTACTACTCCATGTTGTCTCTTTGAAGTTATTAATTGTATCATTTAAGGGTGTGTGTATATGTGTGTGTGTGTGTGTGTGTGTTTGCTGATTCTCTTCATTCTCAGTTCAGCATCATGTTATCTGCAAACAGGGATAGTTTCATCTACCCTTTGCTATTGTTTATGTATTTAATTTTTTTCTCCTGTCTGTTTTTAAAAAGACCAAGAGAATCAATAAACCTTAAGCTAACTTGATTGAAGAAGGGGAATGAAATCAAATTACTTAATAAAAAATGAACAATGTGAGATCACAACAAAGAAGGAATAAAGAATGTATTTCACACAATTATATGCTAGCAAAGCTTAGAATTTCAAAGAAATGAAGGACTGCTTTCAAAAATCTAAAATACATAAATCAGGAGAATATGAAGTAGACATCTTAAACGACCAAATCATAGAAAATGTAATTGAATAAACTATTAACTACCAAAGGTGGGAAAGTAGTGATGATGGGACAATGGTTGACAAAGATTTACAGGTGAATTCCAGGAAATATTAGAAGGATATATACATTATCCTCAAAAATTGAGAGAGAACATACTCTATCAAATTCCTTTTATGAGGCAAATATAGTACTAATGCCTAATCCAGGGAATGATAAAGCAAAGAAAGACAACTATGGTCCAATTTCACTAAAGATCAAAGAAGAAAACATTCTAAATAAAATCCTAGCTAAAATTGTCTACTGCAGAAAATAAGAAAAATGGCATAGTTCAATATTAGAAAACAAGTATAATCAATCACATTAAGAACAAATACTCTCCAAACCATGTCTGTGTTCAAAGATACAGATAAAGCCTTTGCTAAAGTTCAACAGTGATATGGGCTATTTTTTAATATGATAAAAAAGTTAATAAATACAACCCATTTTGCTAGTTCTTTGAAAAAACTACATTTTAGGCTTATCATTTAACAGTCTTTTTATTTTAGATCTTTCTCCTCTAATTTTTAAGATTTCTTTTTTTGTCCTAATTTTGGGTTTGTTATCTATTGACTCGTTTTTTTTTTTACTCAAATGCTCCATTCATTAAACCCATGATTTTCTATTTTGATAATGTATGTTTTCTGAGATACATTTTTTTTTTTGCCTAATGTCTAATATAGCTGTGTTTCAAAGATTTTGGTGTGTGGTATCATCCTTATAATTTTCTTTCATATAATTATTATTTGTTTCTATGATTTGATCTTGGAATTCTCATGAATCATTCATAAAGCCATTAAGTTTCCATTTGGGTCAGCATCATGTGATTTTGTTGTCTAGATTTTAGATTAATTATTATTTTTTTTTGTTATGCTGTATAATGAAGCTGTTTAATATGCCTGTCCTTTACATTTATTAATGATTTCTCTCTGTCTTAACATGATAGGTTTTCAGAAAGGAACTGTGTGATACTGAGAATTATTTATTTCATGTTCCCATTCAGGAGATGCCATAAATCTTTGAGCTCAATTTTCTCAATTTCTTCTCTAATTTCCTCAATATTTTTCTGCTAGATTTTTTTTCAGCTCTAAAAGAGGAAGATTAAAATCTCCAACACTTATTATGTTACTGCATCTTTTTTGTAAACAGGTAACTTTTCCTTTACATGCTATGCTATTTCATGTTTATAGTTAGTAATAATATTATTTCATCATCTATAGTAGAGCCCAATGTATTTTTCATGTTTACCTCTATATTGAGAAATTTTACTGCTGTTTTTTCTTATAACATGTTTCAAACTGCTGTTTAATTTTTTTTTACTTATCTGATGCCAGTAAGTTTTTTTTTTTTTGCACTTTGATTTTCATTTTTCATTTTCACTATGGATTTTTATTGTTAGGTATCTTTATTCAGAAAAAAAATGTTTTTTTTTCCCAACCATTCTGCCAACCTCTTTTTATTGAATTATTTAATCCATTCACATTTAATATACTGCTTAGGTTTATATTGCCTCCACTTGTTTCTTTTTTTGTTTGTTTGCTTTATTTTTTGTTCTTTTGCTAGGTAATGGGGTTAAGTGACTTGCCCAGGGTCACACAACTAGTAAGTGTCAAGTGTCTGAGACCAGATTTGAACTCAGGTCTTCCTGACTCTAAGGCCAGAACTCTATCCACTATGCCACCTAGCTGTCCTCCATTTGTTTCTTTTGAACTCATTTTTATTCTCTTTCTCATTTTTGTAATAATTTTGTCATTGTCATTACTTTGTCATTTTCACTAATTTTATTTGGCTATCTTTTCAGGGCATAATATGATGGGTTGTGATTTAAGATCTTTTGCTTTATGAATATACTACTCCACTTTTATATGATTTTGTTTAATGTCCTTGGAGTAATTCCAATGCATTTGAATTGATATTCCTTTGTCGATGAAATCCTTTCTTCTGCATACTTGAAAATGATTGGTACTAAAATTCTGAAATTTAACTTGTACATGTCTTGGAGTTTTAAGCATTTTTTTTGGTGGAGATCTCTGGATTTAATCAATGAGAACTTTCTTATGTGTTTTCAAACGGGCAATTTCATACTATTACTTTTTGAAGTATGACATTCCTGTTTTTTATTTACTGTTTAATTCTAGGAGAAATGTGATCCACAAGTTATCTTTGTGCATACTGCCTTCAAGATCAGTCACTTTGATTTACATAGAATTCGTGGTTTTTTTTTTCAAAACTATTTTGTTATTTGGAAGAGTAATAAAGAAATTACCATTCATATATATGGGCATGAGGAGAATTTGTGACCAAAGAAATGATTGAGAGAATAACATAAGATAAAACTTTTGATTATATTTTCTTAAAAAACATTTTTGCACAAACAAAATGAAGCAAGTAACTGGGGAAAATTACTTTGGAGCAAATTTCTCTGATAAATATCTCATTTTTAAGATATATGGGAATTGACTCAAATTCATTACAATAAGAACCATTCCCCAATTGATAAACGGTCAAAGGATCTGAATATTTAGTTTTCTGAGAAGGCAACCCAAACTATTAATTTCCATATTAAAATACTCCAAATAACTAATAATTATAGAAATACAAATTGAATCAACTCTGAAATTTAACCTCCTACCCAGATTGGCAGATCAGCAAAGCTGATGAAATGAAAATGACGAATGTTGAGAGCAATTGTGGGAAACCAGGCATTGTTGATGGACGTATAAATTGGAATAGTTATTCTGGAAAGCAGGGGTTTTTTTTTTTGACAATGAAATATTTTATTTCTGTGATATTGTATCAATATTCTTTTAGCTACATATGATAATAAATAATCCATCATGACCAAGTATGAACCAAGGACCTTTTTCTTAAAAAGGCTATATGCTTTGCTTTGAAATTAATTGAATACAACATTAGAAAAAAATTGTCAATTATATGATCCTATTGTGATGAGGTAGGCTAGTTCTGGTGGTGCCATGGATAAAGTACCAGGCCTGGAGCTGGGAAGATTCATGCTCATCAGTCCAAATTCAGCCTCACACCAGGCATGTGACCCTGGGCAAGTCACTCAACCCTATTTGCCTCAGTCCCCTCATCCAAAAAAAATGAGCTGGAGAGGGAATGGCAAACCACCGCAGTATCTGCCAAGAAATCCCCCAAAGGGGTCAGGAAGAGTCAGACACAACTGAAGTGACTGAACAACAACAACAACAAACTAGTCCTGCTTCTGTAAAGCAATTTGGAACTATGCCCCTAAAGTCAATAAACTATGCATAGTCTTTCACCTAGCTATATTGGTACTAAGCCTATAATGCAAATAGATCAAAGAGGAAAAGAATACATACATGCAATAATATTTATAGTAGTTTTTTTTTCAAAGAATTAGAAATCAAGGGATCAATGACCAAATTATGGTATATAAAAGTAATGGAATAAAATAGTGTTGTAAAAAAATGACAAAGATGATAGTTTCAGAGAAACCTATAAAACTTGTATTAACTGATGCAGATTGAAGTAAGCAGAACCAGCACAACAATTTATGCCATAACAACATTGTAAAGACAAATAACTTTGAAAGATGTAAGAACTTTAATCAATGCTTTGGCCAAACATGATTCTAGCGGACCCATGAGGAAGCTTGTAACTAACATCCTGACAGAGAGGTGATAGACTCAGTATGCAAAATAAGACATATATTTTCTAGACATAGCCAATGTGGGAATTTGTTTTGCTTAATTATGCATGTTTTTTTTTCAGAGATAAATGAGCACTTTTATTTCTTTGTTTCACAAATAAACTGGCTGAAATAGTTGTTTCCTGTTGGCTAATCAAATAGACCAAATCCCGTATCTTCATCAGAATCCTCCAATTCTTCCTTGGTTTCCCTTTAAATGCCAAAGAGTTGGCTGGGAAAGTCTTCACCTTTTCAGCAAGTGGGAAGGTGTACTCAGTCTCCACAGTCTCAGTCTCTTACAGCCAAGACCCGCTTGTACCCATTGATGATCAACTGGGGTACTGATGCAACAGTAGGGTAGTCAATCTGCACACAGACGCTGGCAATGTTTCGGACACTCTCTAAGAATTGAAGGTGCAAAGTCTCCTCCGTGATGTCCAGCACTTCAGGGTTGTACATGCTGCCATTGTCAAACACTTGCTGAATTATCAGCCCAAAAGAGAAGGAGGAGATGTTCAGCATGTTCAACAAGGTGGCCTCTCTGGCGCCCATTTTGTCTCCAGTCTTAATCAGCTGCACATCACTCAAGATTTCAATGGTGCCCCTTCCAGAGCCTGGAAGAAGCAGGTCTTCTTGGGACCCAGACCAGTGTTCTGGGCTGGCATGGTGACATCACATGGGGGCGATGGCACCGGCACGGGCAGCAGCTGGCACCTTATTGGCCAGAAGCATGTTTCTAATCTCCATCAGATCTTCCTTGGTGACCACAAAGCCCACATTTCCCCAAATATGAGGCAGCAGTTTCTCCAGGGCAGGGTTGTTCTCCAGATGTCCACGAATGGCTTTGCGCATCATGGTGTTTTTTCCCATCAAAACTGTGGCCTTCCCATGGAGGGACATCCAGATCTGCTGCATCTGCTTGGAGCCCACATTGTCTGCTCCCACAATGAAGCATTTTGGATAATCATCCAAAAGTTGGATGATCTTGAGGAAGTAATTGGATTTCCAGGTAGCCCTGTCTTCCTTGGGCATCTCGAAGGTGCTTCAGGGATTGCCACGTGGAATTTAAAGACGATGTCACTCGCATGAGGACACCTAGGGAGAGCTATGCATGTTTTTTAAAGGATTTTGTTTCTCTCTTTTCCCCAGTGGATTGGAAGAGGTGACATGGAAAGGAGAGAAACAAGAAAGTAGATTTTTATTAATCAAAATATAATATTAAAAATTATTGTACTTTGCTTTTTTTCTCAAATTTTCTTCCACTTCTGCATTTTTAGTTGAGTTCTGAATCTACCATGCTATTTAAAAATGGACTTGTCTAAAGAGATTTTTCCATCTTTTTTTAAGTTTATCTGCTTCATTGCTTTTTCTTTAATTCTACATTGAGAGATTTAATTTATGTCTTCATTTCCATCCTAATATCTTCTTTTTAAAAGTTTTATTTTTCTTTTACACTATTTGGAGTTTCTTGCTGTTGTCTCTACATCTTTAAGAAGTTCAAAAATTATCATTTTCACCAGGGATTTGAAAATTCATTTTACATAATAATATATAACTTGTTCAATGTATTATGACCTATATTTGATTTTATTCTCATTTTCTCTTCTGTCTTTATGAATCTCAATGTTGAATTATATGCTTAGAAATTTGATTTATAGCGAGCTTTTCTCCCTTGGACTTTTTGTCTTTCATCTTTTTCTTCAATCCCTCCTTGCCTGTTTCCAGATTTCCTCTTCCCTCTTCCCCCACCCCTTTTTTATTTTACCAGTGATGCATATATCCCTGAAGCTGGCCATCCTCTGTCTTCTCATGGTAGGAACTATGATAGGAACATGGTAGGAACCTGACTGCTTCACTGTCCAGAAAACCTCCTAGAGGAGAAAACCCAAAATAGTTCTAATCTCTTTCTCTCAGGTATGAAAGCCACAAAGGCTTCCCTCTAGCCAGCTCTATGCTGCCATTTCCTCCTTTTATTAGTCTATTAAATTGCCCAGGACATGGGATGGAACAGGTGTATGGATCCTGAGTAAGACCTCTACGTATTTTAATTGTCTGATATTATTTCATTAGGCTTGTTTTATCTTTCGTTTTCAGTTGGAGTTACCTTACGTTTGACATTGAATTCCTTTATCTTTTTAAGATATTAGGTTGGAGAAATTTATGTCAGAATGTCATCTTGCCAACAATTATGCCCTCCTCATCACCTTGTAACTTGTAAAACAAATCCATTTTCAGCTTTTATTGTCTGTGTCCTCTCTCTGTTTCAAAAAAGGGAAGTGTAACTTTTGTCTATTCAGTACTTCCTCTTGAATCTAGAGAGAGTATGGAGTGTGGAGAGCACCTTCCCTCTCTCTTTTTCCTTCATTTTGATTCTTCTTGGGTTGCTCCAGAGTGTCCTTCAAATTACTAGGGCCTTCTTTCTTGCACATCCAGAAGAATGATGGAACAGTCACACTTTTGCAATGCCATGGATCAAATAAAAAAAGATTTATAATCCTGCTACTTATATGTTTACTCTTTTACTACTCCCACCAAAGTGAAAACAATTCCACAGCCATGAGTATTAGCTTCTGACAAAATATCCTCAGTCTCAATTTCTTCTTGAACTCCAGCTTTCCTACCTCATTTTATCATCTAAGTCTTCCCATTTCCACTATTCCAGAGAGTTTTAAAAATATCTACAACCTCAACATCATCTGCAATTCTTTCCTCTATCTCTCCCTCATTTCTGATTAGTTAGTAAATCTTTTTGATTTCATCTCCACACTGTCTCTCACACATTATCTTCTTTCCAATTTCATGGCCATTACCCTAGTTCATGCCCTCATTACCTTTCACCTGGACTGTTGCAATAGCCTCTTAATTGGTCACCCCTCTATAGTGACTCCCTTCTTCAATCCATTCTCAACGTAACTACCAAATTGATGTTGTTAAAGCAGGGTTCTGACCATTTCATTCATTCATCATGTGGTTTTCATGAAACTCCAATGCCACCCCATTCCAAATAAGATAAAATATAACCTCTTCTGTGTGGCCTTTAAAATTCTTTACATTATGGATCTAGCCTCCCTTTATAGGTTTCTTAAACATGATTTCCCTTCTTTCCAGCTAAACTGGTGAAGACTGGCCTATTGCTAGACCCGTGTTTGACCACTGAGCGATTTGCCTATATACCAGGAAGTTCCTTCATATACAAAAATGGTTTAGTCAGCAAGGAATGAAAGACTCAACTGATCAAAATCAGTTTAACAAACTTCATCTAATCTACATATGCAAGATTAGCAAACTTTCCTAATTACAATTCCCTTGTGGTCAGTAAGGGGAGTAGCAGTCTAGTGCACTCACTGACTGAGTGTCCCAAAGGCCACTTCCCACTCAGTGCCTGTGAACAGCAACTATAATCAGATACAGTCAGAGACCCAAAGGTCTAGAATCTTATTTGGAGTATGCATCCCATTGTAGATCCACATTTGTGCTTGCTGATTTAATTGTGGGGCTGGGGAATAGCATGCTTACATGCCTGTGAGTAATCAACTGCCCTATCCATGATGCAGAGAGTGTGCCATCTCAGTATGTCACTCATGAGCCTTTCACATTGAGATTCTCCATACATTTCATCTCCTGTCTCCATGCCTTTGCACAGACTATCCACCATGCCTTAGAATCTCTTATCACCTTCACTTCTTAGAATGCCTAGCTTCCCTCAAGGATCTACTCATGTTTTGACCTCCTCAAAACCTCTCCTACTCTACCCAGTTGCTATCACCCTCCATTCTGAAGTTTTTTGTATTTACACATGTACATACATACATACATATATAAATGTATATAATGCATCTCTCTCTGTCTCTCTATCTCTCTGTCTCTCTGTCTCTCTAGCTCTCATAGTATGGTTTCCAATTAGAATATTAGAATCCAGTTAGATTCCAGAATATGAGAATTCCAATTAGAATCCTTGAGGGCAGGGGTTGCATCCCTTTTGGCCTTTGTATCTCCAGTGGCTAACACAGTGGCCAACACATGTTAAGGGTTCAAATGTCTGTTAAATAAGTGAATGCATGAGTGAATATGATTCTTTGTCATTTTATTCCACCATTCTCCCTTTATTTTCACAGAAACATAAATCTCAGAGTTCAAGGAACCTCAGAAGCTATAATAACAACTCCTATATAGCTGAGAATCCTTTCTATAACAACATCCAAAGACATCATCCCATATTTTAATAAGACCTTTCAAATTTTGTCTTTTTAATTGAGGTTTATGTACCTTTACCTCCCACCCATGAGCTCAATGAATTGGCTCTAGAAGCCTTTAGTTATAGTGCTGCCAAAGATAACATATGGCTATGACCCTTTCTCCCTGCACCTTTCATTGGACAAATGCTATATTTACCATTCAGAAGCATTGCACTGTTTTAATCTGCTCTTTATTGGGTCAGACATCTATATTTTATTTTTTTCATTTTGTCATTTTTCTAGTGAGTTATTTAAAGAAGTCACAGTGGATGTGCAGAGAACTCATTTACCAACTTTGATTTTAAAATTATATATGTAGAAGAAGGAAGTAAGGGCAGGTAATACAGGGTGAGCATAATATTGTGGCATGGTGCTGTAAGAATAGTTCTGGGAATGCTAAACCTCATAATGAGCTGTTGTTCATGAGGAAAGCTAAAATGCAATGAAAATGTGTGGGTGTGTGTGTATGTGTGTGTGTGTGTGTGTGTGTTTAAAGCTATATAATAGGGAAAAAAGTAGAATCAAAGAAGGGCTAGGGCTGCTTCTAGGGGACATTGGGATGAAAGAAAGAAGACTGAAAGGCTCAATTCCTACTCTGTTTTTATTTTTTGTACCAAGAAGAAAGACCTTTGGATTGGAAAGGACAGAGCGAGAATGCCCAATAGTGAGCTAATGCTCAAGCTTAGAGTCATAAGAGAGCATCTCATTACCCTCAATGAATTCAAGGCCCCTGCTGCAGATATTTTATATACTTAAGTCTTGAACTAAAGTATGGGATTGCTAGGGCTACATTAGGAATAAAAGAAGGAGGAGGGAGAACAGAAAACGTACCTAGGACTGAAAAAGGGGAAATGTCCTGATTTTCATAAAGCAGAGAATGGAACCTTTGAACTACAGACCAGTGAACTGGACTTGAATTCCTGGCAAAATTTTAGACCCTATTATTAAAGATGTCACTAGTTCAGCATCTAGAAAAGGAAGCAGTGATCACAATGAGCCAGCATGGTTTCGTCTAGAACAGGTTTCATGAAGAACACAAGATTGCCCTTGTATCTTTTTTTCCCCTTTCTGACTGTTACTCAACTGGTAGATCTGGGTAAGGGAGTTAGATATAATTTACCAAAATTTTTGAAAAGTGTTAGACAAAGGAGCTAATGATATTCTTATGGAAAATATGTAGAAATATGGTCAGATGATAGGACAATTAGATTTAAAATGGGTTTAGTGGCTGTATTCAAAGGGTAGTTTGTATGGGTTTGATGTTAGTTTGGAAGGCGAGTACTCTAGGGAGGCATGCTTGAGCCTATGTTATTTACCATTTTTATCAATGAGTTGAATAAAGAAATAGGATAAAGGTAGAGGAGTAAGGATAGAGGGCATCCTTACCAAATTGTAAATGACACAAATCTGAGAGGAATCATTCACACCCTTGATAACAGAATTAAGATATTTAAAATGATCTGAAAATGTACAAAACTGAGGCAGATCCAATAAGATGAAATTTAATAGAAACCATGTTTCAATCAAAATTTCCTGGAAAAGATGGCAAAAAAATTGTACTGGATGGAAAACAGATGAGGAATTGAATGCAGTAAGTGCTAAAGTTTCATTGATTCCAAATTACTTAAAATATATGATTAAATTAGGTTGAAACCTGGAAAAATGCAAAGTCACACGGGGATTCAAGAAATTGTGTTCATAAATACAATATGGGGAGGTATGCTTACATAGCTGTTTGAAAAAGATCTTGTAGTTTTTAGTAGACTTCAAGCCTAAATATGAGTCAATAATGTCAAGAGGGTAGCCAAAAAACTGAAGGAACTGACATTAGCTTCCTTGAATAAAGGGCGGATAATCCCACTGTACTCTGCCTTGTTAGTTCAGTTTTAGAGTATTTACTCAGTTCTGGGCAGCACAGTTTAGGAAGTACATTAATAACCTGGAAATCATAGATAGGTAAAGAGCCTCTAGTACATGTCATATAAAGATTGATTGAAGGAAATGAGGATGTTAAATCAAAAGAAAACTAAGAGAGGGGTAAACATGATAGCCGTCTTCAAGTCCTTGAAATTGTGCTATAAAGTCCTTGAAAGTCTGCTATGTAGAAGAAGGATTAGAATTGTTCTACTTGGCCTGTAGGGGTAGAAATGAGAACAATATGTAGAAGTTGAAAAGAGGTGAAACTAGGCTTGATGTCCAGAAATCTTTCTTAGGATTTGAGCTATCCCAAAATGGAGTGGGAAGCCTTGGGAGATAGGGCATTCTTATTCTTGGAGGATTTACAGCAAAGTTGTTAGACCACTTGTTAGGCTGTCTTAGGGAAGATTCTAGTCATTATGAATATTGTAACTAGTTCTACTTAGGGCAGCTAGGTGGCACAGTGGATAGAGTGCCAGGCCTGAAGTCAGGAAAAGTCATCTTTCTCAGTTCTAATCTGGCCTCAGAAACTTACTAGCTTGTGTGATCCTGGGCAAGTCACTTAACTCTGTTTGCCTCAGTTTTTCATTTGTAAAATGAGCTAGAGAAGGAAATGGCAAATGATGATAATATCTTTGCCAAGAAAATCCCAAATGTGGTCATGAAGAGTTGGACATGACTGAAAAATGACTGAACAACAAAGTGAAGTTCTACTTACTTTCCTTGGCATCAATTTTTATAGGTATTTCCATACTTCTCTATAGCCATAACATTGTTTCTTACAGTACACTACTATTCCATTAAGTTTGTGAACCACAATTATTTTTATCATTTCCCAAATCAATGGGCATTTACTTTGTTTCTAGTTATTTATTTATTTATTTATTTTGATTTATCAACAATCACTTCCATATGCTTTTAAGTTTAAAATTTTTCTCACCCTTCCTCCCCACCACCCTCCCCAAGACAGGGCACAATCTGATATAGGCTATACATATACATTCCTATTAAGCATATTTTCACATTAGTGATGTTGTAAGTAAAAATTAGAACCAATAGGAGGAACCACCAGAAAGAGGAAACAAAACTCAACAGAAGAGAAAAAAATAGCAATTCAAATTCCATAGTGCTTTCTTTGGATGTGAATAGCATTTTTCATCATGAGGTCTTTGGCGATGTCTTAAATCCTTGTATTGCTGGGAAAGGTTAAGTTTATCAATATTAGTCATTGCACAACTCGGCTGTTATTGTGTACAACGTTCTCTTGGTTCTGCTCACTTCCCTCAACATCAGACCATACAAGTCTTTCCAGGTTTGTCTGAAGTCCACCTGCTCATCATTTCTTATAGCACAATAGTATTCCATTACATTCAGATACCACAACTTTCTCAGCCATTCTCCAATTGATGGGCATCCTCTCAATTTCCAATTCTTTGCCACCACAAAAAGAGCTGCTATGAAAATTTTTGTACATATGGATCCTTTTCCCATTTGTATGATCTCTTTGGGATATAGCCCTAGAAGTGCTATTGCTGGGTCAAAGGGTATGCACATTTTTATAGCCGTTTGGGCATAGTTCCAAATTGCTCTCCAAAATGGTTGGATCATTTCACAACTCCACCAACAATGTATTAGTGTTCCAATTTTCCCACATCTTCTACAACATTTATCATTTTCCTGTTTTGTCATGTTGGCCAATCTGATAGGTGTGATGTGGTACCTCAGAGTTGTGTTGATTTGCATTTCTCTAATCAATAGTGATTTAGAGCATTTTTCATACGACTATAGATGGCTTTAATTTCTTCATTTGAGGGCTGCCTTTCATAACCTTTGATCATTTATCAACTGGGGAATGACTTGTATTCTTATAGATTTGATTTAATTCTCTATATATTTTAGAAATGAGGCCCTTATCAGAGAGATTGGTTGTAAAAATTCTTTCCCAACTTTCTACCTTCCTTCTAATCTTAGTTGCATTGGATTTGTTTGTGCAAAAACTTTTCAATTTAATGTAATCAAAATTATCCATTTTGCTTCTCGTAATGTTCTCTATCTCCTGTTTAGTCATGAATTCTTCTGTTCTCCATAGATCTGACAGGTAAACTATTCCTTGCTCTCCTAGTTTGCTTATAGTATCAGCCTTTATATCTAAATCATGAAACCATTTTGACTTTATTTTGGTATATGGTGTGAGATTTTGGCCTATGCCTAGTTTCCTCCATACTCTTTTCCAGTTTTCCCAGCAGTTTTTTTTTTCAAAGAGTGGGTTCTTATCCCAGAAGCTTGGATCTTTGGGTTTATCAAATAATAGATTACTATAGTCATTGACTACTGTGTCTTGTATATTTAACCTATTCCACTGATCCACCACTCTATTCCTTAGCCAGTACCAAGCAGTTTTGATGATTGCTGCTTTATAATACAATTTAAGGTCTGGAATGGTGAGGCCACCTTCCCCTGCATTTCTTTTCATTAGTTCCCTTGATATTCTGGACCTTTTGCTCTTCCAAATGAATCTCATTATTTTTCTAACTCTGTAAAAAATTTTTTTGGTAGTTTGATTGGTATGGTGCTGAATAAGTAAATTAGCTTAAGTTGAATTGTCATTTTTATTACATTAGCATGGCCTACCCATGAGCAACTGATGTTTTGCCAATTATTTAGATCTGACGTTATTTGTGTGAAAAGTGTTTTGTAATTGTGTTCAGAGTTCCTGGGTTTATCTTGGGAGGTAGACTCGTAAATATTTTATGTCTACAGTAAGTTTAAATGGAATTTCTCTTTCTATCTCTTGCTGTTGAGTTTTGTTGGTAATATATGGAAATGTCGATGGTTTATATGGGTTTATTTTATAGCCTGCAACTTTGCTGAAGTTGTTTATTATTTCAAGAAGTTTTTTACTTGATTCTCTAGGATTCTCTAAGTACATCATCATGTCACCTGCAAAGAGTGATAGCTTTGTTTCTTCTTTGCCTATTCTAATACCTTCAATTTCTTTTTCTTCTCATTGCTAAAGCTAATGTTTCCAGTACGATATTGAACAACAATGGTGATAATGGACATCCTTGTTTCACCCCCGATCTTATTGGAAATGCTTCTAGCTTGTCCTCATTACATATAATGCTTGCTGAAGGTTTTAGATAGATGCTATTTATTATTTTAAGGAAGACTCCATTTATACCTATGCTCTCTAGTGTTTTCAGTAGGAATGGGTGTTGTATTTTGTCAAAAGCTTTTCTTCATCTATTGAGATGATCATGTGGTTTCTGTTAGTTTTGGTGTTGATATGATGAATTATGCTGATAGTTTTCCTAATATTGAACCTGCACTGCATTCCTGATATAAATCCTCCCTGGTCATAGTGTATTGTTCTTGTGATAAGTTGCTGTAATCTATTTGCTAATATTTTGTTTAAAATTTTTGCATCTATATTCAATAGAGAAATTGGTCTATAATTTTCTTTCTCTGTTTTGACTCTTCCTGGTTTAGGTATCAGCACCATATTTGTATCATAAAAAGAATTTGGTAAGACTCCTTCTTCACCTATTTTCCCAAATAGTCTATATAGTATTGGAATTAATTGTTCTTTAATGTTTGATAGAATTCACATGTAAATCCATTTGACCCTGGAGATTTTTTCCTAGGGAGTTCATCAATGGCTTGTTCAATTTCTTTTTCTGAGATGGTATTATTTAAGTATTTTCTGTAAATCTGGGCAATTTATATTTTTGTAAATATGTATCCATTTCACTAAGATTGTCAAATTTGTTGGCACACAGTTGGGCAAAATAGTTCCTAATTGTTGTTTTAATTTCCTCTTCCTTGGTGGTAGCTTCACCCTATTCATTCTTGATACTAGTAATTTGGTTTTCTTCTTCTTTTTAAATTAAATTAACCTAAGGTTTATCTATTTTATTGTTTTTTCCATAAAACCAGCTCTTAGCTTCATTTATTAGTTCAATAGTTTTCTCAATTTCAATTTTATTAATCTCTCCTTTGGTTTTCAGTATTTCTAATTTGGTGTTTAATTGAGGATTTTTAATTTGTTCTTTTTCTAGTTTTTTTAGTTATATGCCCAATTCATTGATCTCCTCTTTCTCTATTTTATTCATGTAAGCATTTAGAGATATAAAACTTCTCCTAAGAACTACTTGCAATATTTTCTCTTTGACCTGGTAATCTTGGAATTTGGCTATTATATTCCTTGGTGTTTTCAATTTGGGATCTCTTTCAGGAGGTGATTGGTAGATTCTTTCAATGGCTATTTACCTTCTGGTTCTAGGACTTCAGGGCAGTTTTCCTTTATGATTTCCTGAAAGATACTGTCCAGGCTCTTTTTTTCATCATGATTTTCAGGTAGACCAATAATTTTTAAATTGTCTCTCCTGGATCGATTTTCCAGGTCAGTTGTTTCACCAATGAGGTATTTTACATTTTCATCTATTTTTTTAATTTTTTTTTGTTTCTGTTTGACTGATTCTTGTTCTCTCATAGAGTCATTAGTTTCCATTTGTCCGATTCTAATTTTTAACAATTTGTTTTCTTCTATTAGATTTTGTACTTCCTTCCCCAATTGGCCAATTGGATTTTTAAGGGATTTGTTTTCTTCAGTGTACTTTTTTTCCAATTGGCCAATTGTATTTTTTAAGGACTCTTCTACCTCTCTCATTTGACTTTTAAAATCCTTCTTGAGCTCTTCTAAGAAAGTTTTTTGGGCTTCAGACCAGTTCATATTCCCTTTTGAGGTTGCAGATGTGGGTTTGTTGACAATGTTGTCCTCTTCAGAATTTCTGTCTTGATCTTCACTCTTCTCATAATATGAATCTATGGTACGTTCCTTTTTACTCATGGTGTTTCTTTATTCCCTGGCCTTTAAAGAGATTGAGCTCTCCTGCTGGGGAGCAGAGTGCACTGACCCAAGCTTCTTGTGTTGGAAGCCTAGGTCTTGGTCACTGGCTTTGTGTGCTGGGGCCTCTGATGTTGGCAATTGGAGGCTGTAGGGTTCTGGCAGCTTACCTGTTGTTGGGCTGGAATCAGCAAGG